>NC_081828.1:7677500-8007500 GCF_030867095.1 Alligator mississippiensis | reverse complement strand
TTCAGATACTTTACAATATGCAAACCCTCATAATTTAATTCAGAGCTGCCCACCTGGTGACCCATGAGCTGTATCCAGTGCCCTGGGGGCAAATTTGCTGCTCTTGCATGATTCAGGTGCCAACCCCATGACCCACCCCCTACCACTCCAGCTGCTGCTGCTACAGCTGTTGGAGTCTCGGGGCTCCCGACTTCCACTTCCTGTTTCTTCCTCTGGGTACGGAGGAAGGGGGATGTGCTGTGGTGTGCAGGGAACACGTCATAGCGTGGCGGGGGTGAGGAGGAAGGATGCCCCACATGGCATGCAGCCCACAAGGCATGCAGCGTGTGGCTGGGGAACTCACAGAACATGCTGAAGTTGGACAGCCCTGATTTAACTGATGCTTTTTGTGGCTCTTCAGCTGTCAAAAAGATGCACCTTTCTCACAGATTATCTGCTTTCACTGATTAGAAGCAAAATCAGTGGTTCTTGAAAACAGCAAGAGTAATTAAGTGCAATGTTCTGGAAACAGATATATTTCCTCCAACAACCACCACTAATGTACCTGTATTGTGCAAGAGCAAGACCTGAATGTTCTTTATTTATGCCTTTCCATCAGTACTTTTCTATTTTTGACTCATCCTAAGCCTGAAATAAAAGAGTCTACATTATCCTCAGAGGCCTATGGTAAATTGATGCAAACAAAAATATCAGAATTTTATTAAAGCCAGTATTCTTCCAGCTGGTATCTCTGAACCTTGTGTTTCTAAAGCGGAGTGATATTTTTTTCACAGCTTCTGGCTCACTTAAACTACCAGCATAGATCTTGATGTCCTGCAGATCATGAATACTCATGTAATGAGAGATGTAAGTTGTATGGCAAGTACTTTCGGTATCCCTGAGGCCAGAGCCTGAAAAGGCGCGCACATGCACAGCTTTTGTTTTTTCCTTCTCTAAGGCTTCATGATTCATGCCAGTCTTTTAGTACATTTCATACCTGTATTTTGAGGTCTATGGAAGGGCACGTTTTATTAAAAAATAACCTTAGTCAGATAGGAATTAAGTATAGCTATGAATCGGTGACTCTCCTTTTGAGTTCAGAGGCTGTATATTGTGTTTGGGGTGTGGAGTTGTGCTATAAGAGTTGTCATCTGCCACTCAAAAGACTTGTCTACATATGGACTAGCTTGAGTATCTTTACATGGTTGTACGGTGTGCTGTAGAGACATACTTGAAATGGCATTTTATCACTTGGAGAATGAGCGGTATAGTCTTGGGTCTGGTATTCCCCAACAGGGATTGTGTAGTGCTGTGTTGAATGCAAAATTTTCTCCCCTTTCCTCTCTTGCCTTCTCACCGCTTCTCGCTCCGTCCGCACCGCGGGGCGGCTTCTGCGGGCCGTTAGGGCCGCCCTCCCGACGGAGGCAGCGACCGCCCTGGAAGCCCATCTCCAGACTCGCCGGCCCCTCCCCACCGCAGATGCCGCAGAAGACGCCTTCCCACCGCTACCCGTCATCCCAGCGGTACCCGGCGAGCTGGCCGAGCGGCCCAACACGCTGCTCAGGCTCCCGGTGCCCCCCAGCAGCAATACGGGCTGCCCTTTTGGCACCCTGCCCCGCAAGGGCCTCTACATGTGGGTGGTGCGCACCCGGCACGCCCAGGTGCTGGCCGGCCGCCCGGACACCGCGTGGCGGCGGCGCCTGGCGCGGCCCGGGACCCCGGCGTGGCGCACGCTGTATAAGGCGCCCATCGCCAAGAAGACCGGCGACCTGCAGTGGCGGCTCGTGCACGGCATCCTGGCCACCGGCACCTTTGTGCGTCACTTGGACCCAGCGGCCTCGGCGGCCTGCCCCTTCTGCCCGGGGGTGCTGGACGAGGACATTTTCCACGCCTTCCTCGACTGCCCCCGGCTGCAGCCTCTCTTTGCCGCCCTGGGCGCACTGCTTCGGGTACTGGGCCGAGACCTCTCCGAAGACGCCTACGTCCACTCCTTTCCGTACCGGGCGGCCGAGCGGGCCACGGTCAGCCTGGCCAACTTCCTGCTGGGCCAGGCCAAGATGGCCACCCTGAAGAGCCGGCGAAACCAGCTCAGCGGCACCGGGATGGTCGACGCCCTGCAGCTCTTCCGCCTGCTGGTGCGGGCCCGCCTCTCGCTCGAGTTTGAGCACGCTGTCCTCCGGCGGACGGTGCCCGCCTTTGAGGAGCGCTGGGCCCTCGAGGGGGTGCTGTGCCGGGTCGAGGCGGGACGCCTGATCCTCGCTCTGTGATGCCACCGGCTGCTCAAGCCGCAGAGACGCGTCAAGCGGGCCGAGGCCCTGGACTTTTGCTCGTGCGGGTCGACCCCGGAGGCCTCCATGGGTGTCCCTGCTGGCAGAACTGTAAATACTGTAAATAGTCCTTATGTTTCGTTGTGTTGGTTGTTTTTTTTTTTGTCTAGAGTGTACGGGCAGGCCTTGCAGGCCACGAGCCCAGGCCTTGTACATGAGGCCCAGAGCTTCGGGCGTCTTTGTACATGCTTTTGACTGGCTCCGAGTCATCACCCTCCGGGGAATAAAGGTCTCTTAAAAGTCAAAGTCTTTCTTTCTTTCTTTCTTTCTTTCTTTCTTTCTTTCTTTCTTTCTTTCTTTCTTTCTTTCTTTCTTTCTTTCTTTCTTTCTTTCTTTCTTTCTTTCTTTCTTTCTTTCTTTCTTTCTCTCATCTCACCTTATCTTTTGTCTCGTCTTTTTTCTTCTCTCCTTTTCTTTTCTCTCATCTTTTCTCTTCCTTCTCCTTTTCTCTTCTCCTTCAGCTTCAAAGAAGAGGGAGCTTTGAATCTGAATTCGTTCAGGTTTCTTAAAATGGCAGTGGTGTTCCATGGATGGTTCAAGCCTGTTTGAAGTGATATAAGGCAGTATCCTTTGGCTTGTTTGAGAAAGGTCTTTGTGTATTTAAACTGTAAAGTTGCAGTTTATGCATCTATATATACATTGTATAACCTGTGAGCTTGTTTATATATTTAATCAGCACTGCTTTGTCAACCACAGAGCCAATTCCAATGTTCATTTTTTGGGAGAAAACCTTCTAGCGTTCAGTGACTCTGAACACTGGGGATGGCAGTTACTGACGGTCACGTTGGTAAGAGTTGAGGTTACAAAAATAGTTCTCAATGGAGGAGAGGTTATGCACTTACAAACGGAGGTCTTGGAGGTTGTTTCCTCTGCACTGCCACACTTTCCAGCTCTCTTCCTGGTTTCACTGGAGTCCTCAACAGATGTGTCAATAGGAAGAAAGGAGTTGTAGAGTCCTTCTACTTGCAGCAAACATTTAGCTCTGTTAAGGATATTTGTTTAGAAGTTTGTGGCTCCATCCATCACTGATTTCTAGACAGTTTGAAAACTCATGTTGTCAAGACATGTAAGTCTAAGTGTATGCATCTTCAAAGGCAATATATGCCAAAATTACAGTTACAAGGGGATAGTATACCTCTTATCTTCTCATCTTTGATGTTTGTGTTGAGGAGTTTAATATTTAGCAGCTCACAAAGAAAAAAATCTATAACATAATTCTTGCATTTGGATATTTTCCAAAAGATGTAATATTTGGGGATACCACACTCCAGTACTGAGACCAAACATGATGACCATGAACAGCATGATGGGTGTTGAAGTAAGTCAGGTTGTTAGTTCTGTTGCTGTAGATAATTCTTGTTTTAACCCAGGGGTGGGCAATTATTTTGGGCAGAGGGCCGCTTACTGAGTTTTGGCAAGCCATTGAGGGCTGCATGACAGGCAGCCCAGGGCAGATAAATATTAATTTTCTACATTTTTTTAGGGGCGCCACGGGCCAGATAGAATGGCCTGGCAGGCTGCATCCAGCCCCCGGGGCCGCATTTTGCCCACCCTGGTAATTTAACCACATTCTGCTTGCTTACATTTCCTGTGAAGTTTTATGTGTTAATGTTTTTTACTTCCCATTTTTAATTGTGTAACATGGCTGTAAATTGTTAAGTAGCCATGACATTTCATCCTAGAAATGTGAGTTTTAATAAATTTGTAAAGTACCCTGGGATCTTTCATAATAAAAGACACCAAAAGCCAATTTTTCTTCTTGTGTGAGACAGCACAGCCAATTGGAGCTGTACCAGCTTCTACCAACAGAGAATTTGGCCTCATGTCAGTATAAGCTATTATAGTCAACCTTTCTCACCATTGTAGAAAAGACTGGAAACAAATGTTGAGACTTCGATCAGTATTTCAGCCATTAAAAATGGTTTACAGTGGGATTTGAGAATATTTTTAATATTTTAAGCTGCATGCACACCTGTAATCCTATAGAAATCACTATAGTCCTTCCTTGCGAAGACTAATAATCTTGTTCTGTAAGAACAAGATAATTTTTAGTTGCTTCATATTTTTCATATCTGATCTTAATGTTAGAAGTGTGGGCAGAAGAGTTATGACATTTACTTTATTGAAAGGCTACATTGGTGGCTTCATTAAAACATTGAATGGACTGTTGTTTTTTCTATCCAAAATCTTACTCATCTGAACAAAATATTCTGAAGTATTTCCAGGTTGTTTTATTGAAAACGATGCATCTTAGGCATGACAGTTTATTTTATCTAAAAATGACGTGTTCATAAAACTCATTAAAGGAAACGGCGAGCCTGAAATAACTGAACAAAGTGTGATTCATGTTATTACTGTAGGGAGTTAACACTTCAATGTAGCCTTCGGTTTCTATTAAAGTAATTATATTGACATAACCTGCAAATTGAAACATAACAGAGATGGCCTCAAGTATAAATCTAAATTTAGGCCGGCCCTGGGGTTAGATCAAGGCAATCCGGGTCTTTAGTTGCACTATGAAAAAGCACCCTCAACTTACAGCATGGCCCAACCTTCCTTGTACATCTGGAGGGGCGAAGGTAGTTGCATGGAGACCTTTTCTTACGAGACACGGCAGCAGGGACCTCTGGTGTTGTGTTGTTACATGGATGTCGCCCAAGTCTTTACAGCTCTTGTCAGGCTTTCTGCAGGTGCAGGCAGACATGCCTATGTTAACACCATGTTTTTTGTCTTCACTGAGCAGCCGTTAGTGCTAGGATTTTTTTTTTAATAACGGCTGATATTCTGAAGTCCACTTAAGAAGTTATGTCCCTAGAGAGGAGCCTACTGTGTCTGTACCCTGGGCAGGTCACTAGATCATGGTATTGGGAGTAAGTTCATTTTCAGCCCATGGGTCAGAAGTGCCTTTTCCACATCAAGTATGCTTATTGCTCCTTTAAAAATGTGTGGCTAAAATATGACACCTTTTGTTTATTTTTCCCCCCCGAGAAAAACATCCCTGTAAATGCACTCAAACGATAAATTACAAATAGGTTAATTCATCTCCCCTCCCTTTGTAGTTGTAAATGGCTCGGGGGAGAAGTAGGGTTACATCTTAACTTCCAGTGACAAAAAGTTGTAGCAAGATGAGCCGCTTCTTGCTTCCTGCTGAGAGAAGCCAAAGTGTGCGTCAATAAATTCCTGCCTACCTCTCCCATCATTTAATAGTAATAGCGTCTTTGTTTCCCTGCCTTGGCAGAGGAGAATGGGAGGTGATAATCTCCTTGGAATACAGCAAACACCTGTTTGATGGATGGTAATTGCATTATTCCAAGAAGAATATCACGGTGGAACTCATTTCTTTTAACAACTCTGCTGATAAAAGAGAGTAAAGCTTCGCTATAAAGAGGTATGAAAATCCATTGAAATAGACTGAAGCAGTTTGAGGCTTAAACGCCACTTTTTTGTAAGTAGAGTTTCACTTTATTTGAACTTCTTATAAGCAGGTTTAACACTTCTCACAACTTAATGCAGGGAGTGGTACTATAAAATTACAGTAACATTCGGGTTATTCTGTACATGTGAGAGAATGTTTGCCATTGCTGGAAGTTTGCCTGGATCTGCCTCCGCGGTGGTGCAGACCACAATCCTGTTTTTGCACCTTTTCTCTAACAAAATTAGTGCTTGAGTCTTGTGACATCACAGCATAGAGAACAAGTCTCATGAGGAGTCAGCAATAAAAAGGGAAGCAGAACACATGTATTCCTAAAATGGCATTACATTTGTGCCAATAATTACTTTATCTGTCTATTATAATATTGGATAAGTTTAAAAAAATCATGTTGTCAACCATATTTAGTATACAGCAAATAAATGAAAGTAATGCATTTTGGTGTAAGATGAGATCTCTAATGTTCTATAAACTGTAAAAGCACATTATGTTCATTCAGTATATTTAACATTTCTAGTGCTTGCATTTTTGGTTTGGGAAGACTTAAAGGGTTTTTAATGGGCTAAAAGCCTTTACATATAGGCTATATAGGAAAAAATGTGTGAAAAACAACCTATTATTTTTCATTGACGCATAGATATTTAGTAACATTATGTATTTTCAAAAGGCTAACATTCCAAAAATATCTAAATATATTCAAAGATGATTCCTTGAATAATGATATCCAGGACAAAAAGGCAGCACAAAAAGCCCATCAATGTTTGAACCATTTGTTGGAACTACAGTTGCTAGCACAACTGCTTGAAGTGTGCCAAGGAATTATATAGTGCTGGAAAAATATCCAGGCGCTCCTCTGTTTGCTATCCAAATTGTTGTATAATGCTGTGAGGTAAATGGCATCTCACCATAGACCAGAAATGTGCCAAGTGGTTGGTTGATACTCTTTGTGAATATAAAACAGGTCCCAAGATGTACTGTGGAATATCTGTGTGCAAAATGTGGTTAGGATGAATCAAACTGAGGGCTTATTCTAATGCCTGCTACTTTATTTTACACTTGCTCTTCACATTAAAAATATTGATTAGCCCTGCCATTATCTCTTAATCACTAAAATGTTGAGGCAGGTTATGAACAAGACAGAGTGGTATACTCTTTTTCCAAAGCAATTATCTCATTTGTAAGAGGGGAAGACTAAAAACCCTAGTAGTTTGTTCTGACAAAGGAGCAGACTACAGGCAAGTGAAGCAGTGCAGTGGCACTACCTTGATTATTCTCATAATTACAATATACACTTTTACAAAGATGAATGGCAAAGAAATGTGGGAGACATCCCATCAATGTTCACTGCTTTTGCAGCCTCAATTAGAAGAAGATTCTCGATCCCTTTCCATGTAAGAAGTAGAGTTTTCTGTGATCAGTAGTAAAGTTTTAGGAATGGGAGTAAGCAGGATTATACATTGCTACAGTGATGCTACAAGCAATCTTTGGTGGTTTCCCATCTACTATCCACTGACCGCCAGAGAGCCAACTGGTTTCAAGGTACTCACTTTTCTTGTTTTCAACAAATAGCATGGGTCTCAGTGTTTTTCTTACTTCCCATTTAGCTGGAATTTGCCTGGATCCTACTCCTATTTTAGCAATATGGGATTGGCAGGTTGGCTGTTAGCTCTTGATAGTGGTTTGCCACCCACAATCTAAGAGTTTAGTATCTTATTATATTGCATCAACTATAATTGGAATCTGGTGATGTTCGTAGTGTGAAGAATGTTTTATAATCCATGATTTTAGATGTTTAGTTGCCTACAGATAATCTTATATTGTTCTTACTAGTGTCTAGGTGTGGTAGGATAATATTTATTATTGAGTTTCTGAAAATTTTCAGGGGTATATAATCTGCCCCAGGTCATATGTATGTTTTGGATCAGAGCTTATTCACACAGGTGTATTCATTAATAAATCCATTGAACAATTTACATGCATAAGTTTTAACCACTGAGCAATTAGTTGAAGCAATGCTGAGGAATTGGAAATTTGGGAAATGTGTCATTATTTGCATATCAGTATAAAGCATTTACTACATTAAGGAGTGCACGTTGTGACAAACATGAAGCTCCTCTACTGTTGCTTTGTCAGTGCACATTAACATCAACTTGATGTGAAAGCCTAGCTTTCTCTGCTTGAACTAAACATCCTAAGACAGAAGTACATAATGAATCATCCAGTTTGGAGGCCAGCACTCTGAATTGCCTTGGGGTTCAGAATAAGAAAAGAAAAAACTGATGTAAAAGACCATTGAAAAAACGTATCAGTGGAAAGTAATTAACACAAGATCCACAATTAGCCCCATGGCAGTCCATACTTAACCATGTTCCAGGTCTTTCAGCGTTTATTTAGTCCAGTTACCCAGTGTTTCAAACAGCTACAAATTGCTTGGGGGATTTTTCAATTTTTAGGATGATTTTTTTTCATTAAACAAAAAAAGTAAGCTTTGCTAATAATAGAGGACATTTGTAATTTCTGCTTCTTGAGCTCATTGCTTTCCTTGTAGACTCTGCTGATGGAGTAAATGTTCTTTTCCATTTGTTTCCTTTAATTGTTTTTGTGGCTTTAGGACAGCCCTAAGAACCACAGTATCTGTTTAGCTCTAATTCTCCTCTTGTATAACTAGGCTTAATCAGATGACATGCACACAAATACCAAAAACAAGGACTACCTTTTATTCCATTTGTGTAGCACCTAGTACAATGGTGCTCTGATCCTAGCTGGGACCTCCAGGCTCCACTGATACAATTGTGAACAGCACCAACTTTGGGCAAACGCATATCCCAGTGCCCAGCCAGAGCAGAACTTTGTGTGGTCAAGGAGGAATCCATTTCTGAGTCTCTGCATCAGTTGTAGATGCTGCTCTGTGAAGTCTGCTCCAGCCTGGGAACTGAAGAGGCTTCTAAAGTCCCTCATATGCTCTTCCTTATGTAGGGAAAGGATGGCAACTGTGAGCAGCCCATGGATCCCTCTTCAGCCTACTCGTGCCTTGACTCTCGCATACTTTTGCTACAGAGATCCAACGAGCCAAGGTCTATGATGAACAATGGCTTGCAATCTTCTTCATCCTCCCACAGTGAAGCCCAATGCATGTTGCTGTCTTTGCAAAGGAAGACAGAACTGGATTTGTACCTAAGTGTATGGGTCTTTGAAATATAAGAAGGAAAAAATCAGGAATTGAAGAAAAGCAAGCCTGAAGTACTAAATTTAGGAAGGACAAGCTCTGCTTTGAAATTAAAATTTTCAAGAAACTGTTTCCAGTTTTGACCAATTTTGGAAGGCACATCTAACCTAAGCAGTATTCCTTCTTCACTCGAATCTTTATCTCCTAGTTCAAAGATCCTTTGTGGGAACCACACAAATTCTCAGAATAAGTATCCTACAACCTGTATTAACAGGTTTAAATTACGTACTCTGACACTGTTCCTGTGGCTGAATTAGAAACTTTTTTTTTTTTTTTTAAGTTAAACCTGCGATAAGTAATTGTCACAGTTCGTGCCCTGGTACAATGCTAATTTGAAGTGACATGTCCAGACTGGCCCTAGTAACACGAAGAAACTGAACAGGTGTGAGGGGTGGATCTTCCCATGGGCCCTACTAAACTTCGAACTAGAGAAAAATAGTAGAACAAGTGAAATGAACCTTGAATAAAGCTGTCAGCAGTAATTATCTCAGCAACACTTTGTGAGGAGATAAATAAGCATTTGTGGTTTATAACCTGAACACACTCCACCCTAGAGAATTTTTTCATCCAGTTAGTGTTTAAAATGAAATGCTGAATACCTGTCAAGATATTTTTATCATGAAGTTGCAAAACAAAAATGAACTAGTTTTCTGGAGGAAGATCGTTTCAAGGTCTTCCAGGTTTTTAAAGCATTTTTGCTCATTTTTATTATTGCTGCAGTATTGAGAAATCCAAAATACACTTGATATTTCAACCAATACTGTTTGGTGTTAAAGTACCAAATAATTAACAGGTGCAGTCGTCATCTTTATTTTGTTGGGTTGAAGAGGAAAGGAAAGGGTTGATAAGGCAGGCAGAAGCTTCAACGGCTTAATTCACTTGCATAGGCATAGTAGTACTGAACTGCATTACTAATGGTTTTCTGAGTGGCATAAAACTATAAAGAGAGCTATTAACTTTTGTTTAGCAAATCTCTTTGAGCCTTATCTCTAATCCCAAAATGCAAAAAAGCCCTTGTATTTGCAAATTACTAATCATTCATTTAATTTACTTTATTTTAATGTAGTGTTCGTTGTTTGTAATGCAGTAGCTCATTGTAACATAAATGCAAACTTTTATTTCATAGATGTGGTGTCTCTTTAGCAAAATTTACTAATTGAAACAAAACTGTACAACCTTACTTCCTTGAAAAAAGAAGAGTGAATAAACTTTTAATGTGCAAAATTCCTTTAATCCTTCAAAAGCTAAGATACTCTTGTTAAACAGGGATGCATTTTCTTGTAGTGTGTCTTGGACCATATATTAAATATTCGTTTGCTTCTGTGAGACTATGAATTCAAAGCAACCTAGATCTTATTAAATCTGTAGTTAGCAGTGGCTAGATTTTCGAGTGCTGAGCACCCATCTTCAGGTGAGCTGTGTTTCATCCAGAAAAAGGGAGGACTCAGCCCCCGCCCACTCTTTGAATAGAGAACCTACGGCCTCTATCCCAGCTGATGACGTTCTGTAGGGCCTCCAACAGGATATAAATGGGTGACAGTAGGCTTAATTCCTTCCCATCAACATTCATAAACCAAATACTGTGTTTGGGTAGTGGTAAGTGAAAATCTCCCACATGTAGGAACCCCTTCCTAAAAGATGAGGCTGTAAACAAAAATGTCTTTGAACAGTTTGAGGAATAGATAGCTGGCCATAATCAAGTTTCAAGCCTGCAAGTAGGCTTTTCCTTTGCTATTCCCTCTCTTCACTCAGTCACTCCGCTGCCCCCTCCTTCGTTCCATACCCCACATCTGCTAAGCAGTTAAAAGTCTCTCAACAAAGGGACTATGTGCGTCCTGAGCCTGGAGGCCTTAGAAATGTTTCTTTCCCAGTTGCCGTACTCTTCAGTCTAGACTATTGTATTAATCAATTTGTCTTATTGATTGATTGAATGGATGTTCTTCATCTACTTGGTTTATAGAACAAGAATTGATTTGTGCCACCCAATTGCTTACATTTTCTAAGTTGACTGCTAGTAGAGTAAAGCATGCACTAGAGTGAAGTTGTTGAGACTGGAAGGCCTAGTCTCAAAGTGGATGTTGTACTGTTTCATGTTGATGGCCTTCAGAAAATAGGTTCTTAGCTTCATGAAACAATAATTTCCTACCTTTCCAATGTCTGTTACATTTATTCCCCCATCAGTCATGGAGGAGGACAGGATCATCAGAGCAATGGTTATGTCTACCAAAGCTCTCCCTTTTTCATTCCTTTTGTTTGTTTGTTTGCGTGTTTGTTGAAGTTCATGTAGTCAAGGAAAAGGAAGTATGCACTATTAGATTTTTCTTTTCTTGTTGGGGCAATTGCTAGTCTAAACCATCTTCAGGGAGTTTCCTGCTTATCCCTGAGTGTTTTTTTGTAATTCTTTCCTAGATATTTTAATAATTAATCAGATATTAAATAATGAAATAGGTAAACAAGAATAGCTTGGTCATTAGTTAGCTATGTGCAAATGAGTAAGTCTGTAAAATAACTAGTGTAACTTCTCAACCAAATGAGGCCCTGTTTCCATGTAGTTTCTCTGAATTTGAAGTAGATTTCAGTTTCAGTGCCATGTGCAATCATATTTTCATTAGTTCTGAAGGACTTGCAGCATGAAGTATGTATAAATCCCCATACGCATACCATGGTCTCTTATGACAACTTCTCATAAATGGAGTGGACCTCCTGATTTTGAAATTCTTGCAGTTCTCTGTCTCTTAATATAGAATTTCAATATGCATTGTCCCTAAACTTTTCTATATGGATTCAAAGACAGCGTTATATAATGTAATAGCTAGTGAGTAATTCTAGTGGCTTTTGTATGAGAATTCCCCTGCTCTGCATAGTTTAGTTTCTAGTACAGGTCCTTATTACTTAAGCTTTGTATAGTTTTTTCTTTTTTTGTTTTACCTTTCATGAATGAAAACACACTTTTTGCTCTTAATGCCTTAAGCACGCACTGCATGATATTCTGAGTGTTATAGCAGTTGCATACAGGTGATGTATGTTTCCAGAAAATATGGGATATTTGCATGTGTTCAGGGTTGAACAAATTCACATAACCACTGTAATCTTGAACTTTACAGTTAAACTGAACATGATATTTCTTAGCAAGCTTTTTCTGAGAGCGTTTCCGTAACTCTTTTATTTGTTAACCTAAGCAGTGGTTTGTAAAACATTAAAATTAATGACATAACACACTGATAGTGAACTGATACTGAGATAAACAATTATCTCATACTTTGTTGCTTGTGGAGGCCAAATTGTGTGCATGTGAAAGCTTCCAATTAAGCTTTTGTCTGTGAAATTCATAGAGAGCAGCAGATGACACCAAAGAAATTCCTATCTTCTCAAATGGGTACTCTGTATGTCTGGTTTTCCTTTCTCTTACACAAGTGGAAGCCATGTTTTCCATTTCTCACCAAAATCAGTAAGGCTTTATCCTTATTGAACATTTCAGGTAATTTTGGAATCTGTTGGATATGTTATCCAAAGTCTTGTGTGAGTAGACACAAAAAGAAATGCCATTGGGTAGCATGTAGTGCCTTGTTTTGCTCAAGCGGTTTTGAGAGTTAAAGTCAACAGAAGCTGAAGACTGTAGCAGACTGCTTGAAAAATCCAGGATTAGGTGATCTGAATGTTCTTGAGCTCCTTAACTTCTTTAACTTAAAGGCTAGATTCTTGGAGAACATCGGAGGGACTGCATTGCATGTAGCTGGCTGAAACTGCGGAGCAGCCTCCCAAGCCTTTGCCTTTCTTTACATGCTAGGGCAGTGGCTAGATACAATCTGATCTAAAATAGACCTGGGAATTATTTAGCTCTTCAATGGGAGACTTGGAAATGAAAACTGAATGGAAGAAAGTGTCATTTTTTTGCACCCAATGAAGTTTCTCATTTTTTACTTCAGCAAGGACTAGTCTTTGAAATATAATCGGGGCACATTTGACTCCCACTTGATTTTTCTAGCATTTATTGCATGGATATAGTCATTTCGTATCTTATTTCAGTTGAAAAAGAACAAGCAGTACAGGCAGTCCTTGACTTTAGACGTTTTGAGTTCCAATGAATGACACTTATGACATTTATAAATTGACGCCCTGTTTCAACTTTGTAACATGAGTTTTGACTTTATTTTGAGTTGATTGAATGGTATTTCTTCTGGTGTAAAATGTCTCTGCAGCATACTAGAACCCTGCTCCTATGAAGGTCATGTGTGTACCATATTTTTCAGAGCGCTCTCTGTGGTAATGGTGTTCCTTACAACTATCCTGGCAGAGATTTGGTCAAATACAAGTCTAGCGGCTAATCTTCCTTGTGCTATGTTTTGGATGGAAAAGATGATCCTGTTCTATGCCCACACTAAATGCTTGTCTCATCTGAATCATGTCATGAGGCTCTCTGTGTGTTTTTTCAGGGCTTCATTCCCACCCAAGGGAGTCAGGCTCCTTATGTCCAGAAAGACTTGTATTATTGTTTGTATGGAACTAAATCTATCCTAGAGTTTCCTGGTTTGTTGTGCTATGTGGGGATAAGACAAGAGCCCACTCAATCACAGATCAAACATTGCCCAAAAGGATCAGACTAGGATTTGTTTTGACCTAGTCACCTGGGGCATTTATACACGTGCTCTGGGAGTGTTGGGGGGGGGGGGGCTGCAATTAGAGTGGTTCTGAGAGCTGTTCTAATTAAAGTGCCCGGAGCATCTCGCGTATCAGCATCCTCATGCTGAAAAATGGTGTCGGGGCTCTTCAAAGAAAGTTCGTTAAAGTGCCTCCTCCCCCCCCCCCCTTATAAACATAAGACTTATGAGGAAAGGCTGAAAGATCTTCTGGAGAAGACTGGGGAGGGGGTGGGATTTGATATTCTTCTGCAAATACCTGAAGGGCAATTCCAGAGAGGATGGAGATGGGCTTCTCTCTGTGGCCATAGGGGAAGTTTAGGTTGGAGCAGGGGAAATTTTGGTTGGAGATTAGGAGGGATGCCTGAATATATGCGTGAACATTTGTTTAGCTTTTTTCTCTAAATTTCAAGTTATTCATAAATGAAATATATATTTTTAATATAATAAAAATAAAATGTCAGCTTTAAAGCATGTGTTTAGCTTTCTGGAGGCTTTTGGGCACATCAGTTATTCATGTGTTCAGTAGCAAGCTATTGCTGTCAGCTTGATGTCCTGCCAGATTGTCTCCTTCTACCAGTGCTCTCCATTTTGGAAGTGTTCAGTGTCTTTTCTGTCACTGTGTATGCTCACACATCCATCTGATGTCACATGGAATTAGAAATGAGGTAGCATGGGAGAGCGTATGGGTGCCTATACACATGCAGTGAGGCTGCTCTGACATGCTGTAATTACAGCACATTGGAGCAGACTCGATTAATTAAGTCTGCTGGAGTGTGATAAGTACCACGCTCCAGCAAACTCCAGTGTCATATGCATCAGTGTCCCCGTGCTGAAAAATGGTGGCAGTGGCACTTTAAGTAAAGCTTGTTGGATGAGCTTTAGGTAACATGCTCCCTCTCTGGGTGCTTTAATTAGAGCAGCTGTTGGAGACACTCCAATTAAACCACTCTCCCCACTCCCCTCTTGGAGCATGTCTATAAACACCCTATGTGCCTGGAGTCAGAAGATGTTGAGATCTAATTTAGGCTACTGTGTGACTTGATGCAAGTAACTTGATGGCCCTGTAACTCTTTCACTGTGCACCTGTCTATAATTTCTTCAGAGCAGTGTGTGTACACATGTGCATACCTAGAAAAATGGAGTGATAGTCTTGATTGGAGACTGAGATACTAGCGTTTTTATATGTATAGCTTATCAACTAGGTATATAGATGTTCAGGGAGGTTAGCTTGTGTTAAAAGTGGCCACCCGATCTAACTTAGCTTACCAGGTATGGACTTTACACTTAGACTGACCTAACAAGGATCTAAGTGTGAGCTGTACAGAAGCTCAGGAAGGTTAGATTAGTTTAAAAATAGCTGACCCAATCTAAGTTAACTGCACCTCCTAGGTAGTCTAATTTAGATTGGGTCCAACAAGACCGATCTAATTGAACTTTGTAATTTCCAGCACAGCCCTGGGATTGTGCTTTTCCTCCCCTCCCAGCCCCCCAGCACTGAGCTATTTTTAGCCTCCTGGTATCTCTTCTTTCCCTTTGCTGGGCACCCCCTGTGCCCCCCCACCCCCAGCAGACCAGCCAGCCCCCCTGAGCCCACTGAAGCCCTATTCTGCAAACTGCTAGCAGTGCCAGTTTTACTAGCGTTTGCCAGTGCTTGGACCTGAGGAAGTAAGTCAGGGTGCAGAGAGAACCAGGTGGGATTGGGGGGGTAGATTTGCTGGGGATGTTAATCATATTCCCATGGGGTGTTCAGGGAGCTAAAAATATGGTCTGGGGTGGGGGAGAGTCCTCACAAGCTCCCCTGCAGATCTGTTAGCTCCTCTGATTCTGCCAAACCCTCCTGCACCCCACCAAACTCCTGGGGACTCCACTAGTCATATCCCCTCCAACCCCCCAAACCCCATTTGCTCCCCAATGCTACCAAATCCTCCCAGTCCCTGCCAAAATCTTCCCTCCTCCCTTGCCCCCCTGATCCTTCTGTGGACCCCACTTGCCCCCCGATCCCCCCCAAGTCCATGCGGTAGCCCACTCATGCCAATTTACCTTAGATTGGGTGGTCATTTTTAACTCCATCGGACCTTTCCCTATGCTTCACGAATGTCTGTACATACCCAACATGTAGTATATTAAACTATATGGACAACACCCAGTTTTGTATCTCATTGCCAATTCTGCTAGCACTGTATCTGCCTTTCCCACTATGTGGCAGAGATTTGCTGGTGCATGGAAGTCAACTGTCTGAAGCCATAGGCCGCATCCAGACGAGCAGGGGCACACACTTACAGTGGCACAAATACTAGCAGAGCTTTAAAAAAAAGTTTAGTGTTTTTAATGTTCACTCACATACTATACTCGGGTTGCAAATTAGAACTGTGATAACCATCAAATCATGAGGGCTGAGTCTGGGGGCAAGGTATATGTGTATATAAAGAACTAATTAGGGTATCTACTACTTGCATTAAACTCTCTAAAAGAGATCCATTTTATACTTAACCTTTTGAGGAGGTTAAAATGTTATGGAAGGTTTATTTTTTTGCCCTTGCTTTTTGTGAGAGCATGCATCTAAGTTACTGTAATTTTTGTCCAGTTCTTTAGGTCTAGTATCTTAGGGAGAGTTTCAGGATTTGTAGCTGTCAGTTTTTGTTTTTTATTAGTCTCAAATTTACTGAATGAACTGCTAAGATGCAAAATGGCAATACCAATGGAGAATACAGTTCTTGTATTGTTGACATAAGTGTTTCATAGATAATTGAGCTTGACCTGTATGTCTGTTTTAATATTTTGTCTGTTCCACAGTATTAGTCACTTCCTTTTTTTTACTATATATGCTTATTTTTTTCTGTTTTTTTTTTAATATGATTAAACTGTTATTTAACCCTGCTACAAGAATGCGGCACTAGGCTAGTCCAGGCAGGTTAGCATTCACTTGGTAACTAGCCTGCTTAATCAGCTTGCTTCAACCTGCAGCAAATTAAAACTTTGTGATTTCTAGCACAGAAGTGATAAAAAGCAGCCTGAATTGTGTATAAAAATAAATAGGGTATTTCCAGTATATTCACTTTCAGCTTCAAAATTTACTTGAAATTTTATTTCCCTTAACGTTTTTACAGTCTAATCAGGATGGTAGTGTGTGTGTGTGTGTGTGTGTGTGTGTGTGTGTGTGTGTGTGTGTGTGATTTAAATTCATCAGTCCCTAGGCAAGAAAAGGGAAAAGAAAATAGTAAAACAGTAAACAATTGTTATCTTCTATTTGTTGACTTCGGAGGAACCAATAACTATCAACTTGTATAACCTAATATGAGCTAGTGATGCTGGTGTGAAATAAAACTTACCAACTTTGGGTTCTGTAAAAGCAGAGTTTGTTGTTAGACCAAGTTAACAGTGTTAATTTGAGATGTGTACGACTGCAGAGGAAATGACTAAAAATGTGGCGGGGGTGGTTTGTGTTGTTTTTAAAGATTTTTAAGACCAAAAAGAACTACAGTATTACATAATCCAATCTGATACCCTGCATAACCTGGAATGGAATTTCATTTGGTAATTACTGTATCAAGTCCAGTAATTTACAGTTGGTTGTAATGTAGGCTTTGGCTGAATATTAATGAGTTCAATTTTCACCCCATTTAACATTCCTTCAAAAAAAGTTCATTTTGAAAAGAATAGAAAAATGTTTAAACTTTTTTACATAGTCACGTAGCTTAAATTTGTATTTAAAACTGCATTTTGAAAAATGTGTTAGGTCAGAGTAGAGATTCTGATATTTTATAAAATAATTACTTAAATTAGTATATGTTGGAATCTCTCAACATAGCTTTTTCAGATTATCCTTTATTTTTAATGGTAATTAGGTGGCTAACCTGCTTATTAGACACTTCTGTAAATTTCACAAGGCACCTCTCTCCATCTAAATACCTTCGTACATCTGGTGCTGAGTCACTTGTGAAAACAGACTTAAGTCCTTCTGAGAAATTTACCTATGATTCATTTGCTTGAGCAGTTCTGTCATTCTGTCCAGTAGAGGGCAGTAAGATGTGTATCTGACTGTCTTACCTAAACTGCAGAAATGTGGGAAAGCTGTCTGAGATAACAAGAACAGCACAGAAGAATCAGACAATTTAAACAACATATTAGGATGATATACTAAGTTCATTTGTCCAAAAGAAGAGATGGTCTGGCTTTTCACACTGCATTGGGTTCTCATTCCATGAATGTTTTAATCCTATGTAATTCAAATTTAGTGGGCTACCTTCTGTATAATGGAATCCTGCAGTCAAACCATAGAGTTGTTTTAAAGTTGGTTTTAGAGAAGGCTAGCTGGCTAAATTTCCCACCTGGGTGAACAGTGGCTGGGTAAGACTCAGTCTCCATTTTTGCATGCCAGAAACTCTTATGGTCTTGAACATGATTTTTGCATGATCACAAAATAAGGGAGAGTCCTAACGTCCTTTCTCACATTGATTAGTAATTTAATCAGTATTGAAATTAATAAGTATGCTTTTGTGACACCTACTGAATCAGATGCTTAAAGATTACCCCCACTAATCTGTAGGACTTTCAGCCATGAGATCGCTAGTTCTTCACCATTTCTATATTAATTTATTGTTTCGTTCAAGTTACATTTAGGCATAAAATAATAGCTGAAAATTATCTCTTCTTTTGTCTTAAATTGATTGATGTATGTTGTTCCTGTATCAGCTACAAGTTCATCAGCATTGTTGGTTTCATATGTGTATATTAGTGGTTCTCAACCTTTTTAGACTCAGTGCGCTCCTCAGAAACTGCTCTCAGTTTTCATTCATTTTTTGACTACAGAAAAATAATAGAGCAGTTCTTCTGTTGCAAAGAACCTCAGACAACAGCAGGTCACAATGTTTTAATATTATGGATTCCTGTGTGAAAACTCTGGGCACTCTAAGAATCCCTGGTGTTGATGTTCAAATGGAAAGTATGGCCTATGCCTTCAGTATTTGCACTAATTAAACATAAATACTTTACCGATAAGAATTTCATATTAAATAATAGATTTTAAAAATGGAATTGTAACATTGTGATGATATCTGTTACCACGTCTTACCCATAAACCTTGTATTTGAAGGTTTTAACTGTTGTATTTAATTAATCCCTAGCACTACCTTATCTTGTCTTTATTTGCTGTTTGCTTATTAATTAGGGAGGGAAAGTGAATTGCACATACTTTTATTCATAGTTTATCATTTGATCTAGTGACATCTCACATAACAAATTTTAACATGGAAACAAGATCAAGCAAGTGTGCCTTAGCAGCACAGTCTCAAAGAACAGTGATCATAGTACTTTAAAGAAAAAAAATCTCTGAAAATAGTCGTCGTCTTTTAAACTCGTAAAGAGAGCAAATATAAAAATGTTCTTGCAGCTCATCTACAGGCCGCAGCAACCTGTTGTTTCTTCTGTCTGTTTCTAAGGTAGATATTACAGCCCTGTATGTGCAGTTGAGAATATATCATTAACTCTCCACACATAAAAGAGGGTATCACAATACAGACATATTAATAGCAATTGTACAATAATAATTGTTTTTTACTATTCATTTTCATACAAAGAGTTGTTTTAGTTTTCTAGTCTTCTCATTTATCTTGGTATAATAATGTCAGACCTCTGCAGTGCAGTTTTTAATCCAAACATTGAAACAACTCAAATGCTCAAAGCAAAAATACTCTGAAATGAGACAAATACATTAATAAATAATTGCTGTTTTCATTGCAGATGACTCTAGCTGCATCAGGGGTGACTTATCCTTGTCATCGACTTACAGTAGGAAGAAGATCTTCACCTGCACAAACCAGAGAACAGTCAGAGGAGGTAAGAAAATATTTCAGCTTTACAAATGTGTTCTAAGAGAAAATGGCTAAAAACCTATTCTGCGTGGGTCATTGTCTCTTCCAGTGTTGAATGATATAGCTTTAATATATATAAATAAATTAGTTCATGGTGCCTATGTAAGTTAATCACTATGAGAAAAGAAAAATAGGAGCCAGTGTGGAAAAGGGGAGGGGAAAAAACAAGAAAGGCATTCAAAAGAAAAATGAAGGCTAAAAGTGTAGATGATTTTTCAATCCTTATAGCCAGTGATGTCAGTGAAGCCTATAGTTACACATTTAATGGTAAGCTCCTGCCTATAGTTGCTTTTAGCTCTGTGACACTTAAACTATGTGAGCTAAAATGTTCCCTGTGTTCTTCCTGCCTCTGTTTTAAATTTAAAATAGTTTAACAAATAGCTTCAGTCATTTTATTTCAAGAGCTCTGGTACCTTGGCCCTTGCTTTATTGTCCCTTCAAACTGCATGCTGACATTGAGGGAGGATGGGGGAGGTTAGATCAAGTTAAAAATGGCCACCTAAGGTGAGTCGGGATAGCGGGGGCCAATGAGGGGGGTTGGGTGGATGGGGAGCAAGCAGGCTCTGGAATGAAATTGTGGGAGTTCATTGGGGTTTGGGGGAGCAAATGAAGTTCGCGAAGGGATCAGGGAACTGGGGCAGCAAGCAGGGCCCAGTAGAGGATCGTGGGGGAGGCAGCATACACAGGGGATCAGGGGGGCTAGCAGGATCCATGGGAGGGATCAGTGGGGGCAGGTGAGGTCTGTCGGAGGCAGCAGAGGGATTGGGGTGGGCAGGTGGGGTCCACAGGATGGATTGGTGTGCAAGCAGTCTGCAGGGGTGATCAGGAAGGTAAGTAAGGTCTACAGCAGGGATTTTGGGGGCAGGCAGGGTCCATGGGAGGGTAGGGGGGGTCTGGGAGAGTTTGGTGGGATCAAGGGAGTTTGTGGGGTCATTTTTAGCCCCCCAACCCCTCTCATCCTGACAAACAGCTCCCTCCCCTCCCCTCCCCTCTCAGCAAACCTACATCCCCACCCTCCTGCCCTTCCCTCCACCAGGACTTACTTCCTTGGTTCCCAGCATCAGTGAATGATAATAAAACTAGCACTGACAGCAGCTTGTGGGATGAGGGGTTTGGTGGACTTGAGGGGGTGTGGGGGCTGGCTGGTCTATGGAGAAAGGGGCTAGGAGCTAGGGGTGCATATAGGAAAAGCACAGCCCTGGGGCTGGAGCAGCAGCTGGGCTTTCCCAGCTCTGGGGCTGTGTTGGAGCTGTACAGTAGTCCTGGACAGTTAGATTGGTCTAAAATGGCCAGTCTGATCTAAGTTAGACTACCTTGCAGGTAGGGTTAACTTAGATTGGGTTGGCCTTTTTTAGACCGAGCTAATCTTCCTGGAACTTCTGTGCAGTTTGAACTTAGGTTGACCTAACTAGGGATCCAAGTGTGATGTCTGCACCTGGGTGAACTAAGTTAACTCAGGTGGCCATTTTTAATGCAGTCTGACCTCCCTGAATGTCTGTATGCACCCAAAGTCTCTATATTTCAGCCTTGCTAGCTCATTTGGTCTGGTTTAGCATACTTGTAGGTTATCATATTTGATGCCATGTTAGCTGGCTATATTTTAGCTCACACTCACCCCTAGGATGCACTTGAGTTTAGTTTACAATAGTAATTGCCTGGCTACAAAGAGAGGAAAAACAAATATGAAAGTATAAACGTGGGTTTTTTCTGGCTTCCACATCAGCTATACAATTGCGAACTGGATTCAATAATAAAGTCAAATTTTACCCGTTGTTACACCTGTGCAGCCTTCTTGAAAAAAGTTGTAGTTTAATTTTTGTGAAATGTTGTTTATTTCTAAGATATTTCTTCCCCATAACTTTCACAGTTAAAAGATAATGGATGTCTACAGGTGTAACGAAGGACAGAATCTTTCTTACTAGTTAACTGATCATGAACCAGAAGTCACGTAATTAATTTTTAAATTCCCAGCTTGCATTAGCAGGCTCGATAAGTGTATTTTAACATCTTTTCCCTCTTAAACCAAGTAAATTTACTATAAAAGATCAAGATAAGATAAAGCCATACAAATCTATGGCATATCAAGAGAAAGCACAAGCATGTGCAATGAATCTGAAAGCAACAGATCTAAAACAGAAAAAGAAAAACTTGTTTTATACAAAATATAATGAATCTGTAGAACTGACTACGAAAAGAGATTATTTAAGACAAATGTGTGCAGTCATCTTTTCCCTGTAGCCACTCCATGCAATGTGTGTAATTTTACTAGCGACTGGCTCAAGGTTTTGTGGTTTATCTGCCTAGGGTAGGTAGGAATACAGCATGCAGGGACATGTGGGTTTCTCTTGATGTGATTTGTGTTGCATACTTGCACTGGCATCTCAAGTTCTCTAACTACATTAGGTTTCTTTCTATAATATCATAGTTCATAGGTTAGACAGAGTGGGAAAGCATGGTTTTTGCAAGAACATCAGTTAAAAGGCAAGGTACTGTAGGATGGTGTGGAGAAATTAGGTTGGGGTAGGTCCCTTCCCAAGTATTTCAGTGACTACCTCCTGCTATGGAAGTGTTGATAAAGCACATGGTACTCAACCACGAAAAAAATATTTAGGAACTGTGCACCTCTTTCACTATTTCTATGGTAATAAGAACACCTACAGTTACATTTGATAAATAACCCTTACAGGAGTTTACACTAGATTATCTCATAATCTCTCCTGCCTTTAAACCCTTTGAAACTAGTTTCATATAGATTATTTACATTTCTTTTCCATATGATGATTACTTTTGCTATGTATAACGTTGCTTTGCTGGCTGGGCTGCAAGGTCTCTCTTCAAAAATAAAAAAATTGTAACGTATAAAAGATCACATGCTAATGCTGTATATGTGCTGCATTTAGAAATATACTGCAATGTTAGCTTTGTGTGCGCAAGGGTTTTTGCATCAAAAAATGTTTTTGGTATGCATTTATTTAGTTCAGCATTCTATTTCATTGTGTTTCACTGACAGTAGCCCCCGTAATATAGGATTATGTTGGTTTTTTTTTAACAGCAATGTACTGATGTTCATATGGTTAGTGACAGTGATGGAGATGACTTTGAAGATGCTACAGAGTTTGGAGTCGATGATGGAGAGATGTTTGGAATGGCATCATCTGCCTTGAGGAAATCTCCAATGAGTAAGTATTGGAGTTAATCTAGCATTAGTTATGCAAGACTGTAGTGAAAACAAAAAGATATTACAGTAAAAGCTGTATTAACTGGCATTCTACTATCTGGAATACTCTTAAGTGGAATGGCTGGTCAGCCGGCCACAAAGTGGGGGTGGGAGGACATCACATGTTATGGCTACTGCTGCCATCCTGTGCTGTTGCCACTCTGCGTGCAGCTGCCGCCGCCATCCCCTTTTCCCCCTATCCCTGAGCTCCTGTTCCATGTGCGGCTGCTGCTGCTACTACGCACCCCCCCCCCCCCCCACCCTGCCGCTCTGCAGGGGTTTTCAAAAAGGTTGAACCTTGGATAACCGGGATTTTTAGATACCCGGCACCCCTCCTTACCCCAGTCATGCTGGTTAACACAGCTTTTACTGTAATTGTTTAAGCAATAATAGGAAAAATATCCTTAATTTTCCTATTCATACCACTATTTATTGTCTCAAAAGCTGTTAGGAGGGCATGCCGTGGGTTTTTTTTTTTCCTCTCCATCCTTTTTTAGTTTTATATCACTTATTGCCATTTTACACCAAGGAAGAGAAACGGCATAATACAGTATGGAAAAAATGTATCCAAAATGTAATCTTTAGCAGATGAGAAAGAAGTCAGCAAATAGCTATATTAGAATTGCCATATCAGTTTCATGTGACTATTGTGAAATGTTTCAGAGGAAGACACTATAACCTGATAATTGGCAACTATGGAATTATCTTCTCTTGGGGGAATTTTTCTCTAATCTGTGCATTTAGCCTATGCTTGAAGCATAGAAGTTTTAATGTCATGATAAATAACCATCTGTTATAAACGTAGATATACTTATTAGCTACCTGAGTTAGTGAGGTTTTTTTAAAATCCTACTAAAAGTTTAGCCTCATTACTTTGTGACAATGAATTCTACTTAAGAAGTAGAATGAAGTAGTAGTTAAGAGCATGGTGTATAAAAGTAAATATTTTACGAGTGTGTAAGTGCCTTGTAATTTTATTGGGTGATTTTTTTTTTCCCCGTGTATTGCAAGATGGGGTAAGTACAAGTACCCAATTACCATCTCTGTGCCATTAATTAATATTATACCTTTATCAGCATTGTTATCTAAAGGGCCCTGCTACATGTTCAGAATGAAAGCTGGATAGAAACCAACTATAGATTTGTTACACATTTTCAAGCACTAACTGTGGAGCTGGTTGGTTCTTTATAGCTGGGTAGCCATTTTAATTTTGTGATAGCTACTTTGCATGTGTGGCTGGTCTAAATTTATGGCCTGATTAACCATTTAAATAATATATGTAACATATAGCAGGGACCTTAGAGTCAGGTTGTGATCAAATTATGTCACTAGGACATATTGTTGAAATGTATTTTAAGATTCCTTGTAAGTATTTAAACAAAAAAAATTGCATTAGTAAAATGGTGTTTTGAGTCTTCTAAACAATCCCCTTATTCAAAAGTTAAGGATGGATCCAGAGAGAAGCTAAAATACAGCCAATAGTGAGCCACCTTCAAATACAATGTGGAATTCTTCAGGTAGAATGCCCTGACTGTTCATGAACTACCTTGAAATACCATGGTCATCCAAAGGCCCATCGTCCCAGCAAGTTATTTCATACAATTTACATGCTGTGTCCATGAGTACTTAAGAAGTTATAAACATGAAAAAATCAAGGGAGTGAAAAATGGATTCTTATTGCTTGCTTACTATTAAAAGCTATTTCTTCCAAGTGACACTGATACATGGTTTTCATTTGTTCTTATTTTTTAAGTGCCAGAAAATGCTGAAAATGAAGGAGATGCCTTATTACAATTTACAGCAGAATTTTCCTCAAGGTAAGGTTAGGCTATTAACTGTGTAAGATGTGTAAGGACCACTGCTACAATATCACTATAACACTGCAGAAAATGTAAGTAAAAGTAAATATATTTAAATATCACTTTATCTAATCAAAGGCATTTAGGGCCAAATTTTGCCTCCCTTATGATTATCCGGGTGAGACAACTTGTAGCATAAGATACCACTCAACATGAGGAAATGTGGCAGATTCTTTCCTTAATTAACAGGCCACAAACCGGATATCACTACTGAATTCTATAAGAGAAAGATAACTGACTAATAAATAATAAAACTGATAAATGCTGACTATAAAGTGTAGCACTGTTATTTTAATATATATGAGCTCTTACAAACTGCAAATCCTGTTACTTCTGAAAAATGTTTAGTTGCCACTAGAGTGTTAAGAATAATTGAGTAGCTGAAAATAAAATAAAAAATCACTGTTTTAAAATTGGTAACCTCTTGCTTTTGGAAATGTATATATGGACCTTGAATCATGCATTGTTAAGCAGTTGCCTTATTTCACCGTGCAAGTGTCAGCTTTCTGGCATCCAGGGAAGTGATTCCTGTGTATATTTGTATGCCTAGCCTTTTTTGGTTCTCTGTGATTAAATGCTTTCTGTGTATTTGGGCTATTAGGATGGTGTTAAGCAAGGATAGCACAATCCATTTGTAAGAATGTAATATTGAGAAATTGTGCTCCAACAGGTTCTGAGTACAAGCAGTTATAAAGCTCATAAGGTGAGCAGTTACACTGAAATATGCCCAAGTGGTCACTTGGACCTTTTTGGAAGTTCAGAGAGCAGAGGAGAAAATAGCTAGAAAAGTAGTATTATAGATTTTAAAGAATTGAGTTACTGCATGATGTAAAAGAAATATGGAGTTGGAAAACGTTCTCTGTCTCTTTTCAAATTAATTGTATCTTCTTTTCAAATAGATACGGTGATTGCCATCCCGTGTTTTTTATTGGATCACTAGAGGCTGCTTTTCAAGAAGCCTTCTATGGAAAAGCCAGAGATGTAAGTGTGTGTTAAAATTACCTTGTTTAAATGAGGAAGAAAGTGGCAAAATATCTCAATCTTGCATTTGAAAAGGTCAGATAGGATATGGAATTCTCTTGTTTGTTGTGTTACTCTTAGATGGTTTTACCATTTAACTAATTGCTTAAAATATTCATCCCACATTCTTTTGGGGTGGTGGAAGATAACTTACATTTGCTATTGCTTTTGGTTTGTTTAGGACTGTTTGTGCTTACATAGCCAATTCCAGGCTTTGGTAGCTCTGGCCAGAGTTCCTCAGATGATCTCTATCTGCGATGATAGAGGCTTTTTTTCCCTTTAAATGTTGGTTCCGTATCACTCTGTCACACTCTGATTGATGAGTTCGAAGTTTTATATCAGCACCTCTTTTAAGTAATGGCAAATAAAACCGTACATTTAAACAGTAAAGTCTGTTGAGTCAGGAGTGTGCAGCCCTGTGTGTTGTACAGCATTTATTTGGCAGAGCAGTATATGTATTACAGTTTTAAATTGAAGTTTTCTGTTTAGCTTGGTGGGCACCTTAGGTTTCGGTTGTCCTGTGCCCACTTGCAAAAATAGTATTTTTGTTAGTATTTTATTAAAATAGTTTATGAGAATTCACTTTTGCCATCAAAAGTGGTTAAAGATATATCAGTATAAAATCAGAGAGCTCTTTTTTAGCTCTCCTAAATATTATTTTATCTCTCTTAACATAGTATAACCTTAAGACATTTCATCTTCAAAATACTTTTCATATGCTTTTTACATGTAGGGTCTGGAAGCCAAATTGTATTTCCAGTATTTTGATGGTGGGATCAGATCAGTCTTATGAGGATTATCTGTTGTATTTAAAGCTTTGTTATTTTAAATACTTTTATTAGATTTAAAAAAAAAAAGTTGTGTTTTTTTGTACAAAGCTGAACTACATCCATGTTTAATTCCATTACAATATTTTGAATTTTTAGCATATGAAATAAGCAAAGTTGATATTAATGTATCTTTTTCAGTGTCTTTTCTTCTTGAAAAGAAAATTAGTAACATTTTATTCTGTTTCTGGTAACTCAGTTGTATAAAATGACTGGAAATATGATACTTTAATTAAGAAAAATAGCTTAAGAAATTGCAACCTGAATATCATGTGGTCTGATTTATACTATGGAGGGCACTTAATTTTACCAGGGCAACAGATGAGCTTCAAGCACCAACATTCTTCACTTGAAGTGAGAAATTGAGTTCCAAGAGTAAATAAAAACAAGATTGAAGGTTTAAATCCTCTGCTAGGCTTTTTGAACTTATATACTCATTAAATGTTTATTGGAGTGGTGGGATTACGAAGGATTTGGGGAGCTTCATCAACTGGTATATAGTTAATCACTAAGTAAAACACTACATTTGATAGAGTGTTTCTCACGATGCCACACTCAATCCATCTTAATGAAAACTGCTTCAAACTGATTTAATTTGAAAGCACTTGGCAGTGAGAGTACTCAAAGATCCTAGCCTTTTTCTTGAGGAATTCTCAATGTTGTCCAGAGCAGAAGGTGTACTGTACAATTCAGCTTCAGTGAAACAGCCATCAATAACCTTTTCTTTCCTATCTAAACTGTTGAGATTTCCTGAAAAAATATAAATACGTTTTATGAATGTGCAGTCTTGTGGCAGAAATATTTGAGAGAGGTTTTTAAATGAATAAAAAATTGTAACTCATTTAAAGAGTTTATAAAATAAAAGCATATTTGGTGGGGGAAATAGGCAGTGGAGCTTTTCTTTAATTTTTAATGTCTTTCCCTTTTCTGTGTTGGAAAGCATACCATTTACAGTCAAGTTTCAGAAAATGTTAACTGCAAAAAAAGCTAGTATAAAAAATTTATAATGGTCATACCCACCTCTGTTTTACTGACAGTCTTTATGATCTGGTTTCTTCACATTGAGTCGTTCTATAGCTAATATTATGTTAGCTTTTATTTTAGTGCAGTGAACTTTCTCTCCTTTGTCACTGATATCTGTTCTACCTATGAAAGGAAGAAATGAGCCAAATTCTGCCTTGCTTTACAGTTTGAAGATAGGATCTGCATAATGTGTGTCAGGTCAGATTTTGCTTCATAGTAGGCATGTCTACACGTGCAATTAATGCAACTGAATATACTCCAGCTCAATTTAAGCCAGAGTAAACTAATTTCCATGTCACTGTCCACACGTGTTTAAGCAAAGCAATTTACTGCGGCATCGGTTAGTACCTGTGTCTGGCTGTATACTGTGAGTTCATTGACAAGAGGTATTTGCATATTTGATAGAGAAGAAAGTCATTTTGTTTTTTGGTCAGTGTATTAGCAGGGTTGAAGTGAAGAGTGGAGACATGAGTTTATTAAAATCAAAAAAGTATTGTGTTCATGTGAAATGGTTTCTTAATTTATTTTACCACTTTGTATCAGTCTCAGCTTGACTTTGCTATGATGGGACTAACTGTAGTTCAAATGACTTCTATATTATAGGAACAGCTAGGCTAAATACCACAGAGGACATATAAAAACTTTAACATGGATAATTTTGAAATAACGTACCACTGGTGAAGTGTCTTCCTGTTTGCAAACAGTGTTGATTGCATTGTGTCTCAAGCATCAGGATTCTGTCCCTTCAACGCCCTGATCTTACTTAGTGTGTAGCATTGGGTGTTATTGTTATTAATATAAGTGCCTCATATCGTTCTTGAATCTTACTAGCTTTTTGCCTGAATAATATTAAAATATTTCCTTTTAATGAGTGTTTGTTTGCCTTTCAGTTTTGATTTATATACCTCTCTGTCCACTGACTTTTAGCAAATATATGAAGCATCACTCTAAGTGCAGTTCTTTATTGGCTTCTTCTGACATTATACCCATGCATCTTGAAAATGAAACCCATCTTGTTTTCTAGCTCTTACCTAGTTTCTAATCTGTGTCAGAACTCTACTCCTCATATTTGAGTACTTAATTTTCTAAATATCTTCCTTTGCATTTGGGAAATTCAGATGCATTATATTTTACTGTCCCTTTCTGATCCACCATCTTGCTGATTTCCTCAAATAATAGTTATAGGTTGAGGCAGCAGAATCAACTTTCGCATGAATTTCTCTAACATGTAATATTTATCAGTGTGATGTAAAGCTCTCTCGCATTACTCTTTTAGCTAGATTACCTGGTATTGAAATCAGATTCAGAGATCTGTAGCTCTCCTGATTGACCCTCAAAGCAGTTTTATAAAGTTAGATACAACTTCCACTACTCGTCTTGCATAGTAGTTCGTTTTAATAATAGATTGTGGGCTAGCTGCAAGAAGGACATAACAGTCTAAAAGTTAAGTGTTACAACACATGTATTTTGGGTGCGATGGCCACAGAGTGGGAAGTGTTAGGTGCCACTTCAAGTCAATATGCAGAGAGAGAAACTATAGAGGAAGCCAAGAGAAAAAGACTTAGGACAATGTCATGTCCCAACCTCCCTTTAAAGCCTCAGGGGTGGTGGCAGGGAGCAGGGGTGTCTCCATCTTCTCTGCATCCTAAAATCCTCTCCTGGAGGTAGGTGCCTGTAAACTTTACTTCTGGGACTAAGGAGGGTCACTTTTTTGTTTTCAAACAGTCAGAGGAGGAGGAGACTGAAGTGATAGTGTTGGTGTCCCCCTCTTCCTCCCCTTCATACAGCATTAAAGTGGTTAGAGCACTCGCCTGGAAATGGGAGACCTGATTCCAGGACAGTTTCTGTATTTTATGATCTCCCTTTCTTCCAGGTGTTGTTCTAACCACTAGGTCAGAGCTTTCCAAACTGTGTGCCGCGACACATTACTGTGTCGGCGGCAGTGTGTAGGTGTGTCACGCGAAATGCAGAAAATTTTGCGGAAGGGCACCGCGGACCTCCCTTACTCGCGTCTGCTTCCCTTGGCCCCTCCCCCGGAACTGAATTACTGTGTCGCGAAATGATGCATGTCTAAAAAGTGTGTCACCAACATGAAAAGTTTGGAAAGCTCTGCACTAGGTTATAGACTCATATTCTGCTTGTTCTCTCGTGTGCCTGTTGATTTTAGTTCTTTTCTACATGTTGGCGTAGTTTCTGCACATCGGCATAGTAGGAGGGATTGGAAATGCCCACAGCCCAGAACAGTTAGGTGGTTTGGGGACTCCAGGGAGGTGGGAGATGTGAGCTTGACTCTCATTAGGCGAAGGAGGAAATTAAAGCCAGACCTTCCACATCTTGGACAAGTGTTCAAATCACTCAGTTGTTGTATAAAGAGGATACACAGCATCATTGACACCTCCTATTCCCCCAGGCATGTGTTAAAAGCCATCAGTGGCCACCACTGCATTTTGTGAGGAGCCTGATCCTGTAAGCATCTGCCACATGTTCTCTGAAAACATGTATTTATTTGATCAGGCTTTTCACAGGACTTGTACTGAGGAATTCCTAATGTCAGGATCCCAGGAAGGCATAAGTGTGAACAAAGGGACACATAGGCTCTTCAGCCTTATCAAGACTGGACAGTTCAGGACATGTACAGAAGTGCAATGCTAGACACCTAGGAACTTTTCAATTAAACAGAAATTACGGAATTTACGCACTTCCACAGTTTCAGGTGGTGTCTAAGCAGGGTTTTTTCAGGATTGCAGTTCTAGATTTAGGCATTTAGATCCATTTTTGTTAACTAGGACCTGTGCATTTTATTGTTAGTTCTGCCACTTCATTCCTAAATTATTTAGCACCTCTTTTATTATTGTGGGTTAGTAATTTTACTACAATACATCCGTTTCATCATCTGCTTTTTTAAAATCACAATCTCTTCACGTGGCCGCACCTTAGTCATCTGAAGTGATAGCTCTGTGGAAGATACCGCTTCAACATCCTCTCTACTGAAGTCTAAGAAACAATTCTCTTTGTTTTTCCCTCTCTTCCTCAAGTATGTGCTATTGCGCTTTGAGGTGACGATTTACATTTTTTTGGCAATCACTAGTTATTTAGTTTATCATATAAAATGCTATTAAAGATAGAGGTATTACTCAAGAAAGCAAGGTTTTCAGAAGTGTCAAACACGCAAAATCCCATTTGACGTCCATAGGAACAGCAGGTATTCTTTCTCTCAAAAGATCCATCACAAAGGGAACAATTTACCAGTAGTCCTAAAGTCTCCAAAATCTGGGGAACATATTAGAAACTATGTAGCCAATGTTGCTGCCTTAGCAGAGATTAGCCAAAGACTTGCATCTGATGCCCATCCCTAAGATGAACCAGTTTTTTCTGTTAAGGTCAATTTTTTAAATATTATTCAGTGAATTTTCTTGATTGCGGGTGTACATTTTTGTGCCCTATATCTTTGCTTGTTTGTCTTCCTTTTTGTTCTGACTGACTAATGAATTTATTTAATTTGGCATTGTATACTGTATTACACCTGAAGGAAAATGTTTTCTTGTCTTTGTTTTTCCATAGAAAAACAGTTTCAGTAGAAATTTTTGTTTCTTGTTCCCCAGACAATGCCTATAAGCCTTTCTTTTAATATGAGAGGGATTTTTTTTAAAGAACAAGATACAGAAGAGTCTTTATCCTGTTCTTTAAAAACCACTCTCTCTCTCTCTCTCTCTCATTAAAAGAAAGGCTTATGTTACAATATCCATAATATTCTCTGTGTAATGATTACTTATAAAAATTGCATTATATGAAGTATGAGTTTGAAGGGCGTGGAAGAAGGAAGGATTCTCATAAAGTGATAGCTCAGTGTGGTAACTACCTAACGCTCTTACCCACTTCCTGTTTTGAGTTAGGCCACATAAATAAATAGGAAATTTAACCTTCTTAAAACTTTCCTTAGTCCTCTACTTCTTGTGCAACTTTTTTCAAGATGCCAAAATGCATAGCAGTAGAGTAAATATATTTGAAATGTATTAGAGGGTTTTACTGGCTAATTGCTTTCTCATCTCCTTACAAAAATGTTTTTCCAACCATATCATCTAGGGCTGTGATCCCATCACCTTATTTTCTAAATAGATTTTCCTGGGTTTTACTTGGATGGTAAATTTTCAGGATATGAAATGGTTGATCCAGTAGCCAACAGTCTTCCATTTAATTTACTATTTTCATATTGCTGTAGCATGATGCTCTGGAAGTCTACTGTATTGGAGAGGCAAAGCCTTTTGCATGTGATATCAAGTGAAGCCTTGAACATTTGAGTTCTCTTTAAAAAATGGCTGAATTTTGGTTTGCTAAGAGTTATGAAACTCTTGCAAGCAATCCGAGTTTTTGAGTTTCAAGTAAAGTGAGTTTTTTTGTGAAGTGCATTCACATCTGTCAGAACGAAAGATTGTATATAAGTGAGGACTATCGCATTATAGTAATAAAGATCCTTTTAAATTTAAACTTTTAAATTCTTGGTTTCCTCTTTGAAGAATTTGGGTTTTCGTCTTAGCCCCCAACAGTGAGAACTACAGTAAAAATAATGAGAAATCCAGTAGTAAATTTCTTCTACCGCCTGCATTATGGAGGTGGATTGTTCTCACTGATGGCGCGTGACACAACAAGGAGCAATAGTCTGAAGTTGCAGCAAGGAAAGTTTAGGTTGGATATTAGGAAAAGCTTTCTTGCTCGGAGGGTGGTAAAGCACTGGAATGGGTTATCTAGAGAGGCTGTGGAATCTCCATCCTTGGAGGTTTTTAAAGCCTGGCTTGACAAAGCCTTGACTGGGATGATCTGCTTGGGGCTGGTCCTGCTTTGAGCAGGGGGTTGGAGTAGATGTGACCTCCTGAGGTCCCTTCCAGCCCTCATTTTCTGGTGCTATGATTCTGTAAGTCACATTTTTCAGTTTTTGTAGAAGATACTGAATGTAGGTTATCAATATGAATAGATACTTGTTTGGTAACCTGTTTGCGAGCGCCTTGTTAAAATTGATTAGAAGGTATATGAACATAACTGATTCATCTATAAGCATGATGAGCTTAAGCAATGCCTGTAGCACCCTGAAAGGTGAGAACCTCAGAATCCCAGTTGTGCCTGTCCTTCCACGCTGTTTCATGAAGTGTCCTTTTACTGCTCGGTATTATAACCTAGTGTGACTGTTCCTGGACTACATAGTCTGATGGCTACAATTCAAGAAGAATATTGACAAATTGGAGGCAGTTCAGAAAAGAGTTGCAAGAATGATTTAAAAAAAGTGGAAAACATACCTCAGTGTGAAAGATCTGAGAAGCGCTAACTGTTTTGTTCAGAGTCACCGGGGTTTTGCAGCAGTAGGCTGGATAAACCCAGCTCAGGGCCAGCCCAGGCCAGCCCAATGCTCCTGACGCAGTTGTTGGTGCTGCTACCGCCTCTCCTAACTGTCCGGCTCCACCTACCCACCCAGCACGTGGTTCAGGCAAAGTCCCCCTGTCCACTTGTGCCATGCAGCTGGTAAGCAGGGAGTGGTGGTGGTGGCAGTGTCTGAGCCCAAAAGTCCATAAGCCACATCCAGTGGCTCTGTGGGCCCATGGGCAGATCTGGGAATTGGAAACAGGGGTGCTAGAGACATGGTTGGTATCTAGGGGGGCTTCAGCATCCCTGTGGGAAACACATGCCATGGCAGCAGCTTCTGGGGACTTCAAGTCCCTAAAGCAGGTAAGACTCCCTCCCCCATCCCCTGCTCTTGGCATTCCCTCCCCTACAATCCCTCCCTGTCTCCAAAAGAGTTTGCCTGGGGTTTGCCTCTGGCCTCAGGAAGGGGGGACCTGCCCACTACTGCTGAGCACCCACTATCCACAGCTGACCCAGCCCCTGGGATGCTCTTGCCCTACTTCAGCAGGAGGTTTCTGAGAGTGGTAGTGCAGGGCACTGGGCTTGACGGAGACAGTAGTGGCAGGTGTGTCCCTCCTTCCAGTCTTCCCAAGTGTTGCCTGCTGGCTGGGAGCAGGAGCCGAAGGGAAGGACTGCCTGCTGCCTTTGGCCTTCACTGGCCCAGCCTGGCCCAGCTGCTCCCTGCAACTAGCTCCCATGAGCAGGTGGGGGAAATGCAGAGGAGAGGGGAGGGAGCAGGAACCTGCCCGCTGCTGCCGAGCCTGGCAACCTGCACGGCTGCTCCCCATGGCCCCTGGCTGGATGAGGACAGGGGCTAGCCTGGGACTTCCTCAAACTGTGGGTCAGCTGGGACAGCATTAGTGGGGTTCCCTCTTTCTTACCTGCTCTCTGCTTGAATCCCCTGGGTATCCCATGCCAGCTATGCTTTCAACAGCATAGGGGACCTAGGCATCCAGGGCTATGGGGAACTGGAGGCTCCAGTATGTGACCTATAGTGTGGAAGGGGAGGGCAGCTGTGCCACTGCACCCCCCTCCCCCAGATCTGTGCTTGCATAGGCTGTGTATGGTAGACCCTTGGTTTAGCTGATTTGAAGTAAAGGTTAAAAAAAGACACCATCCTAGTCTACAAAATGCCTAAATGGGGAATAGAAATGTGATCTTAGAGGGACTCCTTAATCTAGCAGACAAAAGTATAAGGTCAAATTGGTAGAAGTCAAAGCTAGGCAAGGACTTAAAATGAGGCCCAAATTTTTACATAAGCGTGATTACACATTGGAGCATCTTACCAAACCTTATATGCATTCTCTATTGCCAGCAATTTTTTAAAATTAAGGGTCTATCTAAAAGTTACACTTGTAGCTTAGTGGCATAAACTTTGGGAAGTCTTATGGCCTGTGTTACATAAGGAGTCAGGCTAGGCCATAATGACAGCAGCCCCTTTTTGCTTTCTAAACTATTAATATGTGAATCCAAGGAGCATGGTGTAAACCAGGCAGTTCTTAGGAGTAACAATCTAGTTAATATTCCTTTTCTTTCAGCCTTTTATGTCTGCCGTCTTCCTGAGTTGGAGTCATTTGAGTCCCACATTTCAGTTGATGCTGTAGATGTGGGAATTAGCAACCCTTAGCTTGTAGCATATTTTATTCTCTCTCTGTCGTATGTAATACCGGTGCATAAACACAAGGCCATGAGTCCCTGTTTTGCCCAGGGCGAGCTGTGCAGTTTCAGAAGAAATGTGTTTGAGTCTTTCCCAGTTTCTGGCTTAGTTTCAAAGAGGGCTTAAGTTCTATTTAGGAAAAAGAGATTGTGTGTGTTAGGATACCTGTTTGTGCTCAAGGAAACTGTTAAGAATAGACCATAACGACACTAAGACTACCGTAGATGGATGGATCAGATTGTGCACTTGAAAGGCTTAGAAAATAGAGAGCATGTCCCTTTGTTCATTTAAAATCAGTTCTTACTACACAAAGCCCTAGGCTGAAGGAAAAAGGGGGATCTTGACTGAGGAGACCTTGCAGTTGGAACAGATACTAATGCCCTTATCAGTACTGCTGAGTAAACAGCATATCCCCTTCAGGCCTTATCCTGAGAAATGCAGAAAATACCTTTCTAGGTCAGCAGTTTTAACATTTTTTTCACACAATATTGTTATTACTCTTGTGATATGTTTTTTCTTTAAATCTCTAGTTCTGAATTCATACTGTTAACATAGAATTGTAGTTTACTTTCCCTAGAGAAAATTTTGGGTATTCATGAGTTTGAAGAAAACATGACCTCTAAAGGCTGCAGCACCAGGAAGCTAATTTTAAAGTTCCAGTATGTCTTAATTCAAAAAGTCTTGTAGTTTATAAAGAAATCTAATAATTGGGAGGGGGAGGACTAGTAGCATGATTTTGAATGTTTGGGATTTGCAGGAATGAATTAATTTACAAAAAACAGGAGATGAAGGCTCCATTATGTGACAAGGATGTGGTTTATTAGATTTGTAGTCTCTTCTCGAGGGTTATTTTGAAATGTGCAAAGCATGATCGTTGACATTGAAAAGTTGACATTTGTAAATCAGTGCCACTCATTTAAAATACGCATTTCCTTTCTTTTCTCCTCATCCAGTGTAATATTTAATAAATATTTCTTTTCTTTATTTTGGAAAGAAGTAGCATGGTGCTATCCTACCTGACAGCAGTACTGAAATACTACTCTTTAGTAACTAGGAAGGGAGTCAGACAGCAAGTTGTTAAGCATTTTTGCACCAGCAGATCCAGATAATTTTTATCCAAGAGTATTAAAAGAACTGGCCAAAGAGCTCTCTCAACCATTAATGTCAATTTAAAAAAAACCCCCCAAATTCTAAAAAAACCCCAGAATTCTAGAGGACTTGAAACAAGCAAAGGTTGTGTTAGTATTTAAAAAGGATAAATGGAGTGGCACAGGAAACTTCAGAATAGTTGCACAGTGGGTGCATCTGCCCGAGATGCTATTGCACAGTCATTACTGCACATTTATTTAGTATTTGTATTAGCAAGTACTAAATAAATGCATAGTAACCGGAGTTACTGCATAGTAGTGCCGGTGAATTCCTTTTAAATGACCCTATCACACAGTAGTGTAATAATACTGTGCAGTTGCATATTAGCACTGTCCATGCTGTGACATGCTACTGCGCATTATTTCTGGCTATAGCTCAGTCAGCGTCTTGTGTAGATGTGCCTTGTCAGTAAAGAATGAAAAGACAGTAGCATCATTAATGAAATTTTGTAGAAAATTTGTCTTGCCAAACTATTCACTTTTTCATGAAATTGTAAGCATAGTTTACATAGGTAAATGTTTTGACATAGTATATATGAGTTTCTGTAAAGCATTTGATGTAGTTCTGCACAGTATTCAGATTTTAAACAACTAACTTTGTATAAAATCAATGCATACCATATTAAATTAAAATGAAACTACTGGAATTAAAAGTTAATTAACTGATAGAGGTCAACATTTGATTATAAATAGGAAAACATCAGCTTGAGGAAATATTTCTAGTGGGCTCCCCCGATGTTCTGTTCTTGGCCTAATGTTGGTCAGTATCTTTATTAGTGATCATGAACAAATATAAGATCGGAAAGAGTGTCCTGGAATGACTTAATGGACCTTAATTGAAGAGCTTAATAGAAATAGTAGATAACCAGTTGACTGTGAGTTCCTGATGTTGTAGCTAAGAGGGGGAATGTGATATCTAGATGTATAAACAGAGGAATATGTCAGAGTAAGGAGGTATACCCTCTTTACAGTGTTAGTGAGAAGAGACTTCAAGGGCCATCTGGTCCAATCCCCTGCAGGAATGCTACTCCATTACTGGAATACACTCATTTTGGTACCCACACTTAACTTTTCATTATCCTCTTTGGGAACTACCCAGAAAAGAAATGCGGGGAAGTGAGGTCTGAACTCAATCTATTATTTATCCAAGGAAATATAAAAGGGGTGGCCTTAGTGAGAAGGAAACAAGGAGGGGCAGAAAGTTCCTTCACCCATGCAGGGATATTGGTGCTACTAGCCAAATGGTAATATGAGAGGTACATTTTTAAGCCTTTTTATAAGTATACACAGATAGCTCATACACACTTGTGTGAGGATTCATGGCAAATGGTAACTGAATGGCCACTGCAGGACTGGACTGTTTGCTCTATCAACTGCTGTATGGACTGTTTGCTATATAGACATTTATGGCCACAAAATGGTTCAGCTTCCAGGTCCATGAAGTCTTTGGGCTCCCTTGTGACTTTTAAGGAAAGTATTAACTGTGATAGGTGGTTTTGAAACGTGGACTTCTGTAATAGGGACGTCATCTAGACTAATATGAACATACGAAGGTCCCACGTGTCCCTAAAACTAAACCCCTGCATTATTCATTCTCACAGCATTATTAAAGTTCTGCTTTTTCTATTTAATTCCAAAATTAACAGTGTCTCCTTCATTCCTTCTAAATTTGTGTACAAAAGACACAAACTTTTCGCAAGAGCCGCAATTGTTTTCATGAAGCAGACCTAAATAGATGAACAGTTTAGTCCTTTAATTAGTTAACAGGCTAGAGTAGTATTTTCACAAATATCTACGGGTCAGATTTTAAAAGTGCATAGTAGGGTTTTCAGAAGTCCTTACCTCCCCATTGAAATGGTTGAAGGTTAGGTGCTTAAGTGCTTCTAAAAATCCCACTAGGCATTGGTTTGATCTTTTGGCACCCAGATCCCTTTAAAAAATTGTCCCTTAGTGATTGAGTGTCGGTCCCATTCATATCAGTAAGTCTTTCATTTATGTACTTTTGAAAATCTTATGCCACACTGTAAATAGCAGTGGTTCTTCTACCTGGGGCATGATTTGGGTAAGAACTCCATACTGCGGTGAGGAGACAATGCTTCGCTTATCTTGCTATCCCAAGAGGGCCCATAGATGATAGATGTTTTACCAGTGAAACACTAGGGGTTTCCTTAACACACTTGCACCAAGCTACAGAACTTCTCATTACTTCATTTGAGGATCTTTATTAGTTTTTACTAACAGAGTCTAACTGGTAATCATCTTGGACTCGCTCTTTAAAGACCTAGAACGCATTCTTGACATGCATTATAGGCAACTGTAGCTCAAAGGCTCGTTTTAATGTTATATCAGTTATAAACAGTAAAAGCTGTAAACTCTGGCTGTGGACATAATGTTTTAAGGACTTCCTGAGTCATAAATACTTGAATAATACAAATTAAACATCACCTTAAAAAAAAAAGTTGTTCATATGCATTTACTACCACGGTAGCATGAACAATTTGTAAGCAACATAATTTTTCCTAGCAAAGCATGCTCAGAAGGTATACTGATTGTAAGTTATAAAAAGTATAGTTTGTAGAATTTATATTGGCTACTGTTTTTGTCTCCTTTCTTCCCCTACGAGGAGACCTCTGTGTTGTGTCCAAGTTTTCTGGCCACTTGATTAATTACAGGTTCAATCAATAGGTACAAATGATAGAGTTTGACCATCTAACTGCATGTTTTATAGATGTAAATAATTATCATGTTCTTAAATCAAGTAGTTCCAATTTAGAGAAGTATTATTCATGTGCTCAAGCGTGTACCCCTCGTGTTTACTAAAATTAGGCTCTGCATCTTTAATCGTAGAACTGTACATATTTTGAAACATTCACTTGTATGGAAACTCATATTTAACAGTTTCATGGGGTTGTTTCTTTGGAACTAAAAGTGTTTCTCAAGAGCCTTTTTTTCTATCAGTTCTCAGTGAAAAGAGGAGAGCAAAGCCATCCGCTTACCACAAAGCAGTGCCACCACAAAGGAAAGATTAAGGGTTTAGAGAGAGGTCAATGTGGGTTTTTCTCTAACTAAACACTTTCCTAAAGTTTCCTTGTGGAAAAAATAATGAAGTCATCTAAGAGTTTTTAAAGAATTTTTATTTCTTTTTCACCGTCTGCATTCGCTTGTCTTCTCAGCATGGATGTTTAATCTTTCTAGGCTTTGTGAATTGGTCCAAATGAATAAGTGGTGAGCTGTCTCTCTAGGAGCTAGAGGCTTATTCTAAGGCCCTAATCACTGAGTAAACACATCTTTGCCCTCCCTCTCTTACAACTGCTATATAATAGTTGAGATTCTAGCACAGTAACCTGGATATTGCAGGGATCGACGCTTTGAAATGCAGAATGGCTGATCCTCAAAAACAGACAGTGCCTGATCTTCCCTTGCCTCTTTCTTCTTTTTAAATTAAATATCACCACAGAGATGGTGTTTTATTGCTTGATATTGTGCATTAGTGCCCTGGATTTTCAAGTTTAGTTTCAGTCAACATTGTTGGCTGCACTTATATGGAACTCTGCATGTTAGGCTTATTAATGGCCTTTCCTGACACATATGTACTTGGTTCTGAAGAACATTCAAATTAAATCAGACAAACATTAATGTGAATTACTAATCCTTTTCTCAGAGTCTGATGTTCAAATGTATTCTGCTTTTTTTCAAACGGACATTGTTAAGCTTTCCCCAGAGCCAGCGTATTAGGTTACAGAAATAAAATTACCTGCTTCAGATTTTACGCAGCATGCCTTAATATATTAGGGCCGGGTACCAGATCAAGATCCAGTTGCAAATGTTACTTCCAATGGATGGAATTGAAATGACGGTATAAAGCAAGTTGCATGTGGAAACACCAACACTTACCACGTTTGTCTTCTCAAAATGGATGTTTTAGTAGTATTTTAAATGATGTCCCTAAGAGTCATTGTTCTGGATTATTTTCTTTTGCTTTTTTAAAAATTACGCGCTTGATTAATTAAAGTACCAGATAGAAGTGTATGAGCCTTTCTGTGACTCATCTTTTCCCCTGATTCTTCTCTTACGTACATGTAGCATGACCAGTCACTTCCCAACATGTGGTCTGCTGCTTTTATAGATAGGATGCACAGTTCCCTTCTTGGCTACCTTCAGGTCGAACTCGGGTATTAGTTGATGGAACAGCATGCAGATGTGTGACTGTCCTCTGCAACCAAAATTAATCTCTAAAATTAGTCTGGATTTTTGCAAAATGGGGATCATTATTGTTCTCAAAATTTTGTATAACCAGGAGCCAGGGAAACGAGAAGTCATTGTCATTTAGTTATCTGATTGTTTACAAATGAGTTAACATAGTATTCTCAAGAAAATGTTTCGATGGAAGGCATGTTTTACATATAGGACAACCAGACTGAATGTCATCTTTACAAGCCAAAAAATTATCTCATTCTGAAAAATAAATGTGAGCTAGATGCTCCTTGGTATGCATATTTCAGGAGGCTGTCAAATGTTTACTGCAATTAATTTTGTTTAAATAAGCTTTTTATTTTTTCATTGAAATTCATATCTTTAATATTAATCTACTGTAAAGATCTGTTAAATTACTTTTTTGGCATCTGAAGAAAACTTTATGCTGTTCTTGGATTTTGAGAGAGAGTGTGGACTTAAAAATATATATATTTGTGCATGTGTTGGAGGGACAGCTTGACTTGAATTGCAAGAATTTGACTTTTCTTCTGTTTTACTATAAGCTGGATGAAAGAAATGCATTGGTTTGTTATAGAAACATTTGTGCAAGTACAGAGAGTGACAACATTGTGCACACTAACATATACGCGTCATAGAAATTTCTAAGTTCCTAAAAAGACTTCTTACACAGGTATTTTCATTGATCAATATTTTCTCCTGTCTTTGCAGAGAAAGCTTCTTGCTATCTACCTCCATCACGATGAAAGTGTACTAACTAATGTGTTCTGCTCACAAATGCTTTGTGCCGAATCTATTGTTTCATATCTGAGTCAGAACTTCATAACCTGGGCATGGGATATGACAAAAGAAGCAAACAGAGCAAGGTAATACAGTCCTGAGTTGTGAGCTCGGCTGCTTTTCTCTATAGGAAGCTTGTAATCTCTGTCTAATAATGTTTTGGTGCTGGTGTTTGCTTAAAAAAAAAAGGAAAGCCCTGCTATGCTTTTAGCAGATCAGTGGAGATGTGTTGATCTGTGCCAGCTGAAAACACTCGTCCTTATTTTCATTATAAGGTTATTCGTTACCACCGTATGTTAGGAGGGAATTAGTTTACTACAATTTACTTCATTACAGACTTCTTTTCTCATGTTTACTTTGAAAGCAGAATGCTAGGAACCAAGTGTCCAATGTTTTGTGTTGGATTGCTACTGTGAGTCAGCCGCACCAGTTGCTTGACTGGGAGAGAGGAGCCCGCTGGACCGGCAGAGGTGTCCTATCATAATTATTATTTTGTTACTGAAAACTTCATATCATAAATACATATGTTTACATGCAAACACATTTCAGTTCATCCGTAGAAGTTAATTATAATGCTAGCATAGGGAGCAATTTATAAATTAAAAAGCTAGTGATTCATTTGAGTGATGTGGAATAAACAGTTTTATAACTTTTTTTTTTTGGTATCGATCAAAAATCACAGTGCAAATATAACATGTATTTATCATTTACCTTGTGTCTTACAAAATAAAAAATTAATAACTAAGGAAATCGTACATTTTAGGCCTTTCCACCAAGGTGGGTGACCTATTCAATTCTAGTATAGATTAAAGGATAAAAATAACTTTTATCAAAGATTTTTTTTATGCCTTCAGCAATCCATAACAATGTTTTCCTCCTTTTAGATGTTGGATTTAAACAGGGATACATTTATTTGGTCAGTTGATTATATTTTCTGTATCAGTGATTAACAGGTTTTGAAATTGGACCCATTTGGATTTCTAATATGAACTTTATTTTGTTATTTGACGTGCTCAGGTAATTCATTTGCCATAATGGTGTTTTGTGTGTATTAATGTAATGTAATTAATTTTGCTGCTTGGTGAGCAAAAGAGGATGCATCAGTTTAAAGGCACCTTCATTGTTTTTTTTCTTCATTCAAGTGATACTTGAACAGTGAGAAATCATCCAGATTTGTGTTCTTATTACTCTGTGCTTTAGTATTAGATGGATTTCAGTCTGTATTTGCACATTTTCATTTCTGAAACATGTAAGATGTATTATTTTTTCAGATGAAGGACAAGAGCAAAACAATTATCTGATATATCCTGTTTTTAAAAAAATCTTAAAAAGATAAATTGCACATTGTCATTATTGCAATAAAACACCCTTTAAATTCCTCTTGTTTAAAAAAAATTATATTAGTTTATTAATAGATAAAAGGTGATGAAGAGCAGTGCCAAAACAGATAAAAATGAAGCATCCAGGGTCTTTCATGAGGCCAAATGCATAGACTGGAGACTTGGTTAAATCTTTTGGTATTGCCATTCATTGGCAGTAAGGAGCCTCCTCCTTTGCTTTTATCCCACAACTTGATGTAGAAGGAAACACTATTTCTAAACCATCTGTAGTGGCTAAGTTCAGTTGGCTACCTGCTGTTATATTGTTCTGTTCTCCATTTAATTCTCTAGTTTCTTTTATTTTACAATGACAAAAAATTGCAGTGTAGTTTCTTTTGAAAAACTGTGTTTGAGGGTTTTTTATGACTGACAATCAACAGCCATGTAATTGCTTTGTTGTGTTTTACTAAAGAAATCTATTAAGTAGCACAACTTTGATACACTAGTAATAAGAGTTTGCAGGTTACAGAGACACCTGTGGTGACCAAAGCGACAGAAGCTGCTTGTTAGAAAGAGCCGGTACAGCTGTGTCCTATTAACTCCTTATGACACTTTTTAAAACACAAAATAAAGGGCTTGTTTAAGGCTTTATAGCCGTTCTCAATGAATCTAGTCGCTGATTGTGTCCTACGATAGGATTCTTAAGCCTTCATTTTTTGCTTTCTATTTACAACAACAAAGAAACTGTTATATTAACAGTGAGATTTTAAAATAGTGAGGGGTAAACAAGACATTTCAGTACAAAATAGCATGGGTCTTCATTTGTGTTTAATGTTACATCTTGATCTTTGTGGGAGGGACTTCACCTTCTTTTCCTGTTTGGGAAGTGCCAACACAGTATGGGCATTCCCTTAAATAAATAAATGCTGATTAGTGCCACTGTTTAACTACTACATTGTGATAGTTATGTATAAAAAATAGAAAACATTTATTTGGGAAACAATTGTGGACATTGATCTGATGTTGTTCATTTCTAGAAATACACTTGCAGCATTTTAACTAGAAGAATAAAACACATGCTATCTGATCTTAGTGCTTATAATAGTGGAAAACTACTGTGATGGGAAGGAGAGTTAGGCTCCATTTATTTGCTGATCAATTAAATATAATTCTGTAGTACACCTCAACTCTAGGCATGCCATCGTGTAGTAAAAAGAAGGTTTTCAGTGCTCTTTTATGAGTAATTTGGTGTGGAGAAAGGGTTTCAATTAAGCATAAATCTTTTCATCATCTAGGCAGAAAAAAGGTGCATCCTTGCCTGAAATACTCTGATTTTCTGTTCTGTTCTCCCCAGTTCTCATTCTCTTTAAAGGTTGGGATCACTGGTACAGACCCCCTGATTCTGTGCAACGTCCTAGTGGAGTAAATTAGGATCCAAAGTGGACAAAGAGGCCCGTGCTAGCAGATTGCACTGTAAGACAGAGGCCTAAAGCAGAACCAGATCACAGTACAATTAAATGTCTCTTGTGTGAAGACTGAGCAGATTGCGTTACTAATGCCCATTACTATTGGTACCAGATAGACCTCTGAAAATATTAACTTTCAGGCTCAGCAGCAGTCATACTGATGGGGTAGTCTCATAGTATAGTAATTTGTGTGCTGTACGCACCCAGCTATGTGAGAGAGACAGAATCAAAAACGTTGTCAGCTATTGAGAATGAAAGTGTATTACTGCAGTCTTTCCTTGTCAATGATGCAAATTATCACAAGGGTTCTAATTATTTTTTGAGGCTGAGTCCAAGCCAGAAACAACATAACATTCCTAGACTTTCTATTAATCATCATAGATTGTTTCAGTAATACGTTCAATTAATTTTTAACAAATCTGATCCATTTTGAATCCTGTGAAAAAAAGAAAGAGCTTCACAATGCGGAGACATTTCACAGTTGTTTTTAACAACATTTTTTCAGTCAGCTGTAAAAGGTGGATGCGCCTATAGCCGTGGATGGTCTAAGTCTAGCAGGGTTCACTATCTTACAGAGCTGGATGCTTTTGATCCATCTATTCAGCACCCACTGGAGTAGGTCAGTGAGCCTCTCCTAATTGACTTCAGTAAGAGCAGAAATAGGACCTGTGAGCACAAGGGCTGGGTGGTCACTGTTACTTTCATTGACACAGAAATCATGTCATTGGACACATTTTTTTTTTTTCTAAATGCACCTACGTATAGAAGCGAACTTCCTCAAGCCCAGAACACACCAAAAGGATCCAGACCGTGCCATGACAAGAAATGCAAAACCTGCCAACACATCTCCACCACCCCCACTATTACTACACCCCACAACAGAGCCATCAGCATCCCAGGATCTTACAGCTGCACCTCCAGGAATGTAGTATACCTCATCCAACGCACCAAATGACCTGATGGAAAATACGTAGGAGGGACCAAACAACAACTGTGCACCAGAATGAATGCACACCGGAAATCTATCAAAGACAGAAATACCCAATTACCAGTGGGGGCACATTTCTCACAGGAGGGCCACTCTCTCTCCAATCTCTCAGTCCTGATCCTCAAGGGAAACTTACACAACACTTCCCAGAGACGAGCCTATGAGCTCCATTTCATCAACCTCCTGGATACTAGAGATCATGGACTAAACACAGACATTGGATTTTTGATACATTATAATGTGCCTGGCAACTGACTCCCCAGCCCAGCCCAGCCCAGCCCAGCCCCTGGCTTCTTTACTTTTTGTTCCATCCAGGAAGAGCGCACACCAACTGCTGACACTTCCTTAGCCTGACAAAGGGGTTTTGAACTCGAAAGCTTGCTTAATAACTATTCTCCAACCATTTGGGTTGGTCTAATAAAAGATATCAAATTCACCCAAGGAACCTTGTCTGCCTACATATAGACAGCTTTTTTGTCAACTAGGGTAGTTATAGCTGGACCAGGTAACTACATCAGTTGAGTGTCAAAGCTGCTAATGCCTCTGATATGACATGCGCAAGATATCAGGCTCTTTTTTTCAAGCAAATACTGCAAATTTTGTTTTGATGCCGATATATTTGTTGGAGATTTGCTGTAAAGTTTCTCGTAAATGGTAAGAGTAGTGGAATAAAATGAACAGAGTGTAAGGTGTAAAATAATTATTAACTAAATTAATTTAGCAAATGTCTAGTATTCTTCTTCTTTGGCAATCCCTTACAGTTGAGGTTGATTGTTTTCCATGATTGTCTTATCTGTGTGGCCAGAGATGAGGCCTATCTGGGATCGACAGACTTTACTACAGCTCGGATATGTGTTTACGTGTAGGGTGGGCGATACTGGATTCTTGATTTGGACTGTGACGCACTGTTTCTGCTGCTCCCACTTGTCCATCTCCTTTGGTTGTAGTGAGCTTTCAAAGTACTGAGATCCCTGCAGCAGACTTTCTCCATTTGGGGCGATCCTGGGCGATAGTTTCCCATGAGTTGACATCCAAGTTGCATTTTTTTTAATTTGGCCTTGAGGATGTCTCTGAAGCACTTTCTTCCCTCCTCTTGAACTTATGCTTTGGCTGAGCTGGGAGAATAAATCTTGCTTTAGGAGTCTGGAATTGGACATCCGGAAGACATGGCTGGCCTAGTGAAGTTGATGTTGAATGATCATTGCCTCAATACTCATGCTGTTCGCTTACAGGAGGATGCTAATGTTGGTGCACCTGTCTTCCCACTGGATTCAGAAGATCTTCTACAGGCAGCATTGATGTTTCTTCTCTAGCAACTTTAAATGTTTCTTGTACGTTTTCTATGTCTCAGTGCCATACAGCAAGGTGGGGATCACGACTGCTTGATAAACCAGGAGCTTGGTTTTGGATCTGATGTTGTGATCTTCAAACACCCAATTCTTCAGGTGTCCAAAGTCTGAACTTGCACTTTTGATGTGATGTTGGATTTCTTCATTGATGTAAGCCTTCTGTGAGAGATGGCTTCCAAGGAACATGAAATACTCAATGTTCTCCAGAATCTGTGGATTCTGGATTATGGGAATCTGTGGATCTGGATTACCAGGGCTGGGGACTGTTCATTAAGAGCTTGCTGGTGGAGGGACCTTAGTCTTCTGAATGTAAGTGTCATACCCATTTTCTTGTATGCCTTGGTAAAGATGTTAAGAATTGCCTAAAGGTGTGCTTCCGAGTGAGCACACACTACAGCATCATCAGCATTCTGGAGCTCAGCGATTGAGGTCAGGGAGGTCTTGGTTTTGGTTTTTAATCGGCTGAGGTTAAACAGCTTACCGTCCATTCAGTAGTTTACCTCCACTCTGGCTGGAAGCTTATTGGCTGTCAGATATAGCATTGTGGTAAGGAATATTGAGAATAGCGTTGAAGCAATGACACAGCCTTGCGTAACTCTCATTTTAACCTCAAAGGAATCTGTGATGGATCCATTACTGAGCTCTATCACTTGCATACTGTCATGGAGCAGGCAGAGAATGGTGACACATTTTGGTGGGCATGCATACTTCAGAAGGATCCTCCACAACACTAGTCAGCTGACAGAGTCAAAAGCCTTTGTGAGGTCAAAGAAATCCAAGTAGAGAGGCTTATGTTGTTCCTTGCATGCCTTCTGCAGCTGGTGAGCTGTGGAGAATCACGTCAGTTGTGCATCTTCATGCTCTAAACCCACACTGAAATTCGGGGAGGAGCTCTTCAGCAAGTGGAAGGAGACAGTTCAAGATGGTTCTTGCAGTGATTTTTTTTGTGTGGTGGACAGCAAGGTGATCCCTCTGTAGTTTCCACAGTCGGACTTGTCTCTATTCTTGAAGATTGTCACAGTCCTAGTGTCCCTGAGGTCATCTGAGATTTCATCCTCATTCCAGATCCTTAAGATGTGGGCATGAAGCTGTGATGAGGGCTCCTCTCCTCCCTGTTCGAAGATTTCAGCAGGAATTCCATCTGCTCTAGATTCATGGGTTGTTCTTCATCTGCTTGATGACTTTCCTCATCTCATCAAGGGTTGGAGGGATTCCAAGATCATCTCGGACTGGGTATTGTGGGATGGAGTTGAGAACACTCTTGTCAACAGCAGTCTCAATTGAGACGGTCTTCAAAATGCTCCTTCCAGCTAGCATTGATGGTTCTCCTTTACTCAATAAAGTCTCCCCCATCCTTAGGTCTCAAGGGGGTTGGTCCCTGAGTGCTCAGACCATAGATAGCTTTGGTGATATTGAAGAAACTACGCATATTGTAGATGTCAACAAGATGGTTGTTCTCATCAAACCAGTCTTGCTGTTTCCTGGTAGAGAATCCAAATGTCTCTTCACAGGTACTGATGACAGTTGCCTTGAGGGCACCCCACATCCTGCTGACATTCTCTCGTTGTTGCTTGGAATTCATCAGTTTTTTTTGTTGACACATTGGTGGAAGAGGTCTTGCTTGCTTGGGTCCTTGAGTCCTTCAGTGTTGATTTATTTATTTATTTTTTTTTGGGTATTGCTTCTACTGCAGCCATCATTTGGGAGCTAGTTTGAGTGATACAACGGAGTGGTTGCGATCAGTCCAGCAATCATCAGCTCCTAGTGCATCTTGAGTGATGCAGACATCTTTGCAATTGCGGGCATAGAAAATGACATGGTCAGGTACCAATGCTTAGATTGTGGGAGTTGCCATGATGTCTTGTGCCTGTTTTTTTCTGGTAGCACAGGGTGTTGGTGATGATGAGTCCATGTTCTGTGAATTTGGTCAAGAGGAAGATACCACTGGAATTGACCTTTCCTGCTCCTTCCTTGCTGATGGTTTCATTCCAGGGGTTAGAGTCCTTTCCAACTCTGGTATTGAAATCACCAAGAAGAATAAGTCTGTCTCTCTCCAGAACGTCAGAAAGGACTTGGTCAAGGTTAGCATAGAATTCCTCCTTGGCTTCATCAGCAGCGTCAAGAGTTGGGGCATATGCACCTATAACAGTAGCATATTGATTTTCTACTAGTTTAGGATGGGGGGAGGGAGGGGTCATGAGGTGCTCATTAATTTTGATAGACGACAACTCATTGAGTTGGTTTATGAGTTAGTTCTTAATGGCAAAACCAACTCCATGAAGTTGGAATTCTCCTTCTTGTTTTCCCTTTCAGAAGAAAGCATATCTGCCTCCGTGTTCTTTGAGCTGCTCATCTCCCGCTCGCCAGGTCTCACTCAATGCAACTACATCTATGTTGTCACCTGTGTTCTTGGGCCACAGTTGTAGTGTGGTGCATTATTAGGGTTGTCTATAAGGGTCCTGATGTTCCAGGTTCTGAAAATGATGGTATGACTTCGTTGGTATTTTTGACTGCAGTAAAGGTGATCCCACAGAATGTGGTTTTCCAGTCAGCAAGAAATACAGAAGAGGGCTGCTCAGTCACAGTTACAGCTGCCCTTCTGCCTCATCCAAGTGCTGGATGACCTTGTAATTGCCACCTTCATGCCAGTTCATGACTAGGAGCTTCCAGACCTCACAATCCTGCTCCCATTGCCATTAGCTGTTCACCAAAGGGCTTGAGGAATGTGCTGGAAAAGTTGTTTTCATGGAAGACACCTGTGCATTACTACTTTTATCATGGAGTAGCTGCTGCGCGTTAGTTTCTACATAACTCTTGGCAGAACGAGACCTTGATCCAATGGCAAGGAGACCAAGACCACTAAGGAACTTGTCCCATTGCAGCTTTCATCTGCCTTCACAGCTGTTGAGATTCCAACAGCTTCCACCTGCTCTGCCGTTGAGGACTTGTAGATCCATGGCTGCGGGCTGGGCAGGCTTATTATACTGGCATCCTGTACTTGCCATGTCACAGCACTGTCAAAGGATATATGTGGCTTTTCAGGAGGGAAGCCATTGCCTTCTGCTGTCCAAACCACATCCTGGTGGTGCTGCTGCTGCTTGGTCTGTGACTGCTTATTCACCAGTTACCCCTTCTTATTTCACAGCTAACCTTCCCTGAAGGTCATTCCACTGTCTACCACGTGTGGACACACTGGGTAGCAGTATAGTTCTGCCCTACAGATCTAGCATTATTACAATAATGTATAAAAATCTCTTTGAAGAAGTTCCTTCTTCCTTGTATCTTAACCTTAGCTTCACTAACATAATTGTTTTTTATTTTTCTTACTTGTAATTTGGAGTTTAGGTAAGTCATATTAGTTGAGAAGTGAATATTTCCTCACTGTGCAGAGCTTAGATGGCTAATGAAAGAGCCACCAGGCAGATACAGTACAACAGGAGGATAGGTGGAGGGTATGCAGTCATCTTTCATTATGGCACAGAACTAAGCTGTCATCATGGCACTGATATTATCATGGTACTTTTGCTTCATTTTGAATCATTCCAAATACAAGTCTAAGCACCAAGCTGTAATCACCTGGAGGGATGACCTTCATTTAGTATTATCTTAATTGGGCATTTTGAATGTAGTCTTTGTTTCTTTAAGGAAGTGGATTTTATTTTTGTTTGCACGTGCACACTTGTATGAGTGAGCATAGCAATACATATTATTCTTACTGAGAGAAATAGCGGTAACTGTCTTTAATGTGCTTATCACTTTCCATTATAACAGATTACCTTTCCGAGAACCATTAAGACTTCCATTGTTTGCACCAGGTCTTTAAAATTCAGGAGAGAAAAAAACTCAAGAGCTAGAGATGTGACTTTCACCTGTCCCATTAAATTTAATTCAAAAGGGGCTAGACAAATTCATAGACAGTATATCTATTAATAGTTGTTGAACAGAATGGTTGGAGATATTTCCTGTGGCATCTCTAAACCAATAATGGTGGATGCCAGGGAAGGTAATGAATATGGGATGGATTGCTCTAGCTACATCCATTTCAATACCTTCCCTTTTAAAGCATCCACTCTTGCTACTGTCGGAGATAGGATATTGGGCCAAACGGACCATTGGTCTGGTCCAGTATGACACTTCTTATATTCTTAAATGTGGTTGTATATGTATTACTGTCTTCACTTACACATTAAATATATGCATGTTGTAAATGTGCATGTGTTTGTATATATGAGGCATAAGTATAATAATGCATATAGATGTACGTGTATCTCTATGTGTGCATACATATTTGCAAACAGACACTATACACTATATTAAAAACTTCATTATGAGAACATTAAGGCAAACACTATCAAGAAAACTGTCCCTCCACTTGCTCCTGCTTTACTTGCAGCTTAGCTCTGTGATTCCAGATAGCTTAGAAGCATCATGGGTGCATGCGCCAGCACCGCTGTCAGGCTGTCTCCCAAGACGGATCGCATTAGGGCACCACTGGGGTTTGTCCTCAAGACCCCTGTGAGCCATCTGTGCTGCCTTATTGGTGGGCTTGAAAACAGGTGGGCTGGGCTTTCTTTCTTCATGGGAACCCTGAGCTCAGCTGAGAGGTAGTACAGCAAGATTTCTTCGAAATTTCCAAGTTATGGTAATGCCAAATAAGTTTACCTTAACGTGTGTGTGTGCATGCACGTGTAAAACGCTTGGGCAGGCATAGCAATGTCGGACATAAAAAAGTGACTAGAATCTCTCTTAACTTTTTTAGCTTTTGAACCCCAAGCCCCTGGTGCAATATTTCAGGACATTTCCAGCTTTCCTCGGTTGTGTTGACAGGTACCTGTTAGTCTAAATGTTCAAATGATAGGGTTTGTTTGGTTTTTTTTTTTCATTTGACTTAAGCTTAGGAAAGAGTTAATTGAGTAAAACATTTCTCAGCAGCAGGTTGTCTTCACCTGCAATTTCCATCATCAAGTAATTAGCCATATTCACGGTTGCTGACCCTTAGTACTAACCTACTGAATGATGCATGCCTGGATGAAGTTGACCATAATACTCTAGCTTTCCAATCCCATTTGATCCTCCAGCAAATGTACTGCAGGTGTGGAGTCTGTGTGTGTTAATTTTTGACTGCTTCCCAGGGCACAAATACAGATTTGGTATAGGTTTCTTGCAAAAGAGTTGGACTTGTTTTGGAGCATTATGACTTTCACTGCACACTTCTGCTCTCTTTTGTGGAACCTGCCTATTTTTGCAACATTTAAATTAATTTACATCAATAGCAATACAGTGCTAGTCAAAAAAACCAGCCAGGTCAAGAGTCTAATTAATGTTTTAAAAATAAAGGTTCCTAAGCACCAGGCGGGTTTGTCATTTTCTCTATGGTTTGTTTTGAGGAGGAGTAGGAAAGAAGGTGAGGAGGGAACCCTCCTGTTCCATGATTACATCCCACCCGCTCATTTTCTCCTTTTCTACTTTGCTTTTGATTTTAGTGGCCGTCTTAACAGAATGTCAAGATCAATTTGCAGCATGGTTTAACTCAAGGTTTGCATTCTGCCAGCAGCAATTGTCCCTACAAACAATGCCGTGTGTTCTTGTAACTTCAGAAGCTTTTAGAAGGATCATGGCAAGGGCAGCATCTAATGACTTTATTAGTGTAGGGTTTCAAAATGGGCTCAGTAATTGTTCACATCTCTTTGTCATCTAGTCATAATTACTGCATAGCATTGTTCAGGGTTGCACTTGTGAATAGTTTCCTAATAGCACTGAAATGAAGAAAAAAGGAAAAGGATAAAAGGTGATTGTCTCTTTAGACTGGGAACAAAACTGCCTGTATATAGATGATGGTTAAACTGTTTATAATACTTAATACATCCAACAGAAAAGGTGAGATCCTTTATATGTGTATAGTGTGTGTGTGTGTGTGTGTGTATACACACACATATTTTACACACACATACACATATGTGTGTGTATGTATATGTATATATGTACGTGTGCGTGTATATATATCACAAAAAATCCTTGCCATATATATGTGTGTGTGTGTGTGTGTGTGTGTGTGTGTGTGTGTGTGTATATATATATATATATATATATATATATATATATATATATCTCTATTATTGGACCAACTTGATAGTTGGGAGAACTTTTGGACAAGCTTTTGGGCATCAAATGCCCTTCTTTAGGTCTAAGGCTGTGTGCGCGCACACACTTGGAGCTGATTTCAAGTTACTGGTCTAAAATATGTGTTAAACAGATTTAGAAACTTAAAAAACAGCAAAAAGGATATTTGTTTTAACTAGTATATTATTGGTGAGAAAAATGCTCTTATATGAATACAATAACCCTGCCTGCTGATCTGACTAACTTATTTTTTCAGTTAATAACATGTACCTATCATGATCCTCTGGGTACATTGCAAAAAGAAAAGAAAAAAAGAAAAATTAGGTCAGTTAAATCAACATGCAAAACTGACATATTGCCAGGTATTAAGACATTAGTGCTCCACAACAAACCAAAAATTATGCATCCAGATCTCTTTATAAAGGATAGATCTTGAACTGAAGGTTGACAAATTTGGGCTCAAGTGGACCAACAGAAAAAGTTAAAACCAGAGTAGAAAAAGGTGATTCTTTAGTTCCAGACTTTTATGCAGGAACTATTAGCTTAGGTACAAACATTCGGGGAGGTTATATTGCACTAAAAATGGCCACCCAAACTAGTTTAGTTTGCCCAGGTGCAGATTTTACACTTAGATCCCTAAGTAGGTTGATCTAAGTACAAACTGTACAGAAGTTCAGGAAGATGAGGTCAGTCTAAAAATGGCCCTTCCCTGACCCTGATTTACTCCAATCAGGCTCCTGGCATGAGTGAGTGCTGGTAAAGCTGGCTCCGGGAGCAGTTTGCAGGAGAGGCAGTTCAGTAGTACCAGGGAAGTCTGGGGGGGGGGGGGGGGCATGGTGGGGGTTGGCAGAATTGGAGAGCCTGTCTAGTCCTGCCAGCCCCCCCACAATCCCTGCAAGGTTCCCTGATGACCCCATTACCCCCTCTGATCCTGGCAAAACCGCCCAGACCCCACCAACCCCTTCCACAGACCCCGCTAGCCCCCCACCCCCTGATCCTCCCAAGCTCCCCTGCAGACACTGCTTGTCCTCCCAATCCTCCTGTCCCCCATTGGACCCCATTTGCCCCCCTGATCCCTCCCAAACCCCTCCCCTGCAGACCCCCTTACTGTCCCAACTAACCTTATATCATAGAAGTAGGGTTGGAAGGGACCTTGTAGATCTTCAAGTCTGACCTCCTGCCTGGGCAGGAGGAAAACTGGGCTCAAATGACCCCAGCCAGGTAGGCATCAAGCCGCTTCTTAAAGACCCCCAGGGTAGGAGCCAGCAGCACTTCCCTTGGCAGTTGGTTTCAGATCCTAGCCGCCCTTCCTGTGAAGTAGTTCTTACGATGTCTAATCTAAACCTACTCTCCAACAACTTGTGGCTATTATTCCTTGTTATCCTGGGGAGTGCTAGGGGAAACAAAGTTTCCCCCAAACCCTTCTGGTCCCCCCTAGTGAGTTTATAGATGGTCACAAGGTCCCCCCTCAGCCTTCTCTTGTGAACTGGTTCAGGTCCCGTAGCCTCTCGTTGTATGGTCTGCCCTTCTGTCCCCGGATCATGCGGGTGGCCCTCCTTTGGACCCTCTCAATGTTGTCCACATCCCTCTTGAAGTGGGGTGCCCAGAACTGGACACGGTACTCCAGCTGTGGCCTGACCAGTGTCGCGTAGAGGGGGAGGATCACCTCCTTGGCCCTACTTGAGATGCACCTGTGGATGCACGATAAGGTCCAGTTAGCCCTGCCGACCATGACCTCACACTGTCAGCCCATGTTCATCTTGGAGTCACTGATGACTCCAAGATCCCTTTCTGCCTCTGTGCTCTCAAGAAGGGAGTTTCCCATCTTATAAGTGTGCTGCTGGTTACTACTGCCCAAGTGCAGCACCCTGCACTTGTCAGTATTGAAACGCATCCTGTTTTTGTTAGCCCACCCCTGCAACCTATCCAGGTCTTTCTGCAGAACTTTCCCTCCCTACTAGCGTGCCCATCTCACCCCAAATTTTGGTATCATCAGCAAATTTGAACAGGTTGCTTTTCACCCCGTCATCCAAATCACTGATAAAGAAATTGAACAGTATGGGCCCAAGGACTGAGCCCTGGGGGACTCCGCTGCCCACTGCCCCCCAGGTCGAATATGACCCATCCACCACCACCCTCTGAGTACGACCCTTCAGCCAATTTGCAATCCATTTGACCGTGTAGGCATCAGTTTAATGAGGATAGGGTGGGAGACAGTGTCAAAGGCCTTGCTGAAGTCCAGAAAGACTACATCCACGGTGACACCTGCATCCAATGCTTTTGTGACCTGATCATAAAAGGCAATCGGGTTGGTCTGACATGACCTGCCCCTAATGAAACCGTGCTGGTTGCCCCTGAGCATCATCCCCAATGCCGGACCATCACAGATGTGCTCCTTGATGATCTTCTCAAAGAGTTTCCAAAGGATTGAGGTAAGACTGACGGGCCTATAGTTGCCCGGGTCCTCCCTCCTCCCTTTTTTAAAGATGGGGGACACATTGGCTATCTTCCAATCATTTGGTACCTGGCCCGAGCACCACGAGAGTTTGTAAAGCCGTGTCAAGGGCCCTGCAATAACCTCTGCTAGCTCCCTCAACACCTGGGGTGGAGAGCATCTGGACCTGCTGACTTGAACACGTCCAGCCCCTCCAAAAACACTCTAACCTCAACCTTAGGTCTGTAGGCGTTCCCTTCGAGTCCATCTTGAATCACGGTGGGGGAGTCCCGGTCCCTGCACAAGAAAACGGAGGTGAAGAATTTGTTAAAGAGGTCTGCCTTCTCCTCTGGCGCAACCACTCGATTGCCCAGAGTATCTTGCAGGGGCCCCATGTTTCCTGGTGCCTTCGGGTGGGCATTTTTAATTCTAACCCCCCCCCCAACCCCTCCAGATGTCTGTACTTTCCCTTATTGACAAGTTTCCTAGGAGCTACTGGGATGGAATAGGGAAGAACAGGTGTCTTTAAGCCAAGACCGAAAACCTCCTCAAAGGCTCGAGACCAGTGGCTTGAATTGAACCTGCAGATATCCCAACAAAGTGCATAACATTGAACAGAACAATGTGCCTGATGCAAGAAACATTGAATGAAAGCAGGTAGCTGCTTTTTCTATTCTAATACCTTAAATGTGAGAGTGGTCTTCAAGCAGACCCTCATGTAGTATGAATTGCAGTAATCCAATCTGTGAATAATTTTCAGCAGGAACTTTATCCTCTTCTATTTTTCTTTGAGGCACAGATCCATAAAGGTAGTTAGGTAGCTCACTTGAATGAAAATTGATTAAACCCCCCCCCCCCCCCAATAAAAATAAATAGGATCTAGGTGCTGAAATACCTTTGATCTGGGTATAAGTGCCTACCCATCTGAGCAGTGTAAAAACCATCTTGCTAAAATGATGGTTGGCTGCTCTTACTACTTAAATATCCAGAAAGTGCTCAGGATACAACCTAGCCAATAGTTTGTAAACCTTGCTAACAAACGACTTCTTTACTGGAGGGAGCAGATATAACCTTCACCTTCCATTCTGATGGTTGCGTCCAGTCTACATCACAACCGTCATAGGTGCTAGACAGACATCCTGTTTGAAGCACTACAGGAAGTAAGCAGACCTGCATGACCAATGAAGCTCTTCAAAAAATGGCCTCAGCATTTCAAAAAGGATCCTTAAAAAATGAGGAACATCTCTGAAGTAGTTCTTTTGGAAGTGCTTCCTGAAGCATTTGTATGCAGCCCCTTGTCTCTCCTACTGACTGGAGAACTGCTACATGCCATCACAGTGGTTTTGAAGCTACAAAACTACAGCAGCTTTTGTACAATATAGAGGCCTAAAATGCAGCTGAAAGCCGTGGCTATTCATGGTACTGGCAGATACTTTGTTGGGATGCTCATCAAGGCACGCAGCGAGTAAATAGCCCACCTTTTGGATTAGGGCTGAAAGTGAAGTGTAAACTGCACACTTACCCCCTTATATTATTATCATTATGGTTGGCTGCATTGTGTTTTTGTTGCAGAAAGTTCATGGTGTGTTTGGGGCTTATATAGCTGCTTAGAAGACATTTTTCCCACTACTGACTGGCAAATACAGGGTAAGACCCTACAACCAGCTAGGGATCAGGGCAGGTTTTGATTATGTTTGTACTAATAATTTTTTTAGATGTCCAGTTTTGGCGGAGAGGAGGATGTTTGAAATAGCTTTTTCTTTGAGAGTGAACGTTGGCTTGGGGCTGCAGAATGGAAGGGATCTCATCCACCTAAGCCAAGGGTGGGCAAAATGTGGCCCATGGGCCAGATGCGGCCCGCCAGGCCTTTCTATGCGGCCCATGGGACCCCTAAAAAAAATTTAGAAAATTAATATATCTACCCCTGGCTGCCTGTCATGTGGCCCTCAATGGCTTGCCAAAACTCAGTAAGTGGCCCTCCGTCCAAAATAATTGCCCACCCCTGTCCTAAGCCTTGCAGGATGAAGGGAAACTTTTTGTATCTTATATAGACTGAGACGTCCCACTCGTATATTCTTTGCCCTTATAGAAGGGAAGGATGGTTGAGGTGTCAGCTTTGGATATGAATCTGTGTGCATTGCATGTGAAGTCTAAGTATTTTGTTTCTAGACACCTAGATAACCAGACTTGGTTGTCTAATTCCCCAAAATGCCACATACATACAGGTTGGCACTCTTTCTCTGGGTATGTACAGCTAGCTGTTCACATGTGTAGGTCTGTGCATGCAAGGATAGTGCCAACCTGTACATAAATGGCATTTTTGGGAAGTAGATTACAACATGGATGACCATTTGCTTTTGTTGGCATTCAGAAAAGAACAGTGCCAGCTTAACTGTACTGTGTCCTTTTAATGGTTTTGAGACTTTATAACCGCCACAAGGTGTTGGAGAGTAGGTTCAGATTAGACATCCATAGGAACTACTTCACTGTCAGGGTGGCTGGGATCTGGAACCAACTTCCAAGGGAAGTGGTGCTGGCTCCTACCCTGGGGGTCTTTAAGAAGCAGCTTGATGCCTACCTGCCAGGGGTCATTTGAGCCCAGTTTCCTCCTGCCCAGGCAGGGGGTCGGACTTGAAGATCTACAAGGTCCCTTCCAACCCTACTTCTATGATAGCTGTGAACCCCCTTGGATCGCTCTCTGCTTGATAGTATGGGGACTCCCCTATTAAAAACATAGCTGTTAGCTTTTAAACACACTTTTGTGTCCGTTTCTCATTGTCTGCTTTGTCCGAGCCAATAGTTATGGCATTATAAAGTGTGCCACTTAAGTGGATAAGATGTTAAGGATCCTGCTACATATTCAAATTGAAGCTGGATGGAGAACAGCCATTGAGTTGTTACACTCATTTTCATAGCTGGTTGGTTCTTTTTATAGTTGGCTAGTCAGTCATTTTTATCGTGTGATAATTACTTTGCATTTCTGGCTGGTCTAAATTTATTGCGTGATTACCCAGTTAATTGTGTGATGGTGACTTGGCACTTGTGGCTGATCTTCCTTTGCACATGTGGCCAGTCTAAATTTATTGTGCGATTAACCAGTTAATTGCATAGTATAATAAACCTAAGAGTGTATTATAAAGACCATATATAACAAGCTTATTTAAATATACCATCTCTTGGCCTCGTGTATTACAATTTTTAATTTAAACATCTAATACCTAAAAGGTTATTCTTAAATTAACATTTTAATGAGAGTTGTGTTGACTTTGTGCAGTATAAAATTAGTAATATGAAAATTATTGTGCATATTTAATATTCACCATACTTTTCTTTGTTCTTTAGACAGAAGCTACAGATTGTTTTGCATCATCACAGATGCCTCTAAAAGTTTTACAGTTTCTTTAAGGAAGCTAGAACTAATGGGATGCCTGGTTCCTGAAGAAATTGTGCTCTTTGAGGATAGAGGACCAGGAAAAACTGAAAAGCATTAAAGATTCAAAATGGAAAAAATAGAAAATTATCATTGTTATGTTCAACTTAAAAATAACTAAAGGAATATTTATATTAAAGAAAAATAAATTATAATGGATAATCCAACTAATATTTCTGCAGGTTAGATTTTGTGTGGCCGTGCTGTTTTAAAAAAAAGACAGCTCATCTCAAACCCTATGCATCTCGCATTGGTTTTTGGAGTAATTGGAGTAAGGTGTTATCTCTATTTTAAAAGAATTTGCTAGATTTTCACTTTTTCAGTATCATAGATTGCTTCCTAATACAGGTTAAGGGTATAGATAGCCCTTGACCCACTGCAGTTCCACTGACATCCATTCTGGCCATTGCACCAACATATGGCACTTAGAATTTAATGAATTGAAAATGGATTTCTAATGTTGAGCCCGTATGAATACATTTAAAATTTAAAGTGCACCTTTGTGTCTTCCTTTTCAATATCATTCTTTAAAAAAAACAAACAAACCACAGTACTGTCACATTTTGAATATAAGGGAAATTTTAGAACGGTGTTTCTGAAAGTCTTCCCCAAAACTTCAGAGCATGATGATGAACAGTCCTACAGCTGCTTTGAACATTTGCATTCATAAAATTCTCATAGTTTTATCAAAGCTTGGTAAATAGTGCCTAAATAATGTGACGGAAAATTCTGGAATAGTATTGTTCTTCTGGTGTAAGGAAAATGGGTATATATACATATTGCATACAAATGTATGTAACAAAACATTTAAATTTTGAAGGAATGAAAGTTTACATTTGAAAGTGGCGTTGGAGCTGCTGTATTTACTAAACAAGCATAACATGCATTTTTGGAGACAGAAACGGGACTTTATATTTTTCTTCAAGTACATGAATATCATGTAATATCTCACAGCCTGTTTGCGCGCATTCAGAGTCTGGCATTCAGAAGCAAAGCACCATTCTCTCTACATTAACTTAAGTGTGTGTGTATGAACAAATGACTTTTTTGTCAGGGCACTGGCAGTGCTCTCATATTCCCTGCTTTTAGCTATAGCCTGTTGTAGGGTGTTGCTGGTTCTGTGCCCTGTAGTTGTATATAAAAGGTTTTAAGAGGCAATTTGGAAGAATCCTTGGATAAAAGGTTGTCTGGAAATGCAGGGGGCTGGACTTAATGACACATGGTGGCCCCTTCCAGTCCTATATTTCTGTGTTATTTTTTTCATCTTAAAGAAGACATAATTAGTTGCTTAGTTTTCCTTTACGTGAGCCACGTTATACCCTTATAGTTACCTGGGTTTCCTAAAATGAAAGTGTCTTGTGAAATTAGATGACTCATGAGAGAGACAATGGGACGCGTGTTGCTCTTCACTGCTGTACCACTAGTTTGAATTCAGTGTGTAACTGAAGGTTAACATGCAGCTAGTGTTTGTCACTACATTAAATAACTAGACTGAAACCACCAACTTATTAGTAAGTGTCCACATCTCTTAAAAACGGTGTTGGGTTGGCAGAATGGGAAAGGAGACTGAACTGTTATCTCGTCTGGACGTAGCTGCACTGGGTGAGAATTCAGGGAAGTAGGCGCTATTGCCGCCTGGTCTTTGGCTCTTTGTAGAAATATAGATCATTCTTTTCTTTAGAACTTAAGATTTGCTGCACATATAAACTGAAAAGCAGTTTAAAAACTTGATTAGCAATCAGTGTTACAGAGGTGGTTGCAGCTCTGCTCCCAGCTTTCTCCCTCCCCGTGCTGGGATGGGCAAACCATGCTGCAGGAACAGTAGCCTTTGCCCAGCAGCATATCTTTCCTCCTCACCCCCATTCCCTTTCTTCCCACCCACCATTGCTACTGGCTTCAACTGACCTGGGGAGCAGGGGAAGCTCCAGAGCTGCTTTTGCCAGTGTGCACAGGATTATTGGAGATGAGGCTGTTTTGGATGCCTGCCTTATGTTCCTTTTCACACACCTAGGCCTTGGAAAAGAACATATACCTAGCAGGATATTAGAGTATTTATCTATATTATAAATACAATTGTTTTTATACTATTAAACACTTAAGTTTTATTAGCAGTACTATTCTTGTGATAGTTTCATTAACATTTATGCTACCTATGAGCCATATCGTTTAAGTTGATTAATTTTTTTTCCTTTGGGGATTTTCCTTGAAGATGTGTTATAAAGCATGTTGAAGCATAAATAGACTTCAGCTGTAAAAAAAAAAAATAAAAAAAACCCAACCCCCCCCCCAAAAAAAACAAACAAACCAAAAAACCCCAACAAAACATACATAAAAGGTTATGCAAACGGGGCACAGTATTTATAGTGTTATGCATTATTGTCTCTGGAAGAGCTTAAAGGAATTGTGCTAGGCGTACAAACTCCCCATGTATATCTGGCAGGTTTTAAAGAACTTCATGGCATAATACGTATATAAAATGTAACTCATTGAAAAATTCCAGTTCACTGTCGCTTTTCATCTCTTGCAAATCAAGCCTTGAAATTCCTGATCTGCCTTCCTTCCCAGTGCAGGCACTTCATGCCATACTTAAAAGTATTGGAACAGTACTTTATTAATCCTAAAAGCATACTAGCTCTAGGTAAGAGTTATGGACTTGTGACCTCAAACTTAACTTCTGCTGAGAAAACCAAGTGGCAACTCGGAGGGATGAAGGAAAGAGTGGGGCACTCCTTGACTAATGAAATTATTTTCAGAAAAATTCTAATAATTAAGTCTTCTGTGTGCTGAAGGTTTTCATCACATGATGTAACTAATATCAAACTCTGAGCTGATTTATTTTCAGTAAACAGACACTTAGATGGGAAGCTTGACATTCGCTCCAGCACAGAGTCGCAGAAAACACTGATGCTTGGTATTAAACACTAAAAGGGGAATTAGTTTTTTTTCACATACCCTCGCTTTTCAAAAAACTCATGGGGGGGTATTAATTAGAGCAGCTCTGAGAGCCACTGTTGATTAAAGCACCTGGGGTGTCACATGTATCAGCATCCCCACACTGAAAAACGGCAGTGGGGGCGCTTTAACTAAAGCTCATTGAACAAGCTTTATTTAAAGTGCCCCTGCCACCATTTTTCAGCATGGAGACGCTAATACACATGATGCTGGAGTGCAGTAATTACCACACCCCAGCGGACTTGATTAATTGAGTCTGCTCCAATGTGCTGTATCTACAGCATATCAGAACAGCCTCCTTGCATGTGTATAGGCGCTCTTAGTGTCTGGATTGTTAGTTGTCCACTGTGGGGGGCATATTTGATAAAATTATTATTATTTATTGTTTACATTGGGGGTGGGGAGGCGGAGTTCCCAAAGAAAGACAAGTTTTGTTTCTTGCTTTGAAGTCTAAGATACAGGTTCCTAGGAATTGCTCATGGTAGCACTAGAGCTAAGATTTATGTATAGAAGGGAGAGGACAAGGCAATTGAGAAGTTAAGGATGGGACAAAAAATAGGGGATACAGAGAGAAAGTAAAGCAGAGGTTCTTAAAACCCCGTCTAATGTAGAAAGTGTTACTAATAGAAGTAGCGCCCCTCTCACATCTGGTATGTTGCAGGTTGCATTACGTATATTGTTTCACGTTTTGCATTATAGAGCATGCTAGATGAATTATGCTAGATAACACCTGCTCTGATTTGTTGTGAATTTACAAGAGTTTAAGAGTAGTCTCCACACATCTTGCAGGATAGTGTTGCTTTGGGCTCCTATGCTCTGAACTCATGGACTGTTTAACTGGTTCATATCAGAAGTTACACCCATAAGAATGGAGAGAATGCTAAACCTTATTGTCCAGTAGCCCAGGCTGTTGCCTGTTTATGCTTTTGTAGATTAAGATGAGGTCCTTGAAGTGGTGAACAATGCAGAGGATACATGTGATGCATGCACATCAGTAGGCTTTGTTTAGAATTCAAGCTGCCACACGCTGCATCGTTTCAGCATTATTATAAAACAATATAGACATGATAAATATGTAGTTCACTAATTCTAGGCATGCTGCAGTGACAAATGAGCACAGGCATTTGCCTGGGCAAGGATGAGAGAAGGTATTTGTGGCTACTAGTGCTACATGCACAGAAAGGATTAGAGAGGAGCTGAGCAGAACTATGATCTGGGTGCCGTTTACCCAACCAGGTGGGACACCTTCATTGTCAACAGCATGCTCTTTTCTAGGTAGTTCTTCAAAATACTTCTCTCTTCCAGTCAGCTTTCCCTCAGTTATGCCAGGAGTTGCTGGTGTCAGCCTTTGCCGAGAAAATAAGCTGAATAAATTCTGCATATTGGTGGCTTCTGGTTTCTGTAGTGTCACACAATTTCCTCTAGTGGTTTCATGTAGGTGTTGATTAAGAAAGGTGGAACAATCGGTCCCTATGGTGGACTCCACAAATGAGAACCTGTTGGAAAATTTGCTCTTTGCTACTCCTTTTAGATTTCTCCAAAAAAGATCAGAGCCATTTTTAAAGCATTTCCACTCGCATCTGGGGTACAGAACAGGCACCCCTTTGAAGGGGGCTTACAGCTTCAGGGGCCATGCACAGCTGGGACTGAATCCTGCGCCTGATGGGGGTCTTTGATCCTGGCTGCGCTGTGCACACAGCTGGGACTGACAGTCCTGTGCCTGACTTGTGGTATGTGGTACAGCTGAGACTGAGAGCCCTGTCAGGGTGGGGACTCGGTCCTGGCTGTGTGTGTGTGTGGGTCTGGGAGTTTCTTGCACCCTTGAGCCTCGGAGATCATGGCTGCTGCAATCCTCCAGGCCTGCGGGTTTCATGCTGGGCATAGCTCAGCTGATGGGGCTCCCAGCCGCAGGGGACACCCTGCTACACATTCAAATTAAAGCATGATAGAAACCATCTATAAAGTTAGTACACATTTTCCAGTTCTATATAGCTAGATGGAGCCTTTTATACATGTAGAGGAGGGGAGCCAGAGTGTCACAGGTCAAAAAAGCCAGCAAATGAAAAGGGTGTTTGATTTCTGTCCATTGCTATGACAAGTTAATCTATGCTAAGAATGCTGAATCCTTTCACAAATTATTGAATAAAGATGATGGCATGTTAAGGTGTGATTTGCCATTTAAATCCCTAATCCACTGATCATTCTTACCAAAAAAAATAAGAGTCAAGAAGTGTCTCTCTCACTGAAGTGTTTTAACTGAAGTATTAAAGGAGCGCTATCATATTTTTTCTATGAGGACAGAATTTTTAAAAAATGAAAACTGAGATTTTCCCTTGGTCACGTTATTTAAGGGTGGTTTAACACCAAGTGTAATTCAATTTGTGAAAAATCACAAAAAAAATACAATACTGAAAATATTTGTGCTTTGCCATCTGATCTCAGCTGCTGTTCAAGATTAGATTTTTTAACAACCAACTTTCCTGTGGCATTCTGTTCCATAATCCTGATTAATCAAAAAAAAAAAAAAATGAACACAAACAGTGATGCAAGACTAAAACACCTGTTAAGTGTTACTTTGAAGTTTGTATCTGTGTATACATGTTCTTCAGTGGTATCTGCAACCATCAAATTCAGCGTTTTCCTTTTACCTAGATAACAATATTTTATTGCTGGTTGGTTTTCATTGATGGATATGACATGTCCAAGATGTCATCATACTGCTCTTGCAGCAATGCACTGAAATACTCTTAGGGCCTCACATAGCCTCATAGCATTCTGGGATGCTCTGCTTACAGAGCGCTTATATCTGGCTTCCCCAACTTTCCTTGTTACCTTTCCGTTTGGCTTCACACAAATTGTGCTGATCATGATGGGTTGCATTTGCCTTATTCTTGCCCATTCTGCTTATGAGACATCTCCACTACCCTTTCTAGCACCCCAAGATGTGGTCCACAGCTGTTCTGTCCAAGTGGTTATCATATGGCTTTATGAACTGTGGCATAGGAAAGTAGCCTGGTTCCCATCTAATGACTGTGAGCAAGTCTACATCCCTATTTGGGGAAAAATGTCCCCACTCACAGCTTGTGGAAGAGTCTCCATCTACTTGAACAATAGCCAGTGTTTAGTTACAGTTGCAATAATCTGTCAACACCCGTAAGTGTTGTGGAGTATTGCTCCTTTCTCTTGATATATTTGAAGGCTAGAGAAATGGAGATGTGGGAAGAAGGAGAGTAAATGTATGAGCCCCACCTAATAGCTGTACTACAGTTGTTGTCTGGCATTGCTGGATGTTCAGGCCTGTAGGACACTTTGGTTCAGTCCATGCTTTTCTCCTGTGCCCAGAACCAGTGCTTAGCAGTGCACAGGTAGGCTATGGCTATTGCCATAAGCCAGAAGATCCTAGGCATTCACTGCAGCACTTGCTCTCCTTCGTCTGCCCGCTTTTCCACTAAGCTTGTCATCGCTGCTGCCGCCTCTCTTTCTTTTTGGTAAAGTGGTGCAGACCATGCAGGAAGGGTACGGCCTGTGATGAGGGAGGACTCATTCATACTAGAACAGCCTTGGGAATCCCTGCTCTGAACAGTAAAGGTGATTTCAATGGACTGCATACTTTCCAAAAATGGCAGGGGTCATTGATGCAAAACAGCCCAAGTGGGCAGAAGTTGTGGTTCACCCATCCCTCCATTAGACAGGCCTTGGCACCTCATAGTCCTACTCACATCAGTTCCACAGCACGAGGGCAACTGGCATGCCTTTCTAGTGTGTGCTTGTGCAAAGCTGCTTGCTGTCAAGGTGTGTGGTGCTGGCAGAGGTACAGCTCTGGGCATGGACATGGTCATTGGCATCTGAGCTGGGCTGGCAGCTGCTTGCTGGCAGTGGTTTCTTGTATAGGCAAGGCTAAGGATTCTGTTCTGTTTCCAGACAACTTACGGAAAAGAATTAAGACAAGAAACTTTTGGAACCTTTTTCAGGCTTGGATCTTGTATTTTTTTTTTTTATCTAACTATAGTCAGTGTCTGTGCTTATTTTGTAGCTTTTAATGAGTGCTGCTTTAGTTCCTAAGAGTTCCTATAAAAGGTGGAAAGTGAATTCCTGCTTTGTTAACTATTTCTATGCAGTTTATTGTTGTAACTTTCTTGTAAGGGTATTTTTTCTAGAGATTTTTTTTTCCCAAAAAAGTGTTTTTGTCTTCTCGGACTTCTTCTCCCTAGCTAAATATTTTTATAATTAAAAAGTAAAGGAGTTAGTAGGGTGCCATTTACCCTCCCTTTTTGACAATACTCCTCCATTTCCACTTTTGGTTGGAGATCGCAGTAATCCAGCTTGTTGTGGAAAACAATTCTTCCTGTAGTGACATCTGGTTCTTTGATGAACTCCACAGGCAGTTCTGCTGGCAGCTTTGGAGATACCACTAAAAGATCTGGCACACTTTCATCTAGATGAGAACAAGAAAATCCCTTATGAGAAATGCACACAATAAAGGACTTGTTTTTCATCCATGCTAGTATTTATTTTCTTCAGAAGTATGTGACCAGGATTGATAGCTATTTGGTAGTATGGTATGCATAATGAGTTTGTGTTCTTTCACCAAAATATCACACAACTATCTTCTAATGAAGAAAGAAGCAGAAATTGTGGTTCTGTATGTGTAAAACTCTACATTTGTGTGAAATGCAGATTAGGAAACGCAAATTATTACATTCCCCCCCCCCTTTTTTCTATCTCTTAATTCTACTGTTATCCAAGACTTTAATATAAATGGTTATAATATTTTTTTAAAAACTATTCCTGGATAAATGTAATAGTCTGTGAACTGTTAGAATTGTCCTGGTCTGTTGTGATGTCAGGCTTTATCTACCAGGCTTATATAAGAATGATGGATTTCAGGGAGCGTTTACATGGCCCCCCCCTCGCCCTCCGCTCACCCTTTGGGGCCAGCCATGTAAAGGCTCCCTCTGCTGCTGCCTTCTCCTCCAGCTTCCAGCACAGGGGCTCCCTCCCTCTGCCCACCTCCATCTCACAGCAGGGCTTCCTCCCATCTCCCCTCCCCTCCCCGCCCCCCTCTCTCTCTCTCTCTCTCTCTCCCCACAGCCTCCCCCTGCCTGCTGGCTGTTGTGACCCCTGCCTCCCCTCCCCTCCTCTCCCTGCTTCTCTTCCTTCCCTACCGCCCAGCCCTGACAATAGCTGCTACCATGATCCCCCACTTTGCCTCCTCCCACCCCGGGCCTGTGCAGCCTCCCTCCCTCTGTTGCCTCCCCCTCCCTGCCAGCTGTTGTCAGGGCCCCCTTCTTGCTCCTTCCCTCCCTCCCCACCGCCCAACCCCAACAACAGCTACTGCTGTGACCCCTCCCTTCACCTTCCCTTGCCCCGCTCCCCTCCCTCCCTCCCTGCCTACCTGATGCCTCCTCCTCCCTGCTGGCTGTTCTGCGGGGCAGCAGGGATGGGTGGTGAAGGGGCATCACCACCATAAACCTCCCCCTTTGCTCTCAAGCAGGGAGGTATGGGGAAGCCCTGCTGCTCAGGCAGCGGGGACATGCGCGTCGCTGCCACAAACTTCCCCAGCAGTGGCTCAAACTTGGACCTGCTCAGCCCGGGCTTGGGCAGCCAATTGCCACCCGCCCTCTTGGCAGCACACGTGCAGTTGGCCAAAAGCATTACAGAAAGACAGACGCATAGACGGACACACAGACAAAGCCCTTTATTATATTAGAATTATACAATGCAATGGACTGTATGCCTGGGAAAAAGAAAATTTAAAGAATAGCGCAATATTCTCTAATACATCATATCTTTAATATAGAAGAGTTAGTGGCTCTGCAGATGAGATGCAAAGCCAAATGGGGTCTGCAAAACAAACAGGGCTAGAGTCAGATGTGCAACACCTGTTCATGCCTCTTGGCGTGCTGCTCTTTTTTCAGTTATGCCATCGCTTTACTGTTGGTTGGGATTGACGATATAGGTGTGGAGTTGATTTTCTAGGACTACCATTGACCACTACAGTATTTTGCAGTTTTCCTTAATCCTTTTTCCAAAAGGATCAAACCTTTTGCTCTTCTTCATTCGTTTATTCTTCTTCCAGTGTTTGCACTCCTTTGCTTCTTCCCACTGGCTAAGTAGAGACAGTCAAAAAGCCCCGGGGTGAATCAATTCAATCTTTGCAGGTTAGTCTAAGCTGCGTAGATTGAACTGATAAGCAAGTGAACAAACATTCACTCTTGATCCCAGAAATACAGCCACACGCCTGTAGTGGCTCAGACCAGAAGCTGGGGTGGGGGGGTGCTAGAGCATGCCCCCCTGCTCAGCTAGAGCAGACAGCTTAGGCCAAGGCTAGCTCACCCACTGTGTTGGGGAGAGAGAGGTTGCAGGGGAAGTGCAAAGCATCCTAGGATGCTGGGGGACTGTATTGATTTGAATCTGGAGGGTATCTAGGATAGAAGTTCAATAAACTGATTTAACCTAAATCAGTTAAGTCGGATACTACATCTGCCTAGGTTTATCATAAACCAGTTTCAGCAATTTTGAAAGCAGTTTATATGCACTGAATTTCTGTTGTGTTACAGATTTGAACCAGTTTCTGGTCACTTATACCAGTTTATATGCAATTTCTGTCCCTAGCCACTGGGTGCATCTATGTGTTCAATTAATTTGAAGCAATAAACTTCAGACCAGTTTGAACTGGAGTAAACTGTAGGCCTGTGTGAAGCAGCAAGTATTCGATTCGGCTTCGGATTCGGCTGGTTCAGAAGGACAGTGATTTGATTCAGTGATTCGAATCATTGTCTTGATTTGATTTGGCCAATTTTAGACTTGGAGATTTGGCCACCGAATCAGGCTGAATCTCCTCTGAATTGAACGGGCAGTCTTGGCGGCAGGGGTGTGGCGGCGGTGAGTGGGGTCCCAACCCCTGTCCTCTCCCCGAGCCCCTCCCATGGCTGCCTCACCCAGCTGCAGCACCCTGGCAGATTTAAAAAAAAAAAAAAAAAAAAAAGCCCCGCACTCGCCGGCTGTAGAAGTGGTGATTGGGGCTTCTGGGGGCTCATGACAGAGCCCCCCCATGCAGCATGGGGCAGTGGGGATAGGTCCCTCCTGCCTGGCACCTGTGCAGCAGCTGTTGCATCGTGTATGTGCAGTGTGGCACAGCAGGACACCGTGGGCCTCTGTGCCCTGTCCGAGAGCTAGGGCCACTTGGGTTGAGCGCTACCGGACTCCAGATGACTGCTGGAGCCACACCCTCTGTGATGTGACAGCTGCTATGTGGGTGCCAGGCAGGAGAGGGGGATCCCTGCGCTGTGCCAGGGGGATCTCTGCCACGAGCCCCTAGAGGCCCTGATCACCGCTGCTGCAGCTGGTGAGTGTGGGGCTTTTTATTTTTATTTTTTAAGTGCCCAGATGCTGGGGCTGGGTAGGGCAGCCATGGAGGGTGCTGGGGGGGGGGGGGAGGGCTGGATGGGGGGGCACTCAGGAGGGCTGGGGGAACTGGCAGGGGATGGGGCCAGGCGAGGTTCCCCCCATGGTCCCCTCCTCACTCCTCCAGCCCCCCTGCCCCTTACCTATGGGCATGGAGCCCGGGTCCAGCTCCCTGTGGCTGTGAGCAGGGACCACCCAAATCTCCAAATCGATTTGGAGGCTTCTGATTCAATTCAGACCTTGTAATGGGTCTCCTGATTCAATTTGGATTTGGAAATTTGGCCCCTGAATCGGGCCGAATCTCCTCCGAATTGAATCGGCTACTGAAGCTTTGCACAGCCTTAGTAAAATACTCCCAGGTGCAGCGTCTACATGTGTTTAATTGCAGTTAATTACCCTTCTGTAAGATAGTACTGTCCTCAACAGTACTATCTTACAGCGGCATTAATTAGTTTACTGTGGTTTAGTACTGTTGCACGTGTAGACGGTGATGCTTTACTCTGAAGCCAATTGGTTTACTACGCAGTTAAATGCATGTGTAGACACGGCCCCTATGTAGCAGTTTGAAGTATTTTGTTTAAATAGCAGAGAAGAGGGAGGAAGAGGGCAGTGGTATATGAGAAAATTATTTATAGTGGCAGTGAAATAGGATTTGGTAATGAAGTGACTTCTTTGAGTTAGGAATTGAAAGAATTAAAAGCAAAGAAGTTTGACAGTGCAGATCTGCTACAGTCTGACCTAAGCGAAAATGAAAATTAATTACTTCTGGGCAAGCATCTATGGTGTTCTTAACCACAAGGCACCAGATTCTTAGGAGGATTTCTGCTACCCACATATCAGTTGAAGGATCTTGTTCTACAAATGGAAGGGAAGTAATTGAGGGAAACCTCATATTTAGAGGAATTAAGAAATCAGAATCTGGTGAATTAGGAGGAAATATTATATGTGGAAAAAGCCTATGAAATTGAAAAGAAGCTGCAAGGCCCAACAGATAGCAGTACTTCTTTGAGTATAAATGCAGAAGTGGACAGTGTGGCTTCATAATGGACTGCTGAAATCCAAGGCTAAAGATTTCTGCTGGAAATGAAAAAGAGAGAAGTCAACTGTGAAAACAATGAATTAGTGAAGTCTAAAAGGAAAGAAAATAGAAAAAAAAATTGAATTAATACTAGCTCAAATTAAAAGACATATGAAGGGCTTGCAGTATAAAAGGATCAATTGAACTGAAGAAATTTTAACTTCTCCCCATAGTAAAATAAAAGAAATACGTGTGAGAGAGTGACTGTTAACCAAGTAATTCAAAATCATTAACTAGGTTATGCTTCTGTGGGTGAGTGCTCCTTAGTATAGTATAGTATAGTATAGTATAGTATAGTATAGTATAGAGTTAGACCAACACGGCTACAACCCAAACCCTTAGTATAGAGAGCATTATACAATTTGAGGGTTTGGATAAAAGAGCAGTGCCTCTTATGCAGTGTTATGTTCCACTTAGCGTCAACCTTTTCTTGTTTTTATTCCATTTTAAGTTATTTAGTAAAGAAATCAAGGAGGGATCAGTTTGTAAGACTGGGGATCTATTTTGGTGTGTACCATTAGAGAAGAAAGTTGCTTAATCGTAATTGTTCTCGGAAGACGCTTATCTTCAGTTCATTATTCATCTGTCTCCACACCCTAAAGTTCTGTAGTTGCACCACTTTATTATTCAAATAAATGGGGGCAATGATGTGGGCAGAGGAGCTATTTCACTTCCCAACAAGCAAGCTGTGGTACTAGAAGCTGACATTTCATTTTAAGAGCCAGTGCAAGATGTCCCGTTTTTGAAATCTGCATTTTTAGAGCTTTTACATTTCTTTAACAAACATTTCCTACTGTGATCCTCCAGGAGCAGAGACCCCAAGAGTCATGACCTGTAATGCTGGATAATGTTAGGGAGCTTTACACAATGTGTATTTCTCCCCTGGAAAAGCTTCAAACTGTTTGAGAAATATTTTAATTCACTGAAGTATCCACATCATTCAGGATCCTATGTATACAAAACTCACTTCTGTAATCGATATAGAGCATACCTGCATGAAAAATAGCCAGGCATATATTTTGCGTCTCTTGCTTTGATGTGGAATGGATAAAGAACCATTAAGTTGCTGCAGGTAAGCGTGTAAAAGGACTAGTGGCGTATCGAGTCCAACTACCTTTAAGCCAGCTTCTATAGTATATTTTCTTCTAGTGTTCTATAAATTTCTATGCCTTTTGTAGTGAAATTACATTAATTAGGAAAGTGCTCAAGATTCGTAATATAAGTCCCTGTCAGGAAGATGTCCATGACAACTTCAGTTTCTATTTTCTTGATCTCAGCTCCTTACTACTGGCCTGTCCCTCGGGGAGTTCAGTCCTGACCCCATGAAGCCAGTTTGTCCCAGGGCCTTGCCATTGACTTCTGTGGAGTCAGGATTTCGTTTCAGGAATCCCACACTTCAAAAATTCCTCTCCTCAGTGTTCTCCGGTCCCCTTTGCTATATCTTAATGAACTATATGTCTTCAGCTTTAGTTATTTCTAATTAATCAATCCCTGCAGCCCTTGAGGGTTTATGTTAATCTTAACTGAGCTCCTTTCAGTTAGCAAATACCATTCTGGTAACATGGTATCAGAGTCTGATGTAGTATTTCAGCTCTCCAGCATTCATCAGAAATCGGAAATGGTACTGTTCAGATTATTGATCTATTTGGCTGATGATTGTAGAAGACATCCAATTCATAATACTCACATAATCCAGTAGTGTGAAAACAGTAAATTTTGTCCGGTTTGGGTACATGCGTTCTGTGACTTAGTCTGACAATTTTAATGTGGTTTCTAACAAGTAGTTTTTTCTATATCCCCGTGGTAATGCTGGAATGCAATAAAGTAGAAAACCTGGATAATAAAAGGGCAATTGCATTTCTCCACCAGAAATATGTTCTTGTGACTTAAAATGTTTAATAGTCACATCCTGCTTATTACTGCCAAGCTACAGGATGCCCTTCATATTATGGATATGTTATAGCAGAAGTTATGTCTAAGATTTTTTTTTTTTTCATACTTTGGGAAAGTCCCTAATCTCTCAAACCCAGTTTTGTAATCATGGGCCTTCTCAGTTTCTAACCCAATTTCTGGATGATTTTATTAGCTAGAAATATATTGATTTTCAAATGAAATGTTTTGAATTTGTTTTGGATTTTGATATCAAGTGATTCTGAGCACATGACATTTTAATGCAGTTTATCCTTTCAAATAGATTTGCCTCCTAATGCGTGTGACAACACGACTTTGCTCATCAGTTAGAGCATACATTTCAGAGCAGTTGTTACCTAAAATATTATCATAAGGCATAAGAAAACACACGATTTAAGTTGCCTTTCATGAACATAATTAAGAATTAATAAGCCTGTACCAGTGGCTAGTCCTCAGAATTTCCACTGTTTTGCCTTTTGTGACCTGTGTTATTAAAAGTCCATTATTTTTACAGACTTTATTAAATTGGATCTTATTAAAGCATTCTATATTTGCATTTGGTCTTTCATAATTCATTATTATTATGACATTTACTTTTTACCATCAGATCTGAAAACATATCATAAGCTACCCTTTTCTCTTGAAAGAAATGCTAATTTCAAACAGTCCTCTAATGGAAGAGAAAAGCTTTATCAGTTTTTTCATTTATTCAAGATCGTGTTAAGAATACTAATGCTAGACTTCTGTATGCTAATATCTAAGAGCTTTTTTGGTCAAAAGCTTAGAATTATTGTTTTTAGACTACACTGCTAAGTAAGAAACTGGAGGGGGTACTACTCCAAAAGAAAATACAGTTCTAAAGTACAGATCTTGAATGTTATGACTGATGAAAATATTTTGCTAATCTTTCATTATTAACGTGACATTATTAACTAATCATCATTATGATTTTTATATGAGTCATAGCAATGTTATACTTCATTCGTAGTACTATACCTAACTGGTTTCTCTTAAACCTACTTTGTGAGAAGTTTTTTTATTGTGGGGGGTTTTCCTTCCTTTGTACTGTTTGCAGCACAGTTTACTAGATGATGAGCAGAAAAATGGAATTTCTTCATCAAATAAGTCACTGTCTGCCAGTTAGAATGTATTGTAATGCCTCCCATCTGGTGTATCTCCTATTTGTAAGCGTGCTTTTTGTGATTAAGTTTGGAGGGATAAAATACTCTACAATTGAATATAGTAGCCTAGTTTTTAAGCAGTAAATTGTACTCAAGTAAATGGGCACATTTCACTATTTTTTAAGGGAAGAGATGTGTATAATTTATTATCCGAACGGTTTCTTTAGGTTGCACTGGGTTTTTAAAGGCACTGCAATGTATATTTATATTGTTTTTCTGTACTTTTAGGTTTCTGACAATGTGCACTAGACACTTCGGTAGTGTTGTGGCCCAAACAATTCGAACTCAGAAGACAGATCAGTTTCCGCTTTTCCTTATTATTATGGGGAAACGATCATCTAATGAGGTGTTGAATGTAATACAAGGTATAGTTCTTGATTTATATTGAGGGCATTTCTTATTTTGGGCCTGAAACTGGCAGAAGATGTCTTTACTATCAGCTCTTAGTTTCTATCTTTGCTCTTAGATTTAAAAAAAAAAACAAACTTCTGTGGTGACAGATTAATATGTTACAGAAATGAAAATAACTGTCTCACTAAATATATGTTTAATGAAACAAAATGTTTAAATAGTCATAACTGTAATAACGATCATAGTTTAGGCTTGTTCTTTTAAATAACAATGACTAACAAATTATTTGAGTTAAGATGTCTAACATAGGAGCTAAACCCATTACTGGTGTTTTCAAAAGCGCTGAACTGCCTTGGACCTCACCTGTAGTTTTAAGGAGTGTTAAAACAAGCGTAGGTCTCCTGCAGGGATATTACGCAAGGGATGTCACATGAGCTTTTGGGCACAAAGTGGCCTTCCTTAGGTCTGGGTCAGAAGTGGACACAGCAGTGGTTCTCAACCTTTTTAAACTCAAGTTACGCTCCGTAACTTTTGTGAATTGAGAGGCAACCCATTTTAAAAACGAACTCATTTATGACAGTGCTTACCTCCTTGCAGAGGGGCCAGAGCCTACACTTGTCTGCTTATCTCCTCCACCTGGTTTATCTCCTCCCACCTCATGGCACTCTTCAAAGGGTCTCACAGCACCCCAGGGTGCCCCGGCACCTAGGTTGAGAATCACCCAGGTGCAGCCTAAAGTAGAACTCCATGTTGAGCCTCATGGGGAAATGGAAGTGGTCACTTAAGAAGGAAAATGGGAAGTAAATCTTTGGGATAAAGAGAGTGTAACAGAGGTAGTCACAGACCAAGTAAAAAAAACAGTTGAAATTGGTATACAATTATGTGAAGGAATGAGACCATTAAAAAGGAGAATGGCCGTTTTTTCCTTTACAAAATGGGGTTAAACAAAAGTAATTGTTCCAATTCGTATACAGTATAGGCCAGGGGTTTTCAACCTTTTTTCCTAAGTGTACCCCCAGTGGCCCCCTTTTTAATAAGTGTACCCCGGGGGGGGGGGTGCACGGCCAGATGATGAATGGGGGGAGGATGGGGGTGGCGAGTGGCAGCAGCGCAGCACCTGTGCGGCCCGCAAAAGGGCACTGCTGTTCTCGCCCCGACCCGGCCCTGCTCCCTTGAGGCAGTAGTGCTCCGTCCCTGCCTGCCCCCCTTTCCCCCCCGGCACGTACCTCCTGGGACCTTTCAAAGTACCCTGAGGGGTACGCATACCCCTGGTTGACAACCCCTGGAATAGGCTGTATCTGCTTCTTTCCCACACCTGAAAATGGGCACTTTGTTCCTGCAAGCTTATCTAACATCCCTCCTGACTATGTAGCTGGGCCAATGAGAGATGTTACCAAACAGATCCTGATTCTCAAGCTACTCTGATGAGGAAGGTTTGTGAGATGGGACTCTTGGACTGTCTTCAATACCTCCACAAATTAAAACGCATCAGAGTAGGACTGTTATCCTTTTTATTATTTCTTTTTCCCTTTAAGTGCTTTTGTGAAGCTGTCTATATCTAGTTCTGTTCATTCTAGTTCTCTTATGGGTTTTTTGAACAGTTACTGCTGCTTTGCATAAATAGAGAGATGTTTGTCTGGGCAGCCACTGGACACACTCATTATCTCTTCCTTTGGCAAAGTGGACAGATAAACTGTTCCTGTTTAAAAAATCTCCAGTGCAGCTTCATTTGGCCAGAAATTTTCCTTTTTATCTGTGTGACCCTTCCCATTCAAGAGATCTGACTTCCAAATCCAAGTTTTCTGCCAAGTAATGTATAGTTTATCTGCACTGAAGACAAAAAACAGTTAAATAGGTCTCTGCTTCATTAGTTCTAGTGTTTATTCCGCACAAATAATTCAATAAATAGATTATTTACTCTGCCTTATAGACTCCACTTTGACAAAGTACTTAAATGCGTATGTAACTTTAAGTCACAGTGAGTTATCCCATTTAAGTCAGTGGTACTTGTTTTCTTAAAAATTTAAATGTGCTTAATTTGTTGTATTGGAGGCATAATGAGTAATAAGAATAGTTATAAAATATTCCAATTAATTGGGGTATAAATTTTATTCTTTGTAGTTTTTCCTTTCTTTCTTTCTTTGTTTTCTTTTCTTTTTTCTTTTTGCTAATAGCTTTATAAACTTTAAGATGCTAATCTAACTCCCTCCTCAAATAAGTTTATAATACTATTAAAACTCTTAAGTTTTCATAAGGAGTAAATACACTGAAGAAAAAATAAGCAGCTCCTGCTAAAGACTAGTCCTAACTGTAAGAAAAAAATATTTTGATTATATAAGTGGATTGCTTGCATGCATTCAAAATGCTGGTTTTCCCCAGATTTCATTCTTGTACTTTCTGAAATCAGGTCATGGATAGAAGCTTAATGGTGAAGCTTGTAATTACCCTAACTAGGAAAATACTTAGATCTACCCAAAAATGTAAAGTGTGTGTGTGTGACACAAAGAGAGAGAGAGTCTCAGACACCATCCTTTTCTCTCATCAGCGATGAAAATATCAGTTGAAGAAGTTAAAAGGCATAACCAGTTAGCACAAAAATAGATACTCATGTTTGGAGAACTTAAAATTTCAGCCTGCGTTTGCACTAGTCAGGATTTGCTGGTGGAACATTTTAAAACATTGAAAAACTTCAATAAAAGGCAAATTAAAAACAATCTAATGAGATATTAGCATTTTCTAATCTGCCATATTTTAAACTCTCGTTATTCCTTATGGATTAATTCTAGGATGACTTTCCATTTTTTAATAACTTTAATAATATGAAGTTCAGCTATCTTCCTTTGTTGCTAGGTAACACAACAGTGGATGAGCTAATGATGAGACTGATGGCTGCAATGGAGATCTTCAGTGCCCAGCAGCAGGAAGACATAAAGGATGAGGTGAGAGTTGAAAGTTACTACAAACACCCAATGGACTGAGGAGGATGGCAAATGCAAAGATAAACTAAAGTTTTGAAGCTGGTAAAGTTTGTTACTTTGTGTTTTAGTGTCTTCTTGTCATCACAGGAGGGAAAAATAGTCTGCTTTATCTATTTAGATCCCTGTAATTTGTTCGTATTGGATACGTCTGCCATCGTCAAGTCCCGTGTTTAGATTATAAGTAACAGGTTTTTGGGGTTTTTTTAGTGGCATAATACTAAATTAATGTGAAATGTTAAGTATACACTCTCTATTTTAAAGTCACAGATAGAAAACAAAAATCGTTTGATTTGTTTATATGCGTATCTATTAAAAGAGCCAAATACTCGGTTTGAAAAGCAGTCTTAAAAATAGACTTGTGAGCTGCCGTGAAACACTACTTCAAACAAAACAAAATGTAAGCGATGAATGAATTTTAGAAAAATGGTCAGTGTTTCAGTTGCATAGAAGTAGACACAAACCAAATATACAGTATGGAGATGTTTATCTGTTACTCTGTAAATTAAGAGTGACATTTTGAAGTCATGAAGTACTTAGTTAGGAATTTATAATAATAGGAGTGTTGCCATTCAAGATTATTGTTATCCTGGTATATAGACATTGATTGACAATAATTCACTAAATGCATTCTTCACATTTAAATCTTGTGTCTCATTAGTACCAGATTTACTGATTATGTTGTATAATAATATGAAAGCACTCTATCTGCATGTGTATTTCACAGTTCATTTTTTTGTCTTCATTTATGTTCCCCATAACTAATTGGTAAAGATATTGACTTTAATTCCTTTAATACTGAACACAAATTTTAATATGAGGGTTACAAGAAAAATCCAAGGCGTAATATAATTGAATTTTTATTGCATTTTAACTACAAGATGTAAGGGTTTGTTTTTTTTAATTGCCAGCATGAGAAGTTAAAAATCAGGTCGCATGTAAGAGTACTAAGGAAGACTGAGGTCTAAAAACTGTACTAAACTGTTTAGTAGGTAAAATCTAGACTTTATATTATCTAAGCGTGTAAGCACATACAGTTACTATAAGCTTGCACCACAGATTTTAGAACTAGAGCATTGCCTTATGCCTTTGATTAAAATCAGACCAACAAATTGGTTTGATGGGCCTGTACTAGAGACTCCCTTTTTTCATTTAAGTAAAAAAGATTCTGTGCCTGCATGCTAATTACAACAGATGCTGAGAAATCCACCTCCTGCTGAAAACTCACCAGTACCTCAACATTTCTAGATTTCTGGCACTGAAAGAAGATGGGATTTATATTGTCACTCATGTTTATGCCTATTTGGCAGAATGACCATATATGATAAAATTGTCATACTTGGAACAAGAACTGCAAATGCACTAATGTATTTGTGGAGTAATATTAAAATTGAAAGAAATATAAAACAAAGTTTATTTAAGATTGCAACAGATTATCGTATGACATTTGTTTATTTAAGATGTGTAAGAGATTCCCTGGGAATCATTTGTAGATGACCTTATATAGCACAGTACCAACCGTACAGCGAAGTCAATTTGGACATTGTAACTATTGTGTTTTGAGGTTTTTAAGATGAATGGTATGAGGTGTAAAACATTGCTTTTTTTATGGCAGCTTTTAACACACAATTTCCAGAAGTTTTTGGCTGTTTTTATGTTAATCTCTGGCTTTCCAGAACTCTGGTTTGCATGCATGTTGAACCCATTTTCAGATGCTTCTAACTTTACCCAAATTAAACTGTTGTGACTGAAATGTCTTATCCCAGGTGACTAGCTAAGGCTGAACTTTTTTGAAAAATTTCAGCTAAAAGGTTAGGTGATTTCCTAGAGTAAGGTTAGGGGGTATGTGTATACATGTGCTTTAATGCGCATTAATATGCTGAGGGGAAACCAGCACGGGTTTGTGGCGGGCAGATCGTGCCTGACCAATCTAGTCTCTTTCTATGACCAGGTTACGAAACGCCTGGACACAAGAGGAGGGATGGATGTCGTATACTTAGGCTTCAGGAAGGCCTTCGATACGGTATCCCACCCCATACTGGTGAACAAGTTAAGAGGCTGTGATGTGGATGACTACACAGTCCGGTGGGTGGCGAATTGACTAGAGGGTCGCACCCAGAGAGTCGTGGTAGATGGGTCGGTCTTGACCTGGAAGGGTGTGGGCAGTGGGGTCCCGCAGGGCTCGGTCCTTGGACCGATACTCTTTAATGTCTTCATCAGTGACTTGGACGAGGGAGTCAAATGTACTCTGACCAAGTTTGCAGATGACACAAAGCTATGGGGAGAAGTGGACATGCCGGAGGGCAGGGAACAGCTGCAGGCAGACCTGGATAGGTTGGACAAGTGGGCAGAAAACAACAGGATGCAGTTCAACAAGGAGAAATGCAAAGTGCTGCACCTAGGGAGGAAAAATGTCCAGCACACCTACAGCCTAGGGAATGACCTGCTGGGTGGCGCAGAGGTGGAAAGGGATCTTGGAGTCCTAGTGGACTCCAAGATGAACGTGAGCCAGCAGTGTGATGAAGCCATCAGAAAAGCCAATGGCACTTTATCGTGCATCAGCAGATGCATGACGAATAGATCCAAGGAGGTGATACTTCCCCTCTATAGGGCACTGGTCAGACCGCAGTTGGAGTACTGCGTGCAATTCTGGGCGCCACACTTCAAGAAGGATGCGGATAACCTGGAGAGGTTCCAGAGAAGGGCAGCTTGTATGGTCAAGGGCCTGCAGACCAAGCCCTACGAAGAGAGACTAGAGAAACTTTACCTTTTCAGCCTCCGCAAGAGAAGGTTGAGCGGCGACCTTGTGGCTGCCTTTAAGTTCATCACGGGGGCACAGAAGGGAATTGGTGAGTATTTATTCACCAAGGCGCCCCTGGGGGTTACAAGAAACAATGGCCACAAGCTAGCAGAGAGCAGATTTAGACTGGACATTAGGAAGAACTTCTTCACAGTTCGAGTGGCCAAGGTCTGGAATGGGCTCCCAAGGGAGGTGGTGCTCTCCCCTACCCTGGGGGTCTTCAAGAGGAGGTTAGATGAGCATCTAGCTGGGGTCATCTAGACCCAGCACTCTTTCCTGCTTATGCAGGGGGTCGGACTCGATGATCTATTGAGGTCCCTTCCGACCCTAACATCTATGAATCTATAAAGCATCACAAAAAACCATGCGCTTTTGCTAATATGCATTAAAATAGGCTAGTGTGGCCTTTTCTAGTACCTCACAATGGAGGTACTGATTTTAATGCACATTAGCAAAAGCACATTAATGAGCATGTAGACACAACCAGGGGAGCATATGTTTGTTCTATGTGTGTTAAAAGACTTATTATAGTCATGTAATGGAGAAGCTGTAGCACCTCCCTGTTTTGGCAGGGAGTTGTCCTTTGTCAGTGACGTGCCTTTTGCCCTTTCTCTAGAAATTCGTCTTATTTTGCTCAGGGTAAAAGGCTCTGAAAAATCTCAGTTCACACACATTTGAAAGGTTTGATGGACCTTGGCAGCTCAATTCTCTGGAGCTTCTATCTGTGGTGAGCATGCTCCATTCCCTGGCAGTTTGTGTGGTGCCCGGACTGCACGTGCACCATCCCCACACAGGGATTCAGCTGCTGGGGCTGAGCAGGACTTTCCCCGCAATGAAGAGGCAGAGGGATATTGGACAAGGAGTGCAGTGAAGAGTAAGGGACATGAGCAGGGTTGGGCAGAAGGAAGAGATAGAGACAGGAACAAGTAGGGGGAAGAGGCAAGAGCCATGATGTAGGGAGATGGGGATGAGCAAGGATCATGGGCAGAAGCTGGGGGCAGGAACAGGAGACTGGGTTAAGGTCGGGGAGGTTGGGGGCAGGAGTTCAGTGTGGTGGGGTTTGGAAGAAAGTCCACAGGGATAGTGGAAGCTAAATGGGGTGTGACAGATGAAAAGGTGGCACAAGAGCTTGAAGGGGGTGAGCAGAAGGGCCCGTAAGCACCGCAGCATGACCCCTCCCATCCTCCGCAAAATCCTGAAATTGAGTCCAGGAGTTCCAGAGTTCTCTGTTCCTTTGCTCTGTAGAATATAGCTATGGTGGCCCTGAAATGTGTGTTTCTCCATCCTAGGGATCCAAACTCCTCTCTGCATCTGGAGAAAACAGTTTGTTTTGGGCAGTGCTTTCTCCCATTCCTTTAGGTTTCCACATCATTGTGAATTGGGGTCCTGTTTTATGCTGGACTGTCCTGTTTTTAAACCCTTTGTTTCTTGTCCGTTTCTAAATGAGGAATGGACCTGCTGATTGGATGAGGAGGCAGCAGTCCCGCCCCCACTGCAAAGGGGTGATGGTCAGTTCCCCCTGCTCACCAAGTGAACATCCTGTATTCTGGGCATGTCAGTCGCCACCCTGTTGTGAACAGTGCTGGTGTATCTTCATGAGTGTGTGTGTGTGTGTGTGTGTGTGTGTGTTAGATTCTTCCTGGAGATTGTAGTTTACTCATTCTTGAAAATACTTGGTAAACACTGGGGGCAAATTTACACATACTGTAGATTTAACTTGGATTTAACTTGGAACACCATAAAAAGGTGATCTCAAGTGGCCTTTGAAGTAGGAAGTAAAATTTAGAAGAATAATATGTGAAGGTGTTTTTCCAGGAAAGGAGTGTGTAATAAGTAGAGTGCACATTATGTACTTAACAGAAGGTGTTGGCATGAGAAACAAAATATTGTCTTTTTGTGGTTTGCTACATAACGTGTAACATTCTTATAAATCATGTCCACGACAACTCATTCTGTTTAAACATCCATGCTTTTTTTCTCCTCTTTTGGTGATCTTAGTGTAGTTACATGCCTTTGTCATTTTTTTTCCCCCAAAATGTCACAGTTGCAAACAGGATACAGATTCCGGTTTCTGTTACTGTTTTCTTAATGGCAACCATAAGTCTTCATAAAACCACAAGAAGATAAATATAAAAATCTTTTGTATTTAAAAAAGTCAGCATCATAGTTTTATTGTAAACACGGACTCTTTTTTTGTGCATGTGAGAACTGGAAATAAGTTCCTGTAATTAATAACATAAATTTTACTATTGAAACAGGGCATAAAATTAAACTTTACTTTTCCAGTGGATGCATATAAAAAGCATAACACAGATGTTATGTATCATTTGCTAGTGGTCTTCCAGTATAGGACAATTGCCTGATAATACAGTTAGCTAATGGAGTTACTTTACCTAACTGACAGAGGTGTGTGCTCTGGGATTGAATGCGTCCATTCAAGACCCACCTGATAAGCAGTAGGGCTGTGTGAAGCTTTGGTAGCCAATTCAGTTCGGAAGAGATTTGGCCCGATTCAGGGACCGAAACTCCAAATCCGAATCAAATTGGGAAAACAATTAAAAGCTCTGAATCGATTTGAAGCATCTGAATTGATTTGGAAAAGCTTCGGAAAAGATTCAGCTGCTTGGGAGATTCAGTCATAGACTAAACAGGCAGCTGGTAAGTCTGTTGGGGTTGGGGGAGGAGGGAGGGAAGGAGCCTGGGGGAGGGAGGGATTGGGGCTGGGACTGGGACTACCTGCTCAGCTGGGGCAGGGGGTCACGTTACTCGGGGGGGCGCGGAATGCGGGTGCAGCAGTGCTGGGAGTGGGGGCTCTGCCCTGCTGCTGCTTGCCCAGCTGAGGCAGCGGGGGGCAGGATGTGGGCATGGCTCGCTGCTGGCAGAAGGGGGCAAGCAGCAGCAGGGCATATCCCCTGCTCCCAGCACTGCCACACCTGCACCCCATGCCCTGCTGTGCCGGCTGACAAACGGCAGCAGAGCAGAGCCCCTGCTCCCACAGCTGATGTGAGCGCGGTAGTGTTGGGAGCAGGGGCTATGTCCTGCTGCTGCCTGGAGTGAGCCGCACCTGTGTCATGCCCCTCTCCTGTGCCAGCTAGGCAAGCAGAACATAGCCCCTGCCCCAAGCGCTACTTCACCTGCATCCCATGCTCCTGTGCCAGCTGGCAAGCAGCGGCACTGCCTGCCCCCCCCTCCCCCCCCCCCCGGTGCCAGCTGGTAAGTGGTGGCAGCACCTGTCCTGCCACTCCAGCTGCCAAGCAGCAACAGGGCATGGCCCCTGCTCCCAGCGCTGATGCACATGCGGCAGGACTGGGAGCAAGGGCTATGCCCTTCTGCTGCCTGGAGCAAGCCACTCCCACATTGCGCCCCCCTCTCTGTGCCAGCTAGGCTAGGTGGGGGCTGGGGCTGGGCAGGGCAGCCATGGGGGCTTCTCCCACAGCTCCCTCTGCCTGGGCAGAGGCAGGCATAGCTGGAGTAGCCACAGGAGAAGCCCCCATGGCTGCACTTCCCGGCCCCAGCCTCCTGGCACTTTAAAAAAAAAAAAAAAAAAAAAAAGCCCTGCGCTCATCGACTTTGGCAGTGGCGATCAGGGCCTCTGAGGGCTTGTGGCAGAGCCCCCCTGTGCAGTGTGGGGAAGTGGGCAGTGGGGATTGCCCCCCCTCACCTGGCACCCACATGGCAGCTGCCCTATGGTGCGGGTGCAGCGCAGCTTGGCAGGGCACTGCACGCTGTCTGAGAGTTATGGTGGCTCTAGCAGTCGACAAGAGCCTGGCACTGCTCAGCTCCAGCAGCCCCAGCTCCCAGACAGAGCACAATGCCCTGCCGAGCTGCGTTGCAGCCGTGCCATGGGTCAACTGCTGCGTGGGTGCCAGGCGGGGGGGGGGTGGTGATCCTCACTGCCCCCCCTTGCCCTGCGCTGCATGGTGGGGGCTCTGCCACAAGCCCTCAGAGACCCTGATCGCTGTTGTTGCAGATGGTGAGTGCAGGGCTTTTTTTTTGTTTTTTTTAAAGTGCCGGGAGGCTGGGGCCAGGTCGGGGCTGGGGGACTGGTAAGGGCAGCCATGGGGGCTTCTCCCGTGGCTCCCCCCCACCCGGGGAGAGGCAGGCACAGCTGGAGAAGCTGGGGAGAATGTGTAGCCGCCCAGCTGTGCCTGTCTCTCTCCAGCGGATCCAAATCAGCGCCCAGTCGCTGATTCTGATGTGGTCATATCGAATTGGGGGGGGCGGCGGACAGTGATTCGAATCACCGAATCGAATCACTGTCCTCTGAATTGGCCGAATCCGAATCCTAATCGAATACTTCTCTATTCGCACAGGCCTAATAATCACCTCTCCTTCAGTGACCATCATCTGATCTTGGCCATGGGCTGTTTAGCACTACAGTACATTCTTGTGCCACCTGAGTAAAAGTTGGAAATGGTAATACAGTTAGCCAAAACTTGGCTTTAGTATCAGTGGATTAATTAAATGTACTGGCTCTGCTTCATAGGGTTTTTGAGAGTGATTTGGGAGCTTATTTTTAATGTCAAGTGTGAAAAATCTCACCATGTGGTTAGTGAATTGGATTTCACTTCTGTGTGTGTTTGTTTACTTTTGTGCCATTGATTAATTTTTTTCCTACATAATCCCAAAAGAATCGCCTGACAGAAAATGCAAATGTATTTCATGCGTTTGTAGCTGCAGGCATGGTGATTGGATATGCTTGTCACAGGGGTGCACTCAGCAGTTTGATAGCTGTAAAGAGGGTTGCCTCTTACTGAGCTGATCCTTTCTGGGCATCTTCCCCTTTCCTTACTTTCTCCACAGGGCAGCCAACTCTGCCTGCCTGACCTCCTCTTTTCCAGGTCTCCACCACACTCATGCAGGTAGCCAGGCATCATACCTTCTGTCATTTTGTAATGCTTTAACCTAGAAGCCACTCCTAGCCTTAAGACACTTTGAGGTTCACCTGATTCTTTTGTCCCTCAACGAAGCTGTCCCATCATTATCATACTGTCCCTCCCAAACTGCTTCTGCTACTGAATCAGCCACGTTACTGTGTAATGAGTAATAGAGCACAATCAGCACCATACCATTACTGAGTAACAAGGTAACGAGGCAGATCCCATAAAGAAGCCAGCAGGAGACAGCAGAGTCAAGCTGAGCACAGCAGGGGACCAACAACAGCAAGTCAAGGGGAAGAGGATTGACTGGAGTAAGTGGTGATGATCAGGCTGTCACCATTATAGCCCTTTCTAAGGAGCCCCAGATCGAGTTGCAGCAAGGGGAGTTTTAGATTAGATATTAGAAAAACAGGTTTCACTGGGAGGTAGTAAAAGCACTGGAACAGGTTACCCAGAGAGGTGGTGGAGTCTCCATCCTTGGTGGTTTTTAAGACCCAGCTAGACAAGACCTTGGCTGGGATGATCTAGTTGGGGATGGACCTGCTTTTAGCAGGACTAGATGACCTCCTGAGGTCCCTTCCACCCTTAATTTTTTTATGCTTCTAAGCCTTTAGTTTGTGTATGAGAGGTTAGGTCAGTGGATGGGTACAGACATAAACACAAACAATGCCAAGTAATTTCTCTTTGTAACTCAGTTTCTGTCCCTTCCTTCCTCTTTCTTTGTCTGGACAGTGGTCGTCAAACTGAAAGGGGGTCCTTACCTAACTGGTAGACAGGGATTGTAGGGTCAAAGGCCCCCTGATACAAGGACTTATAAGCACGTTTCCACACCAAAGGAGGCTACTGAGTCATAGAGAGAGATTCAAGCCAAGGTGCGTCCATCACCAACCACTGGTGAACAACTTTAAGCTTTTTCAGGGGATCTGTAGGAATCATGCTAATGGGTGCTGCGCTAGTGAAGTCATGAACCAGGACATATCATGAGCCTTTCTAGCCATGCCCTCTCCCTGGCCACGATGCCTGCTTTTGAAGCTAAACTTAGGCCCCTCAGGAAAAAGGAGATACTGTGGCCTCCACATCAGTGCAGTCATTTATGGAGGGTTTTCTGCCCTTTGCGAATGTGTCTTGAAATGGAGATGACACAGTATCTGTCATTGCAGACCAGGAAATGAATTAGGACTTCTCAGCAGCCTGAGGTTCCTAGGGGTGCATGACACCCCTTAATCTTAAAATGTTACTAGCTAACACTGAGCTGGGAAAAGCGAAAAAAAAAAGAGGAGGGGGGCAATCATTTTAATGTCTTGTTCTTGGGGAATGTACAGTGTATGAAAAAAAAAAAAGTGTCCACGGCTGCTTTGTTTACATTTGTTGGCTCTGTATTTGACTGTTAAATGATCATTTCAGCATCGCATGATAGTCAAGACTGGAATCTGAATTTGTCACACATGAAACTAATGAGAAGAGATCTGCGATGAAATACTGGCATGACAGTGCAACACACCTGTTCTGAGCCTATCCTAAACATTTTTCTTTTCTTGCCTGAGGAGGAGGCTTCTCAATGGATTACAGTAACACTTTTTGACAAGCTTATACAGGGTGGAGTTCCCATGTAATGACAGGGCTCATTTGATGATATCTCAGTAATGCATTCTTTTTATTTTTGCTGTCAACATTTATTACTGTAAAAGCATTGACTGTTACACAGCTGGTCCAACTTGTCCGCATTTGATTTAAGTAACTGTAGGTCTAACCTAATGTTTATTTTTCTAGTTATGCAACATTAGTGTTCTTGCTTTGGGATTAGACTTCAAGGTATGTGTGCATACATAGTATACCCATAATGCTTGAAAAAGCTCTTTATTTTTACAAATCCAAATTAAAACCTTCTATTCACTTTAAATTGCCCTCAACTGACATACTGCTTTTACTCTTGAGAAAACTGACAGATGCAGAAATTTAAAGTGGAAGAACTGTTGTAAACACATGAAAATTGAAACTAAACCATACAAAAAGGTGGCTGTGTAAAGTCAAAGATAATCACTTGACTATATAGGTATTGTTTTCTCTGTATGTTGCAAGAATTTGAGAGAAAATCCATATTTGATTTTCAACTCATATTAGATGGGAATTAAAAATATATATGTAAAAAGAAGCCAAAAAATCCCCTTAATTTCACAACAGCGACTGTTTATAGAAATGCAATTTATATGTGCATCCATCCACAAAATGTTCTTAAAACAGTGATTTATGACATACACTAATGTGCCATTGTCATAACTTTGCACTGTGTCCTACCTCAACATCACCACTCCTGCAGCAAAAAAAAAGAAGAAAAAAAAAAAAGAATAGTGGTCCACATTAACTACTAACCTGGAATTGTCAGGGCTCCAAATGTCCTTTGCAAAGCTATCTGAGCAGTCTTTTCTCCTTCTACAATATCATTCATTTGAATTAATAGCAAACCACACTCCCCTTCTCACAGGTTTCTCCAGACAAATAGGACTTTTGACATAAGAGCACCCTAGCAGATGGCAGTAACTCCCTTTAGTTTCCAGCCACTGGTGCTTTGTCTCCTTCCTTTTCTCTGATGTTTGTGATATTTAGTCCACCGAGGAAAACTGCAGTAAAACTACACTAATTGGTATTTTGCTAATCCATCACCTTCATGACTTGCCTACTCCATCTCTCTTCACTTAGAAAAAATGTAATTGTATTCTGCAGTTAGGGCTTGTATCATGAAAGAGAGGAAGGATTTAGCCTTGGTGAAATGACAAACTAATATGCTGCTACTATTTTCCTAACTAGTTCATTCACAGCACTGCATTATGGCATGTTGACATACCCTGCGTGTGCCCCTGAGCTAAGTTTCCTTCAATAAAGTTATGCAGGTTCCTAATGCTCTGTGACTGCACATACCCAGAGCATGTCACCATCCTAACAGAGTAGGCTGAGGCACCTATCTCATGCTTAAGATGGACAAAACGAGCATTCACAAGCTGGTTTAATTTACAGAATAGGCACTCCTATGGTTGAATTCCTTGAGAGCACCCAGTCCAACTTGTGTACCCTAGGCAGGCCTGTCATGAATTGAGATGGTGGTGATCCCGCCCACCTTTTGTAGCGGTTAGAGGTCTCATCCAGAAAGTGGAGACCTCAGTGCCCTCCTCATCCGGAGTTTCAAACCCACTACTTTCACTTCCCAATGACGGTTAAAAAATGGTATTTAGAGGTTTGCTTTTGGGAATTGGCTTGTAGGTAAAGTAGATACATATTAGAACAATGGTCCAGGGCAACAGCAAGGATTAATTGATTTCTAAAAGCCTGTTTGTGACAAAGTTTCCTTCCAGCCCCACTGTGTCTGACACAGGCAAGCAGACACATAGGCTGGGAAATTGAAGGCATGTACTGACACTATTCCTTAACATGAGATAAGGGACTCCTCTGTCTTGGCCAGGGTACAGTGCCCTGTTGCAGGGCGCTTGGGATTTCAGATTTTGGGGAATAGACCAAATTAGGAGGCTCAGTAAAAGTCCAAATTAGGTTGTGTGTATGTGATGGGTTTATGAAATAAAGGAATATGCTGACAGGACAGAACTTGGGCAGTATGATGACCACAGAGAGACTAATCAATGATGCCCAGAAATGAGTCACCAAGGGAGAGAGAATACAAAAAGAGGGATTTCAGAGTGGCAAAGGGTCCCCAAGAAGGGAACCCGAGGCCGCTATGGACAGATAAGCCTACCACCAGCCTGTCTCACCCACCCCACTGGAGGGAGGTGGGCCTCTGGCTTTGGCCTCCAGGCTACTGACATCTGACATTTAAGAGAGAACCTCAGAGTTAAGCTCATGTACTGGTCAGACGTACCTTGTCTCTCTGAACCCTGGGACTGGTAGATATAGAATTGTTTGCATTATTCTTATCTGCTATCACTGTGTATCAATAAAATTCACCTATTGTCAAATGGAGAGATTGCTGTTGGTCTGGGGGTTTGCTTCTGCCCAGAACAAGGTCATAAATCCAGTGCCAGCACCAGGACAGTGTCCTGACCATCAGGCCAAAGCCTTACCCTTCCTCTTGAAGTCATCATTTAACAGGAATGCTGCCTTTTTATTCTGATACTTTCTAATGCCAACTCTAAAATCTGCCATTGACCACAGTAACTACCTTCTCACACCCGACTTCCCCTTTTGAGTAAAATGCTGTCTCATCTCTTCAAATCTTTCCTATACAAGAGTGTTTAGCTTCAACATTTTCAAATGCCTTGGTTGCCATGAAGCAAAGTTGTTGTTTTTTCTCCTGGTTTAGGATTCTGTAATAAGCTTTGTCAGAGGATTTCCCTCTTAAAGAACCAACAACTCAAATGTCTGGAAAGACCACATAAAACAAATGATTAGGATTAAGTGGTTATTTTGTCCCACATACTAGTTATAATACATGTCAGCTCATGTACTAGTTGAGTGTTATAAGAACTGGATTCATTTTTGTGATTCTCATATACATATATATATATATATATATATAACACATTTTACATATACTTTTATATCCTGTGAGCACCCCATCACGTGTGTTTAAGTTATACAATAAGCTAGTCTGTCATCTTCAATGGATCAAACTAATGCCTCCACTGCACAGGTTTGGTTAGACAAACAGGGTGTTTTTCTTCATCACTCCCATGAATAGCCTTGAGCATTTGCAGGTTTTAACTTCAGGAGTGGTTCAGTGAAATCAAACGTCTTTCAAATAAAAGCTCAGCATTTGTAAATACACATTTTTTTATTGTAACTGCTGCTTTCTGACTTAACTCCTCAGAGGCAGGTCTATTAGTTTTACTGCTCTATGCAAACCTGCAGCTCATGGTCACCCACTTAGTAACTTCCATGTGTGCTAGTGGCCCAAGGTAACTTCAGTGCAGAATCAATATTTAGAGTTAAATCTAGCTCTCCCGTGCTTTTTATGTAAGAAGGCAAAAGTTAGAAGAAAAAAAATGTCTTCAGTAAGATGTCTGATTTTTCCACTATGTCGTCTACCTCACCACCGGGGCAGAGTTTTGCAGTCCTGTATGATAGGCAGGCAAGTTGATCAGACCGAAGTTTCACCCTTGTCTAGTATCCTGTCTCTGACCATGGCTGTTTAAATAGGTATGGTCTTCCAGCGTTGCCAGAAGGCCACCTGCTTTTGAAGGTATGGAGAGGTAGGGCAATCATGTGGAGTCTCACTGCCCCAATTCTGCTGCTTCCTAGTCTCATCCCCCACAACATCCTGACTTCTTGTGTGAGCTCCTCCATTTCTTTCTTCTGAAGGTTGGAGACTGACAATGAGGAGCAAACATCCATGCAACTTGACAGGGTCCCTTTTTCATTTGATCGTCTCTAAATCCTTTCTCCTCTGCCATCTGATTATTTGCTTCCATTTCTTTCCGCGCACATCCTTACAGCCTCACCCTCTTTTTTTTCTCTTTTCCCAGTGATATCTCTCTATCTACTATCATCTCCTCTCTTTTTTTTCTTTTGTGCTCTTCTTTCCATTCTCTTAAATGTTTTTTAAAGTACTAATAATGTTTGCCATCTCCACTTGGATCCACTTAGCTTGTAGATTGTGTCCTTTTTCCATCTCACCATTTGTGCTATATAAATACACAGATCATAAATTCACGAAAGAAAAGCAGGGATCTTTCTTTGTCAGTCATGTGAGCTCATCCACAGGCAGAATTTAGCCATAGAAGGCCACGTGTATGAGGAAAGAGGTTTTGTTTTTTTTTCTTTTCTTTTTTTAATAATTGTAGGTCTCATTCAGTTTCTTTGTATGGAAATCCTTACATACTTGCCCTTTTTATTCTGCTGCATGCAAAATAATGTGCCTGCACTGACTTCCATAGAATCATCTTGAAAAACCTTGATCCAGATAAATTAAATACATTTTACGAATGCTGAATTTTGTTTTTCATTCAACAACATGATGGGACTTTGTGTCAGATTTAAGCTTTTGATAAGATAAGAGAACTTATTTCTCTTGAAATGTATTCACAAAAGAATGTCAGGGTCAGAGAAGTTCAGTTCTCCATGAAACAAATATTTATTCTAAAATCTTGACAGTTTTAAATTCTACCCGAGTTTAAAAATAAAACAGATACTTTAATCAACCTTTTTCTTTACAAAAAAAAAAAGAAGCAATGTTAACAGTAGAAGATCGTAGGAAAGTAGGACTGGAAGGGACGTCCTGAAGTCATCTAGTCCAGCCGCCTGCTCAAAGCGGGTTACCCCATCCTAGCCAAGTGTCTGTCTAACCTGATCTGGCAAATCTTCAAGAATGGAGATTCCCAGCTTCTCTAGGTAATGCTTGACCACTCTCATGTAATCAGAAAATTTCTCCTAATCTCTAGCCTAAATTTGCCCTCCAGAGGCCACAAAGAAAATCCACCTTTATCCTCTCTGTAATTGCCCTTTGGGTATTTAAAACTGTTATCAAATACCCCCTCAGTCTTCTCTTCTCCAGGCTAATACCCATAGTTCTTTTGGCCTTTCCTCGTAAGTCCTCCTTTGCAGGCCCATAATCATGTTTGTTCCACGTTGGACTTCTTCCAAACTGCCCACATCCTTCTTGAAGTGTGGGACCAAAAGCTGGGCCCCACACTTAACCCAGCCCTAGCTAGAATTGAATCAAAAGCTTCAGTTTCACTATCATCTTAATATTTTAAAAAGATTTCTCCTTCATCGCACTCAAGCTGACAATTAAATATTTTGTTATATCGTCAGTCTGACACCAGGTTAATAGTATAATGACTTTTTGGCATTGGATAATATAACATTTCTGAGTGACAACTGAAGAGTGGGAAATTCCAGCATCTATACTTAATACTCTAACAGTTAGCTTTGTGAAGAGTACAGTAATTTCCCAATCTACTTTTGTATAGGTACAGGGCTGTTTTGTTGCTTGCTTAATACAATTGTCATTAATATGTCTAAAGAAATGGCTTGCTTTTTTTAGCTTTTGTCATGACAGATGCCATTCTGACTCAAAAATGTATGAATAGCCTGTTTCACTTATGTGAGCTTATACAGCATGTGTGTATATGATACTAATTGTAACAGTAATGATCTCTGGCATGATGTTAGATCACATTTTAAGAACTTATTTGCACATTGTTTGTTAGACAAATTGCCAGCGTTTTAGTTTTGCCAACAGCTTTATGTGAACAATATTGTTAGTCTGGTGTCAGGGAAGTGAATTGTCACTTGCTTTCCAGTGACCTGTGAAGCTCTTAGCGAGCATATCTTGAAAAACTGTATTTAATTAATTACAGTGCAAAATAGTGGTGTTTGATTATTAAAACACTCCTTAAAATGTTGGAACAAAACATGTTAAAAGTACACTTACTATTGTGTGCGGAACTTTCTATTGCACCAATAATTATAAATACAGCAAAGATTTGATTGAATTAAAACTGATCTGAAGCAAGTATAAAGATATTACATGAACATATTGGTTTATGACTTTCAGATTTACTCACAAGAAATCTCGTTCTCAAATGTTAAAGTAAAAGTAAACTGTTCAGTGAAACACATTTATAGGCAAATTCTGCCCTGTTTTCACTGATTTCAGGACGAGTCGTGTTAATGAAGTTGTCTGGAACATGGTCTTTTCACAAGTGTTTTTTAAATATTGTATATATAAAGTAACATTTTAGCAAATTAATTTTAAATTCTAGTTTTCAAACTAGAACAAAATAAGGGTTAGCCAGACCTTGATTTTCAGATTTGTCAGCTTAAAATTTTAAGTTTTTAAAAACTGGTGCAATTTTTCTTGTAACTTTCAGTCTGAAGAAAGACCTGGTTGTTACTCTGTGCTCAGTTCTAAAAACAAATGCATTGTTCAGACCTGGCATGAGTCCCATATTTCTCAGTCCACTCTTGCTGAGAGAGCGAGGGAGAGAAACCTCCCAGTGAAATACCCGCCACAGGAGACAGAAGCCCATGTGTCCTTAGTTCAGCTTTTCTACTAATTGGTAGTAATATGATTGTGCAGTTAATAACCTTGTTATTGACCAAGGCCTTGACACCTACCCAATGTAGTAAGTAATTTTAATTCCTCCTGCCCATTTGACAAAGCAACTGAAAAGTTGCAGAAGGTGTCTTCTGAGACTAGAACATGGGTATCTAATATGACGGCTCTCATCTATCTTCCCACATGGCCTATCTTTCAGACAAAATGAGACACATGCATGTGTCTGCCTATAGTCAAGTTAGCACAACTTTGGATATGGGCAGTTGAATCTATAAAGAATCAGACTTGAAAACTGAGTGCTCCCTTTTGGACTTATGCATAATTAATAGTTCATTCACATTCTGTTTCTCTTGCATTAGGAGGGAGTTCTTTCATTTCACAGCAGTAACGGGATGATATTTGAAAATATATATATACAATACAAAATGGAATATTTTATTCATATTCATTTTTATAAAACGTTTAGTTAAAATCTAAATTTGGCACCTACAAGTGTCCATATGGCTTCTCTTTTTAAGAAGCAGCAGAGATTTTCTAAAAATTTAAAACGGTGTTTTTTATAGTTTGCTGTATTGCCATTTGTGTCATTTAACCTGGGAGTTTAATTTCTAATGATCTGATACACCTATTGTGTGGCCTTGAGTACAATGTGGTTCATCTGTGCCTGAGTTCCCTGTAAAATAGAGATGGCATTTTCCAATCTCACAAAAGTATTGTGAAATGAAATCACGTTCATGAAGTGTTCCATCTGCTTTGGGGTTTCACAAAACACTTGTCAACTAAGTTACTTTTTCTTTATGAGATGAAAAATAATTATGTAAGAATAGTGTTTATTTAGTGGCTTAGTGATATAACTAATAACCTTTCTTCTTTTCTTTGCCTGTTCACTTCTACACAGTAAGACTTTCTTTGGAAAGCGGTTTTCTTTTGCTTCTGTTCAAGTTTGTGACTGTTTTGTTTTCTGGGAGCAGTGAGTCATCCTTGCTGCTTTGTGTGATTTCTCTGGACTAAAATAGCAAACTACATTAAAAGTGAAAAGAACAACATGAAAATGTATCCAGGGTGTAACTGCAAACTCGGGAAAGTAAATAGCCTTGCGAGAACACCTAGTATCGTGTTTGGATTTGCACAGTAGTAGTAAGCAAATGTAACATAGCACAAATGCATATGTAGAAATATTTTGTATGTGTATTGAGGTCCTTTCCAGTCTTGCTCCTTTAGGAGAATATGAGACTCACTCTTCTTAACTAAAAATGTCTACATGCTAATGCTATCTACTCTAGTTATCAGTTTGACTCTAAGGTACATTTTAGTATGAGCAGCAATATCCAGGCTTTGCTGTGTAATTGTTTATCTCTAGATGAAGGCTGAACTATGGGATTTCACATATTTCTATCCAGACCAGCCAGTCATGCATAATAATTCTTCACATTCCTGACATCCTATTCATAATCCATCCTCTATGAGGATGTCGCTGCCAAAAATAAAAGGAAATAAACTGTTAGAAAAATCCCTGAAATTTATCTCGGAATACTTGTAAAAGAACCTACATCGCCAGTATTTTTGGAGTTTCTTCTTTCTGACCCAGAATACATCATTTAAACCAATAGGCCTTTTTTTTTTACTTCTGAAAGAATTATTTAATCGTGCTTAAACCCTTGCTGTATGTAAATGGTTTCTGTCTCTAAGAAACAACAGAATATGTTCTTTCATGTTTTCTCCTTTTTACCAGTTTGATATGCCAAATAAAATCAGTTCACTGTACCTTACCACACGTCTGGTTTGTAGTATGGCATTTTGGTGAGAATTTTAATGTTCAGTCTTAAACAAATTTGAAAACTTTCTTAGTTAATATTGTTTTTACTTTGGTTCGGTAAACTAATGGAATCACAGTATGAAGTTACGGCTACTTATTCTTCTGGGAGAAAACCCCCCAGCAGTTTGTACATGACCTTTTGGTTTTTCCTAACACAGTAGTAGCATTTTGTTTGACTTCTATAAATGAGTTAAGAGTTTGATGTGCTAAATTGCAAAAATTGAAAATGAATAAGGTTCCTTCTGGAAATACCTTAGGATTTTTTCAAAATGTCTCTCCTTTCCCAGGCTGTCTGTGATGTGTCTTTTTTTTTTTTGGTATACTCTAGCAGTAGGTCTGTTTCTTGCAATCTTGTGGTCAGTTTGAGACACAACACCTGGAAGCCCCATCATAGCAGAAGGAGGTTTCTGCTATCCATTATATCCTGTTCCGTAGGAAGAGTTGGGATACCTTCTGTAGTGTTTGAAAAGCCTTTTTTCCTTCAAATACTGGAACACATCATAGCTATTTTATTATTTTAGACCACCTACTCCAAACCCCAAAAACAGAATATCTGCATATTTTACCTGGTTTGTTCTTATTAATTAAGCATCTCAGTATGAGGAAGGGCAGGAGAGGAATTAGGTTATCCAGAGTCACAAAAGCATTATTTTCCATGATGCAAATAGTACTTCCTTAATTCCTAGTTCAACCCATGAGCAAGCTGAGGGTTTTACCGTCTTTTATTAATGGAATGTAAAAATGGAGAATGATGAATAGACTTTGGTCCTATTTTTGTAAGACTAAGTAGTTCACTGGAAAATGATCTTGTTACTCTCAAGCTGGGGGTTGCTTACCTTTTCCAGCAATTTGTCTCCTCTTCTTGCTGATGTATGCTAATTTAGAGTTCCTTTAACTGCTAATACATTAGACTTTTGTTTGAGGTACATCTTGGCATGTTTACATGACATAATAATTACAGTTAATTCATACCTCTCCAATAATCTCATTTCAAACCGAGTACTTGCCAGCTGTTCCTGTGAAAAGTCTAGGGAGGAAAAATGATCAATTTGCAAAATCATTCCCTTACGTACAATAAAACTAGTAGATAATATAATATATTGAAACACAAAAATCAATTGTACATAATTACGTATTATATTTTTATTTCTCTTAAAAATAGAGGACCATGTTTTTAGTTTAGATACTCTGTTAGAGGCATTAGTGATGGCATCAAAAGCGACTGGTCATTACAGGATAATGTTACCAGCAGTGTTGCAATTATATAGTGTTATATATGTCTCAATGACTGCCACTCTTGGGTTGTAGGAACCTGTCTAGCTACAGTGGTAGGATATAGAGGGAGGAATCACAAAGCAGAAAATGCTCGCTTTGATGGGGCTGGCCCCAAAGAGGCAGAGCACAGAGCTGTATAAACATGCAAGTCGCAGCCTCCAACTGCAGCACTTAGGATGCAGGCAGCGGAGGCGGCGCAGGGCGTAGAGTACAAAGATAGGTGTTTCCCCTGCCCCTGCTCTTGCTGTTCTGCAGGCAGGGACAAGTAGGAGAGAATGTGTAGAAACAAGCAGTTTCTGAGACAGGCAGAAGGAGGAGACTTGTAAGGATGGTGATGGTGAGCAATGGGAAGGAAATGTTCTGAGCTCCTCAAACTCTTATCGAATCTCTTTTCTCCCTTCAGTCTCCAAATTCATTAAGACTGCTTATTACATCAGCTGTCCCGTGTTTGTCTTTTGTCCGGTACTGTCCTTTAGCTTAAATAGGTCTCCTCCCTCTCTGACATTTACTTGCTGATGTGTTTAAGGAGGGTAATGCTCTCCCATCTGAACCCTCATTTTGTTGGACTAAACAAGCTGAACTCTTTTAGCTTTCTCCCGTAAGGTGGTTTCTCCATTTCCCTCATTGTCCTACTAGCTCTGTCCTGCGGCTGTTCTGACTTTAATTTATCTTCCTTGCACGTGGATGATAAGAACTATACTCAGCATTCTGGATGAGGTCTTACGACTTCTGGATGAGGCCTTGTGCAATGGAATGAATACTTCCCTATCTCTAAAAGAAACAGCTCATCTGATGCATACAGGACCACTTTTGTCTTTTCTACGGCTGCATCATACTGTTGGCTCATAAGAATTCTGTAATCGACTAAAGCACCAAGGTCTCTCTCATCCTCTGTCATTTTAAGCTGATAAGCTTCCAGTTTATTAATGTATAAATTCATGATTTTATGCTTTTATACTGTTAAATTGCATCCCTTGCGTTATTCTAGTCCCTTAGGCCCTCCAGCTCTTTCAATCTTCCTCTGAACTGACAATGTGTCCCAGCGTCATCAGTAAATGTCTTTATTTGCTGTGCCGGGATCATTAATGAAAATATGAAATATGAGTTTCCATCAGGTTCATTGCTTGTTTGTCATCTATCCATCCTTTCCCTTTACATTGAAAGCCCTGAAGGGGAGCAATTGTCTCTTTGCTATATTTATATGGTTGTGTCCAGCCCAATGAGGAGTCAGGCATTTTCATTATGTCAACATATATTTAATAGTAAAGCACCTGGGTTAGATTCAGTTGAAAGTTATGGGACTTTTGCCTGAGTAAGGAATTGGGAATGGGCCTTTCTCTGTAGGCTAAAATGGTAGGACTAGCCAATGTCTTGTGAACTTAAGTGGATACTGAATAGAAAACTCGTGCTCTGGAATAAATTATTTTTTCTGAGGATAACTTTTCCAGAACCTATAATGTATCTATCTTTATCTATAATAAAGCAGTTTAAATACAGCCTTATCTGTGCCATTTACACATGTTTATGCCAGTGGTGCAAGCAGAGATTGATTGAGTAATGCAACCAAATATTAATAAGATGTATAGTATAAAGAGTGCCAGTAAATGTAAAATAATTATGTTGGCTTGCTAATTAATTTTTCTTCTTTTAGGATGAACGTGAAGCTAGGGAGAATGTGAAGAGAGAACAGGATGAAGCTTACCGCATTTCACTTGAAGCTGATAGAGCCAAGGTGTGTGCCTAATGAAGCAAATCCCCAAAATGCACTGAGTAGTTTCATGAGTGACTGAACATGTTTCCTCAAAATGGATTGAATTCACCCTGATCCAGAGGACCACACAGCTTCATCTCTGCATGTCACTAGAGTACTGTCCTGCACAATGGAATATATCTCTTCCTGTACAGAAAGCCACGTGGGCTAGGGACAGAAGTTATACACAATCTGGTTTAAGTGATCAGTAACTGCTGTAAACTTGTAACATAACAGAAGTTCAGTGCACGTAAACCGCTTTCAAAATGGCCGAAACTGGTTTAAGATAAACCTGGTTAGATGTAGTATCAGACTTAATTGATTTAGGTCAAACCGGTTTATGGAACTTCTGTCTCAGACCCCTCCCTGGTTCAAGTTAACTGTCAGTCCCCCAGCATCCCAGCATGTTTCCCAGCCCTTGGCTGGCCTGCGCTGGCTGCTCCATAGAGCAGGGTTGGCCCCACTCCTCTGCTCCAGAGCCAGAGCATTATCACTGCTCCAGCTGGCTGAGAAGGGGGTGGAGGTGGGCTTGGCAAACCTGGCTCCAGACTGCAGCCGGGTGTGCCTGCTGGGAGTGGAGCAGCCCCTGCCAGGCTCTTCCCCCACTCACCACTGGAGTGGGGAAGTGGGGTGGCCAGACCCTGGGCTAGGCAGGAGGGCAAGAGAGGGCTTTAAGCCCCCGCCCCTCACCTGGGACTACAGCCGGGGTCTGCCTGGCAGGGTGCAGCAGCCCCTGCCTGGCTTTTTCCTGCTCCCAGCTTTTTCCTGCTTATGCACAAGCAAGTACTAAATGACTGCTCAGTAACAACTGTGCGGTGTGCCGCTCATGTAGACGCACCCAGTGTCAATCATATCTTGCTCATGAGCTGGGTCTGGCACTTTTTCACTTGGTCCATGGGGCTTCGGGAGGGAGGGGCCCCACTGCCAAATTCCCATGGACAGAGCCACGCTGGGGGGATGTGTCAGTAGAGAGCTGGCAGGGCAAACAATGACTTCATTAACCACTGTGCTGCCACTGCTCACCCCAGGGGCCTGATCTCATGTGACACAGCATAGAGTAAGTCCATCTGGGAACACAAGAGTGACCAAGAAGTGTGGCATCTCAGGAGATGGTCTGGGTGAGACTGCTGGCACCAGGAAGTCCTGAGATGCCACATTTCCTGGATACGCTACGTTTCCTGGAGGGCTCTGTTACACAGTTGGCTGTGACTCTGGAAAAATCTTTTTATTCTACATTCAGCCTTCCAAAAACAAGGCACGTGTGTTATTTATGGGGATGTTTTATGTGAGAGAATACAATAAGTCTCCAAACAGGCTTAGCTATAACTTGAATATAATCGTGATTATTGTTTCTTTCTTTTTATAGAGGGAAGCTCAGGAGAGAGAAATAGCAGAACAGTTTCGTTTGGAACAGATTCGAAAAGAACAGGAAGAAGAACGCGAGGTGGGACAGTCAGCCCACTGAGGCAACTTTGGGGATTTGGGCTGGGGGTGGGATAAGCAATCTGCAACCTTTGTTCCAAGTTGACTGCATTTTTTGTGTGAGCATTAAATGCACAGGACACTCTCCAATTTCTTGTAGATTTTAGAAAATTTAGTATGATTCAGTCATTTTATTCCATTGGTCAATTCTGTGTCTTTTCTACAAACCAGTCTTTCTTGTACAATCTACTGCTCTTCCAATTACTTTGAGCTGGTAAAAAGCATCTTGCCTTGGTTCTTGCATTTGTAAAATGGATACAATGTTTTCCTTTGTCACAAAGTGATTGTGAGGTCATTTGTTTAGTAAAGTGGAATTTGTGGTGTGCTGGTCAATATTAGCACTTTTATAGTTGTGCTAGTTAATCATCACAACCCTCCTGGAGGTAAGTATTAATATTCACATTTGTTACCTGGGGACTATTGAGGCCGATAGGTTAAGTAATGCCACAGAGGGTGTGAGCATTAGATCTCAGATGAGAATGCAAGAATTTCTGAGCCTCTAATTTAGCTTCATCAGCTCTACCACAACTGTTGAATTAGACCAAGATATTATACCAGCTGTCTGACAGGGGCCAGTTCAGTGTGTACACCCAGGAGGAGTCTTATGATGGTCTTGGCTTTATCAGTTGTAGACCAAATGGCATTATTTCATACAGTTATTATCAAGAACCTACCTTCATACAGTTCAGCTAGCCCCCAAAACCAAGAGCTGTCTAGTGGTTGGATTTATGTGTCTCAAAGGCTAACTGTGGGCAACTGCAAGGCAAAAAATGTTTAATCAGCAATTCTTAGAGAAAAATCATTGTGACAAATCTCTCAGCCCTACTGACCAGACGCTTTAAAAACTTCACTTTTATTTCACCTATGTTTTTATTGCTTTGTATGGAAATATACATACTTTAAGTGGAAATCTGAGATTGATTTTAATATTTATAGATCCCTAAATTACAGAATCCTATAGCCAAATCCTGAAACCTTGTCTCTGGAGATTCTGTTTTTTGAACATAGCATCACAGATGGTTTTCAGTTTTTGGATTTATTTAATTCTTTTTCTGGTCAAGCATAATGGAGAGTAGGAAAAATCATGAGCAAACAAGTTGCATAGCTGGTTTGTCTTCCAAGTGATGTTTTCTTTTTAATTTAGAAGCCCCAAAATTGATCTGTTGATCAAGTCTCAATTTTCTTTGAACTCATTAGAGTTTTCATAGGTTTTCGACTTCTAGTTGTTAACTTGGAGTCTGAGTGGAAACACTTTCCCATTTAATGTCTCAAGCCCAAAATCTAATGAGTCTATTTAGACTCACTATTCCTTTAAAATAGGATTCTTTATCATTGTATTTGACCATTTAAAAATTGCATTCTTAGTATCGTTGCAAAAATAAATTACTAATAACATACATGTTTTAAACCACAACCACAAGGGTATTTACAAATCTGTACCAGGGAAGCCCTTAGTGAGTCAATAGCTAATCCCTTGAAAACCCCACCAGCCACCATGCCGGGCAAACCATCCCTGTAAGAGACACTGCCTGAGCATGGTACAAAACAGGTCCCTTGCCAAGATGCAGTGTCTCATGGGAGCAGAATGCTACCTTGTCAGAACCGAGCGATCATGCAGGTGAACCCTCGAGTGGAGATCTAAACCACATCTTGTGGAAATTAGGGAAATTAGGGAAAATTGTTCCCTACCTTTTCAATCTTTAAGCTTTTGGCAGACTGAAAGAGCTGGACTCAGATTTGGGGGCAGCTGCAGATTGCCATTGAGCTTTCGAGGGGCTTGTTTGGAGACACCTCTGGAAGTGTGGGGTGGAAATTAAGGTGCTGAATATATGCTACCATGGTGTTGTCGTTTCCCAAAAGATCCTCAATTTCAGCCACTCAGTCCCGCAGGAGTTTGATCATTGCAATACAGCTATCCTGTAAGTGTCCTGTTTGGCATTCTCCGAAGCAAACAGCCTGTGCGGATTGTAGGCTATTTCACAAGCAGTCCCTCCTCCCAGACAGTTTAGCACAGGGGTGGGCAAAATGCGGCCTGGGGGCCAGATGTGGCCCGCCAGGCCATTCTATCCAGCCTGCAGGGCCCCTAAAAAATTTAGAAAAGTAATATTTATCTGCCCTGGGCTGCCTGTCATGCAGCCCTCGATGGCTTGCCAAAACTCAGTAAGCGGTCCTCTGCCCAAAATAATTGCCCACCCCTGGTTTAGCATGAAGTTCTGCCATACATTCCTTCTTGCCAAGGTAGCCTCATGCAACAAGCGTGAAGATTATGCACAGGGCCACTTCTGTCTTCCTCCTTCATTTCCAAGTAAAGTCCAACTTGGTGATAAGAGGAGAAACAGCACATTTACCTTCTTCCCCCATATCCAACCCCTAGACATCTATGCATCAAGCTAGCAGTCCATAAAGAATGCTGGAGAAATAAGCATTGCTCTATGCATTAAACAGCTACCTTGCACCACTGTATGTCAGTGGCTTGTGAAGTAGTCCATTTGTTATCCATTACCTTCTTCACAGAGCCATTTGCAAACCTAGATAATGTTTGAGATCCTCAAGTAAGATTTTCAAATTAAAAGTGCTATGACCATACCAAGTTCTGGAGTGCATCCCTAGCCTTTTTTAAGTCATTGGGAGTTTTGCTTTTGGCTTTGGTGGGCTTAGGATTTCACCCATCATTAGCACCTTGTTTACTAATAATAAACAAGGATATATTCGCAATAGGACTGTGAGAAGCTTCGGTCCCTGATTCAATTTGGCGGAGATTCGGCCCGATTTGGTAGCCAAATCTCTGAATCCGAATTGAATCAGAGCGCCATTTAATTTCTCCGAATCGGAACCCTCCGAATGGATTTGGTGATTTAGACATAGACAGCTTTAAATATTTTTTCTACATACCTCTAGGTAGCAGGCGGCTTGTGAATGCTGAGATGGTGGGACTCATGGAGTGTCCTACAGGAGCACGGAGGGGGGTCCCCAGTGTGTTCCCCTGTGGACCCGGAAATGAACTGGAAGTACTTCTGGTCCACTTCTGGATTTGCCGCCAAGCATGTGCGGGGGTCGTGTCGTGTTTCCCCCCCCCCCGCATTTCTGTGGGACGCCTCCATCTGCCCCAGCATCGCAGCATTCATGAGCCGCACTGGTACCTCGAGGTATGTAGAAAAGACATTTAAAGCTGTGTCTACAGAATCAGCATCGAACCTTTAGATTTGGATTCAGACAAATCGAATCGGGGACAGTGATCCGAATCAACAAATCGAATCATTGTCCATGATTTGGGCCGAATCTGAATCCGAATCGAATAGGGCCTGCTTTGCACACCCCTAATCCACTGTACATATATTTTTGGAGCGTGTTTAATAATGCTATACATTTATATAACAGCTCTTACCTGTCTCTTTTTGATCATTAACGTAATTTACTTGATCTGACTCTTATAAAGAGATTTGAAATCTGGCATTATATTTTCATTTAATTTTCCTCTTGATTAAAGTCTGTGGAACTGGTAAATTCCTGTGTAAATCATATCCTTTCATTTTTCCCCCTCAAGTGACTTAAATGTATATTTGACATTTCAGTCTTGTGTACTTTTCTGATGTATGAAAAATTGCATTATACAGCTGCCAAAAAGTTAGCTACCAACGTAATATTTTATTCTCTAAGATAAACTTGATAAGCAAATTGTGTAAACAATTCACCTTGCATACATCTTTCTGACCAAGGTAATTGCATCCAAGAACCTGAGCATGTAAGAGCTTCCAGAACCTTTTAAACAGTGTTGCATCATGAATAGTTTATTCAGTCTGAACTATAGTATTTAGTGTCTTGGAAGAGATGCACTCCTTTCTCTGCGCCATGCTGCAGCATTTGATCTGCTCTTAACTCCTGTTGCTTTCACAGGTCAGGAATCCAGTTAAGAGGTGATTAGAGGGGAAAGCCGAGGAGCATTGCAGAAAATAGGGGTGTAAGAATTCTGTTGTGAATAATTAATAGGCTGCAATTCGATAAAGTTACTAACAAACTCATATGAATCAGGATTGTGGCAGCAATAAGACTTCAGCAATTGGATTGCTTATCTTCTAATTTATGTAATTAGTGTGCATCTTCCTTCTGTCTTTCATCAAGTAATCCTGCATGCATAGAAACAGTAATTCTCTTCCGCTGTATTGTACCTACTATCCTGCCTTTTCTAATAGAATAGCCTTTGGAAACTGTTTTCTTACTGAAAAGCTGCAAAACCGGTCCACGTTTCTAACTATAACTGGCTTCCTTGTTTTAATACAAACTGCAATAACGAAAATAAAAAGATCTATTTGCTTAGCAAAACAAAGGGAATTTTAACAATGCTATTTACTAATGCTCCCTATGTTCAAGTATAAAGATTACTTCTATTGTTCTGCAACAGTGTTTGCTTACAGAAGGGGTTTTATGTTCAATCCATATATTTGAAATCTGGCTATTGATCTATTCACATCTTGAACATCCTTTTTAACATCAAAATTCACATTGCTTATAGAGATCTAAGAGTTGTTAACATGATCCATCTCATAATTGTTTTCTAAGCTGGTTCACTGGTGTGGAATATCCATTGTAAATTGTCATTTTATGTTGAAGCCTTGGAGACTAGTTACTTTGGGGAGCTAGGTATTCTTTGCACAAAGAAAAGAGCTCTAATGAGCTACTGTTGTTTATTTTTTCTGTAATATAATTGATCGGGTTCAGTAAATAATGTAGCATCTGTTGTTATACTGTGTGGGGAAATGTCAAAACAGAAAGATAGTAAGCAGGTGGTTGAGAAAGGGGAGAGAGAGAAGATGAAAATAAAACCTATTTCAGATATAATCCTATAGTAGACAAAAATGAACTCGAACCATGAGGATGTTAGAAAGCTTTTGGATTCATAAAGACGCAGCGCCTGGGATTGCAAAGCCTGAACAGAGCTCTACATATAATAATTTATACTGAGATATAATTTGCTCAGATGTTTGTGCATAAGAAGCAAATTGTTTAAATGCTCTTGTAACTTTCTCTGCCCAGTTCCATCTCTCATATGATTGTCCCATGAGCTGCTCCTGTTAAATGATTTTGGGATGATTTTCAAGACCTAAATGGCAAAGAGTGTCTAACTCCCCATGAAAATCAGTGGGAACGTGATGTCTATCTTTGTGCCTTTGTTTTCCCCATGCCATCTCCGCGGTAGCTGTTCGTTTTCACCAGTAGGTGCCTAAAGTTAGATCCCTAAATCCCTGGTTAAGCTGATAAATAAATTTGACCTGGTTTTCTCAGCTACGAAGTAGCCTAGAACCCTGCTGATATCAACAGGTGCTGAGAGTATTTAGCACTCCTGAAAATTAAGACGACAATTGAAATACCTACATTTTAAAAGACATGTTTATATTTTTTTGGTTACATAGACTTCTCTCTCTGCCCCTTGGCTTAGCCATTATGTATAGGCTGACTTCCTGTAGTTATAGCAAAACTGTGTGCTTAGCCATTAAACTGTCTCTGTGTGGATAGCATCCTTCCTTTCCTCCTCTGTTTCTCCTCTGGTCCTCTCTCTTTCTCTCTCTCTCTCTCTCTCTCTCTCTCTCTTCCCATTTCCCCCTCCTTGTTGCATTGCCTGTTTCTCTGCTAATCATCTTGTGAATGTGCCTCTTCCCGCTTACTTGCCTTTTTTGCTGTACATACCTTGGTCTCTTCCATATATGAGAATGAAGAAATGGCCCCATCATAGCATTTTGGTTTTGTAGTTGTCTTTTTTCCTTCTGAATGGCTGTGGAAGAGGGGTTTCCATTTTCTAAGTGGTCAGTTATTTTGCCAAGGAGGAGTGCAGTTTAATAGTAAGTGCATTTATCTTTGTAAATACTTTTAATGGCTTTAATTTATACCCCTTAAGAAAGAAATTGGCCACTTGACAATTATTGCCTCAATCAAAATTTTCTAAGCCTTCTGCCAATCAAGTTACCTATCCCTATCATGCAGTAAACTATAGATTTAATAATATGTGTTATAAAGGAGGGATTTATTTTAATTAGTTGTCTGGTGGGCTGTTATTAAGGAATGAATAAAGTGGTTTTGTCACTGAGACATAAAGCGCTGCTAGTGCTCTAGAGTACTACGACACCTCTTGGAGTTCTAGAATAAAAAATGGAAAAAGCCCTGACCTGCTGTTCCTCTCACTGAATATTTAAAATTGAAGCTCAATAGTTCTTTTTCTTTCCCTAGGCCATCAGGCTCTCTCTAGAGCAGTCTTTGCCTCCAGAACCAAAGGAAGAGAGCACCGAGTCGGTCAGTAAGCTGCGTATACGAACGCCCAGCGGAGAATTCTTTGAGCGCCGTTTCCTGGCCAGCAGTAAGCTGCAGGTTGTCTTTGATTTTGTAGCTTCCAAGGGATACCCTTGGGAGGAGTACAAGCTGCTGGGTACCTTTCCTAGGAGAGACGTAAGTAAATGTCCCTTTTATGAATAAACACTACTAAAATGTTGTATGCCTTAAGATGGCAAGTATGTTACAGCAGAGGAAGCTTTGGCTTGGTGTCTTACCACGTTGACCAGCTCTGGGATGTTAGGAACGTCAGAACCTGACACGTTGGCGTGTTTTGTAAAAGTTGCATCCAGAAATCCAAACCGTCAGTGGAAGATTAAAAAAACCTGAAAACAAAAACCCAGTGCAGGTCACATTCATTGAGGACTGTGCATAGGCATCCCAAACCAGTCTGACCCAAAATCTTTTCTTCCCTGTGTTTAAAAAAAAGTGACACCCATAATATTCCAAAAACTCTTACAGCAAGAAGGATTTCATCTTCTTTCCTAGAAATTAAGATTGGTGCTTCTGATCTTCCTGTAAGTGGTTGTTTTGTTTTGATTGATTAGATGATTAGAAAGGGCTCCATGTTAAACTAGTAATAAATTATCAGCTATTTTAGCCCACTCTGATAAACTGTTAATCTGCCTATGAAGTAATTCACAGAACCTAATAAATAATCATTTGTAAATCCTACCTATAATACCTATAGTGATTTAGAGGCATCCACTTCGAGTGACATGTAATCAGCACCACTAACTTACCGTTAAACCAGCAAACTTGAATTTGAACCATCAGTGTTTAAACCTGCCATAAGTACTTTGACTAAACCAGATTTCTGTGAAGAAATCCCTCCTTTATTGCCTGCTTCATCACATCTTCGTTTGCATTTGTAGTGTCATTGATATTACTTCAGAAATAACTTCTCACAGACCTAATCTCTCTGTGTTTAGCGCAGACCCAGAAGGTGGGGAAGACCACAAAGATAGCAGTGCAAGCCGTACCAGGCAGAGATGACTGGTCATACACCCCCGTGCCCTGCAAATGAGCAGGTTTAGGTCTGTGTCACCTGGGGATTGCATGTGTTAGGGAATCTTCAGGGGACTCGGCAGTCAGCTGCACGTCCCTTTTTCACCATGGCAGCCCAGTCGCTGGGACAGTTCACCATTTCCTCCCTCGCTGCTACCTCTGGAGGAAGTTCACTAAGAAGAATTAGCCAGCATGTTTACAGTGCTATTTTGTAACAGCCATCTGTTGCTTCAGGATTAGTATCTAGTTTATTAAAGTCCTATTAAATTACAGCACCTGCCCCGAAAGTTGAAGAAATATTTGTTTTTAACAAGCTTATCATCTTAAGACTTGGCCTGATTTATGATGACTTGTGACATAACTTTCAGCAAGACTAGCTATCTGACAGACTGCCTTGTAGCATTTAGAAAGGAAGACATTTCTGATGGAGGATCCTGTCAGAAGGCAGTTCAGAGATTTTGAGAGTGACACAGCTGCACTCTTATTTTCTTGACCTTTAAAATTGTTAGAGAGAAGGAACAGATTCAGTGGCAGGGAGAGAAATTCCTTTGGATCCTGTATTTGCCAACATGTAGAAAAGTCTGAAAATTAACCACAGTACAAATTGTATCAGCCTAATGGCAGTTCCACAAAGGGATGCACCCAAGAATATCATGCAGCCAATCCTCAAAACTGAGAAGAAGGAACGTTAAGAAACAAATTATTCAGGCGGTATGTGTACACATCCCTTCTCTGCCCCTAACACTGGTTCCCAGCCCTTTCCTTATTACTAGACGTTTATTAAATTTTCACTGGTTCTTAGCACATCTATGGAGGCTGCCAACAAGGGTTCTGATTACAGGTTGTGATAGAGAGCTTTGTGGTTTAGACACCTGTCCATTATGAACTACACCAAGGCCCCCAATTTATTCTACAAGGACTGCTGAGTATCTTCCAGATGGTAAAGGTTTCAGGTAATATCAACATGTGCAAAATGAAAGGTATGCTATATAAGCTTCCAGGTCTCTTTACCAATCCCTCAAGACATCTACTGCCCAAATTGCCATTTTGTCCTTCAAAGAAGTAGCCACTAGAAACTTGTTAGACTTTCTCTTTCTTGCAAAACTTGATTGTTCATGGAGAAGTCATTCCAAAACGGGGTGTGGTATTTTGGGATGACGACTGGATTGTCCTTTCACGGCCTTTGTTCTTACATGTGCCATATTGGCTGCACCTATTGGAAAGGACTATTTTAGTTGTAAGCATGTTGATGAAATTTAGTGAAATGTGTAACTTTATATATTTTACATGATGCTATATTGTAACTGTATATTTATGCTAAGACTTTGACCAAATTTCCCAGAAGCTTCTGAGGACGGGTCAAAAGAACCAAAATACTGTTGAATTTTTAACGAGTTTCATGCCAACAAAGCTTAAATAGGTTACATAGGGAAAGGAGTTAATTTATGGGCTGGTGGGCACCATCTATTCTGGTGAGATCTGGTAAATCTCTCTCAGAAGGTCAGAATTTGTGATCAACATCTTCTAAGGATCACTGAAGAGAACTGTCTTGCATGGTTTTCAGGGAGGTCCCAAAAGAAAGAAATGTTTTGAGCCTTCCAGCCCTTTTCCCCAACAGCAGCTTTTTCTATATGAGCGGGGGGGCAGGCAGAGCTAAACTGGCAGCCACGCTGCTTCTGATCCGAGAGGTAGCACGTAGATAGCTGCCTGGCACGGTAAGTTAGTGGTAGCAACATGTCTTCAGGCACTTAGTTGGGGCCTCAAAATTAAGTAACCTGTGACCCCTATGTTCTGTGACCCCTGCTGGAAAGTAGGGAGAGAGCTTGTAAGAAATGTGTCTTGGACTTTATTATAATCTTTTCCTTTTTGTGAAGGTGCTGATTTCAGTCCTATACTAGTGGTACTCAACCTTTTTGGCTGGCAGGTCAAATGGCCGGTGCCCAGGCTGTCCGGGGGCTGGATCCAGCTGGTGGTCCTGATGTGGCACAGGCCAGTCATGGCAGGGCCCCATGGAGTGGGGCAGGGGGCGTCCCAGCTCCAAACTGGCCCCCTGAGAGGGGAGGGTGGGTGTGGTTCATCCCCGTGGGGGCATCGCTCGACCCCATCGGGGATGATGTCTTGACCCAGCCCTGCAGCAGGGGGAATGAGGGCTTGACCTGGCCCCACAGGGCCCAGCCCATTGTGGGGAAGGGGGCATGGCCTGTCCCCATCCAGCCTGATGGGAGAGGCCTGACCTGGCCCCAACATACTGTGCAGGGCTCAGGGATTTGGGAATTTAGCAATGGGGGAGGGTGGCCGTATTTATTGCCATCACTTCCTGGCTGCCAAATTTCCCGATCCATGGTATACTTGTGGCTCTGTGGACTGCATTTGGCTCACAGGCCAGAGGTTGAGCATCCCTGTCCTCTCCTAATCAAGTCTGTTTCCATTTGGTTTCGCTGAACAGTCTCCTTGTCACTTAAAACAGAGTTGCAAGGGGGTGAATTTGTCAGGATACAGTTGGTTAACTGGCCAGTATCAACTGATTAATTCATTTGGACAACAGCTCTATCTTTTTCCCACCACTGTGTTAAAGATGATGAATGTGGTGCTGTGTGGTTGGACTATATTTGTACCCTAAATTTGAGGACTGTTACTTTCTCTTAAATGGAACAGTATAAGATGCATCTGTAAAGATTTCATAAATGTAAATAATTATGGCAATATACTGTGCTAAGCCACAACATCTCATTTTCATTTTATTTGAGAGAGAAAATGTATTAAATTCTCTCTGACATAGTATCCATAAATCATAGACTTCAGACACATGGTAGCAAAGAAGTGTGTGATCAGACTTGAGATAATTGTGACATACGTGCAGTTTTCTACTTAGTTTACAGATTAAGTGTATATCAGTCTTCTTTTCTAGGAGTGAATTCATTTTCTATTGTTTAAACTTAATTTCATAGTTTTATGATTAACCAGGTTACTTCTGGGAGGTTAGCCTTCAAATCTTTAATGACTGTCACACAAATAATGTTGTTAGTTATTAATTACCTTTTTAATGTAATTTAATCATAAAAATATTTAAGTTAATTTGTATATTGTCCTAATCCCCTTTAGGAATCCTATTTCACTTTGGGAATTTGCTGTCCAAGGTAGAGAGAGAGTCGCTCCAAGTCTTGCATTCATCTTTCTACTATTTAAATAACAAAAATGAAAGTTTCATAGTACTGCTGAGGCCAGACTGTAGCGAGAGTGAAGTGGAGTTTGAGGAATCCCATTAATCGCTAATTAACTTTACTCCATATAGCCATGTAATCTCATTTTCAGCGGAACCAAAGTAAAGAAAAGCAGTCCAAAACTGTCTTCCATGTTACACGTCCTCCAGCTTACTTGTAACAGTACGGAAACAAAACCTTTGCACTCCAGGCAATATTGTTGCTGCATTGATAGGCTGTGCACAGCTAGTCCCTGCTGGCTCCCACCTGCTAGCTACCCTTTATTGCAGTTTTAACAAAATGTAAAATAAAAAAAACAGCTTTATGCAACTTTTCACATTTGTTTTGCCTGTTTTTAAAAGAAAACCCTGCTGGCTGGGATGGTAGTTTGTGAATACAGAACTACATGCAGAATCATTTCCTCTACATCTTAGTCCCTTGCAGATTTTGTAGCTGCTTTGTTACAAGGTTGCGAAAAGAAACCAGTAAGTTAAATCCATGATACCCAAGCTGCATCAAAAAAAGGCTGTGGAAAGCAGTGCACAGTTTGCAGTGGGGTCCCAGGCACTTTTATAGTGTCTTTAAGGGAAAATTGATAAGTGTGCATAGTCATCCATGGGAAATGGTGAAGGTTGACAGTGGTCTCTCAGTTCAAAATGCTTGTGAATAACTGAGCTAGAGTAAATGTGAGGTGCGTAATATTTTGTGAAACTACAAGAGCAATTGTCAAGGTGAGGGAAAGGAAAATGCTGTGGCAAAGACATAAAGCTGCACATCTCTGTCTCCAGAATCCACTCCAAGTGAGAAATTCCAGTGGCCCAGTGATCCTTCTCATCTATTGTGACCTAACAATAACACGATAAGAAATGATTCACAGGGATGGGCCAGAGGGTATTTATGAATACATGTGCTGTTGTGCTCACTAGCAAAAACTGAAAAAATATGTAATCCTCCTGGGTTTGCTAACTGCATAGAGTGAACCTAGGTTTGAATTACATCTCCTATTTACCCAGGTTTGGAACAGTTTGAAGGGTCCAGTTCCACAATGATGGGATTACAAAAGAAGTCATTACAGTGTAGGTTTCAGGAGGATTGTAACTACAGCCATAATGCATAGTCTTATTAAGAAGACTGCAAGGTGTCAAGATCGTGATGTCAGATGAGGAGTATCCCAGACTCCGTGTTAAAATCACTGGGGTTGGGGATGTTCAGAATACAAACAGATACGTGTAACACCTTGCCAGTTTGGGCCTTTAGTTTTAAATAAGATGTCTAAAGCAGATACTGTGCCCTAATTAGAATACAGTGCACTGTTTGAAATGGGCAGTTTGGATGCAAAATACCGGAACTGGTGAGAACTCAGCATTTCCTTCTATGGAAAATTCTGATGATTTGAAGTTTCCTTTAATCTCAAATTGAATGAAAAATTGACGTTTTCCTGAAAATTTGGTTTTGGAGGTATCAAAACTTCTTTATTCAGCTGCTGTTTCAATAAGGTAGACTTTCAGTAAGGTTCAACTTTACCATTTTGACTTTTGTATTATAATATATATGCATATGTATGTAGGCATATTATTATAATACAAAAGTCAAAACACAATGCTTTGATTTAAAATGAAATTCTCATATTCCAACAGAAAAATATTCTTACAAAAATTTTGACTCTCTCTCCAGAATACCCTTTTTTTAAAGCCATTAATCCTGATGCCCCAACAAAGTGTTGTTGAAATATTTTTACTTCCTCAGTAAATAAGAATTCATTAGTTCTTAGTTCTGTATTCCAATTGCTTACACAGATATCCTTGGCTAACTTAAAGTCGGTATCATAACCCTACTGTAAATACAAACTTCTACACATGAGTAAATACACAGATTAACCTTTTCTAGACACCACTTGTAGTTTTAAAAGCAGCAGTGACATTCCAAAGCATTGCAGTACATGCAGTGACTTGTTATTGGGACTTACTCACTGTCTATGCTGTCCTTCTGCTAACACTGAGAGTGGGTATTAACCACCTCTTTCCTTCTAGGCACCCATGACAAACCAGGTACCAAACTCCAAGGTGTATTTCACGGTACTGAATCTGGCCCAGTTTGTATTTTTGCCTCAAAACTTTTGAGGACATTTTCCCCCCCCCGCCACATTGGTGTTTTGTGTTGAAATGTCTGTGCTGTTGGTAAAGGCTTAGCTTGCTGATTCTATGCCGTAAATGCAATGCATGTAGTCCAATAAAATGTTTTGAGATACATGAACAACTGCTTTGTGTATAAATACATACACATGCCATTTTAAAGGAGAATAATGTTTTTTTGTAAGTGTTGCAAAATGGTGCATAGAGGCATAACACCCTGCCCATTTTTATGGTTCCTTTTTTTCCACCCCCCCATCCACCACTGAATTACAGCCACCTCTGGCTTAGTAGCTATATAACAGCACGGTAGCAGGCAAAGTTGGCCCCAGAGGCAGGAACACGATAATTCAGCCATTCCTTCCTGTACATATTCATTTTTTGGCCTTCTGTGAATCCTCTTTGTCCTTGAAAGCCATCCCAGGTACTTGCCGTTATATTTGCCGGTTTGCCAGCCACAACCATCTGCAGTTGTGTGTGCTGACACCTGCTGACAAATCCTTCTCCCTCCGGTGGAGAAGTCTGCAGAGGTTCCAGTCCCTTTTACAGGGCTGGCCTTTCGCAATACTTCAGGGACAGAAAGCTAAAGATGCCATATCTGATCGAAACTGCAGTGGGCGGGGGGTTAAGTGCACAGAGTTAAATTACCCACGTTGGAGTTTGGCCAGGAGATCAGGATTAATACCTTGTGCTTGCAAAAGTTTTGTGGAACCTTTAGTGACTACCCAAAGTGATCAGGATCTTGGTTGTTCTTCTCATTTGAAAGATGGTCCTTCCAGCAGAGTAGTACCCCCATTGCCATGGAGGGACATTAGGCATTGGTTCATTCTGTGCTCACAAGTTTCCCCCAAGATCAAAATACAGCCCACAGGCTTTTTTTTTTTTTTTTTTGTCGTCTTTCCATTTCCTTTTTAAGTGTACAGCAAGGGAAACTATTTATTTGAGAATACTTCTTTTTAAGACATACTGGAGACTTAAGCTCTTTATTTACAGTATCTGGAGGCCTTAGTAAGCTAAGACTTCTACAGTATTTCACATTTATTTATCTGAGCCATAGCTTAGGATCAGGTGGTGGTTAAGTCACTTAAGGTTATTCAAATGCATCTAAAATGTTGCTTAATAATTCAGAACCAGTTTGCTCTGTTTAGAGTATTAAGATTTTTAAATCCTTTTAATTAGCCAATTTCAACAGCAGTTTAAATAAACAGGAGGAAAAAAAATCTCTCCATCCTGAAGGGGAGCTACACTAAATTTCATCTAACCAAATTACACAGTGCACCCAGTGCAATTAGGTGCTGATCAAGATCCCAGGAGGTATAGGGGCAGACTACTCCTAATGGCTGCAGAAGTATATCAAGTGAAAAAGGGAGGAACACCCTCCACCTTGCATTCCCTTCCAGGGCCACACATGAGTATTAATGCCTGAGTTCCTTCAGAGTCAGGCTCTGAAGTTAAAGCAGGGATGTCAACGATATGGCCCACAGGATGGATCTGGCAAAGCAAGGTAGAGTCGCACCTTGTACATGAACTAAACCAAAGATGCATACGTTTATGCTTATGCATCTGATTGAGTTAGTGTACAGGGTGCAACTCTGCCTGACTTCACACTAAACTGGCTAACTGCGTCTCTGCTCATTTCACAGGATAATAGCTTCAGTGCGCTACTGAATTACAGTGTGCCTGCTATTATCGCTGGAGACCACACTGTGCTGTTGCAAGGCAAAGCCCTCACAAAGAAACAGTGGAGACCAAGAAACCCAGCAGATTAGGTGTGGGCCCAACAGTTGAACTATTCTGAAGTTGTCCAAAGGGCGTGTGATCTGAATTTCAAATAGATATTTTAAATTCATCATCCTGCTGACTTTTTTAAGTTACTTTTGTAAATGAACCTACAAACTTTTTTTTTCACTTCTGTCCTTCATTGGCTAAATCTGTAACCACTCAACAGGTGTTTCAGAGCCTGTTGTGCTAGAGCCAAAACAAGTCATTAAATTAGACCTAAAATGTTGCCTTCATTTTGAGCCTTAGGAAATAAATCCTCTCCTCATTGCAAAAGGACAAATTCAGAGGGATAAACATGCTTAAGTTTTAAGATACTTCTACAGTTTTTCCATGATTAATGGCACTTTTAATCATGAATAGAAAAATTGTAGTGTGACCTATGTAACATTTCCAGTTGGTTTTAATCTTTCATATTTTTACTGCATAAAATAGTGTTTTTAAAAAGAACTTAAAATTGGTTATTTTCTCCAATATAAAATTGCCTCTGCAGATGACATCAGAGTTCGTATGTCATGCCTTGCAAGCAAGAGATTTATTCAAAGCAGCTGAACTGATAGGGCACACATTTGTCAACCGCTGATCAAGACTTTCCAAACAGGAGTTACATGAGGCTTCAGCTGCTAACGGTTATCAGTTCCTTTCTTGCTTTCAGTTGTAAAAGTCACTGTCGATGGTAGTATTAGGAACCACTCGGAAACTTGCATGAGATCAAACAATGAGAAGTGCTTTGGGTTTGGAATTGAACTCTGGTTGCATGTGAACTTCCCCAAACTAACCAGCATTGAGTGCTTTTGCTAAGAGCATAGTATTTTGGTTTGTCCAGCATCTTGGGTGTTTAAGCCCTACCAAACTGATGGATCCCAAATGTAAATGCATAGGACCACTTAAAATTATGATCAGAACATTCAACTCTGCACTTGATGTATGTGCCATCCTGATGGTTTTACTCTTTCCAATGATTCTGTTGCTCACAAAACATGACATGATGCTTCTTTGAGTAGAATCTGCAAAGAGAGCGGGTGATCTGTTCTGGGCCTGTTGAAGTCAACAGCAAAACTGGACAGATACCTCGAGAATTCAAGTTGCTGAAATGTAAATTCGTTTTCGTGGACATCAGGAGTCCTGTGAGTGAGTGTTAGAATGATACTGGCTATGCAGGAAGGTTTTGGATACTGCACCACCAAATTTTCAACCTCACTCTCGGGATTCAGCCAGCGAGTCTTTTGAGCACCACTGACAGAACCTGCTCGCACCATATTTCCTCACAAGTAATGAACGCTCCAATTTCCACCAGCTAATTTGGGGGAGTGGTGGGGCAGGGAAGGTGTGGGTTATAAACACCCCCCCCCCCATATATCCCAGTAGATTCAGCCTCATTTGGTGAGCCTAATAGGGTGATGGACCAGCAAGAAAGAATAATTCCACTGTTAACAGGAAAGCCCCTTTTTTCTAGGTGTGTCGCAATTCAATGAAATATTTATTTCAGGCAGTAAGCATGTTGTCTGACCACAGAGGGATGCTTTGAGGAATCTGGGAAACTTGACTCTAGCACTGGTCGTCCCTGAGATGCTTTTTATTTTTTTCCTCCCCACAGAATATTAATTCTGTACATTTGTTTTTGTCAGGGGAAGAAAATATAACATCAAAATACCTGTAAAGAGCCTTGGTAACTGTAAGATGTTCAAATGCTGTGTCTGGTAACTAGAAAGCTTTAATGATCTCCTGCTGTTTTGGTAATTGGATAAGTAAATACATCATACTGAATTGCCAAAGCAGTCCTGTGTATGTTATTGATTCTATCTCTTTACCTATCTGTCATCATATTTTTATATTGTGCTCATCACTGTGGTATCTGAGCACCTTAATCCTTTGAACTTGTATAAAAATCCTTTCAGATTGTTTTTCCATAAAGTCAATTAAATGCTTGTGAATCCCATTACTGACTATCTCTGTTAAGTAACTGCGCACATACGCATGCCCCGTTGGTGTATATGTAGCCAGTGCACCCAAGGCAGAGACTTTTGGGACAGTCCATCCAAGGACCCTCTTTACAGTATCTTCTCAGCACTTCTAGCAAGGGCCGGAGCTCCTAATACCTCTGTGGCGTGATCTTTTTTTCATGTACTAGAATATTTAAAATGACTCATAACTATTACTGAATTTCTTATTAGCTGAGATACTCTGTAACTCTGGAGATACTTGCACCTCACACAAATCCCCATGATTTCAGCAGGTGTGCCTATAAATAATGTACATTTATCCTGTTTGTTCTGTCCAGGAGAAGGGCGTCTCAGAAATAAATACTCTGTTCGTAAAGTACTTGGTCAGGCACTGCACTGAATGGCCTTTTACAGCCAGGAGGATGCTCTGCATGTCCAACGTACTCTCCGTAGTTCCAGTATGTTTGCATGCAACAGAAGATGCTGCCTGGGATTGTAGGTTTTCCAAGTGAACAACCCATCCCTCAGAAGAAATGATCTATGAAAGGAATCCATCTTTTATGTGGTCTAAGGCTCCCTCTATGAGCCTTAAATGGGGGAAAAGCTACTCATTTCAAGACATCCTCTGACAGAGGTACTTTTGATAGACCTACTCACAAGAGCAGGGATAAGTCTGTACCTCATAGTCAACTCGAGCAGAGTAAATCTCAAAAATCAACACATAAAGGCACAAAGAGCTGTCTGCTGAAGCACTCAAGTAAGAAAGCCAGGAAAAGTAGGAAATGTATTGCCCTCAGGCAATTAAATATCTAAGATTATTACTCAAGCCACAGTACCGTCTCTAAGAAATGGTTTCAATGTTGGCACCTGGCCCTTCAATGCAGCCTTTTCTCTCCTGTACGTATTCATTTGGTTCTGAAAAAAAAGGAAGACAATCAGCAGTACCAACACTATTGTTACCAATTTTTATACTACCAAGAAATTTGACAATATGAGATTTCCCAAAATCCCTGTTTTTGGACTGACTACTTAGCCTTACTAAATTCGTACTTGGAATGGTACCAGAAGTGTGTCAAGTTAAACCAAGATATCTGACCTTGGGATCCTGTACCTTTATCTCACAAGATGTCCACAAAAAATATAAAAGACTTTCTCCTAAGAAGAAAAACGTATTTAACAGCTACTCTTCCAATGAAAATCTCTATTTATATCACTTAGAATCAGAGGAAAGTAGGGCTGGAAGGGACCTCACAAGTTCTAGTCCAGTTCCTGCTCAAGGCAAGGTCATCCCTGACTAGACCATCCTGGCTAAGTGTCTGTCCGGCCTGCTCTTGAAAACTTCCAAGGATCCACAGTGTCTCTCTTGAGTCTCTTCCAAGGCTTGACCATCCTCAGAGTCAGAAAGTTCCTCCTAATCTCCAACCTAAATTTCCACTGGTGAAATTTGAAGCCATTACTCCAAGTCCTGTCCTCTATGATCACAGTGAAAAACCTACTTCCATTCTCTCTGTAAGCACCCTTAGTATTTGAAGACTGTTATCAAATCCCCACCCCCTTCCCCAAAGTCTTCTCTTCTCCAAGCTAAATAACCCCAGTTCTTTCAGCCTTTTCTCTTAAGACTTGCTTCCTAGACCCCTAATTAGTTGTGTTGCACTGTGCTGGACTCTTCCCAAACTGTCCATGCCCTTCTTGAAGTGTGAGGCTCAAAACTGGACACGACTCCAAGACATTGGCTGTGTAGTTGCCTAATTAACTGTGCAATAAAGGTCTCCGTGTCTACACGTGTACCCCTATTAGGGTGCATGAAACTAATAAACTCCACAGCAGGACTTGTAACTACTCTTTGTAGTACTGCTACTACCCTTTAATACAACTACTCTTTAGTAGTAGTAGTACAACTACTTTGTTCCTGTCCACTGTTCCCAACATACCTTTAAATAAATATTGGCAATGGTAAATTGAGCTAAGGAGCACTCCACAGTTATATCTGCATACCATCACCTCTTTCTGGAAAATTTAGATTTTTTTTGTGTACCCAGTGGTTTTTTAAATTCCTAACTGGGATTAAAGCAAGTATTTCCACCTATTTACGTTTTCTCTTTCATGAGTGCGAAATCTAGTCTTCATTTGTTTGATGAAACTATTCAAACCTATGGCCACATGTTCCATGACATTCCTTGTTATGAAAAACTCATTTCTGCTTTCTATTACTTTGACAAAAAGAGTGAGAGAAAGATTGGGACTAGCCTATGCAGTTTTTCACAGAACTGGTGTTATTCATGCTTCAACCCAGTTTTCTTCTAGACGGGTAGAATTCTGTACTCGTGAAACAATACATTTACATTTACCAGTTCATCTTCCCAAAGCCCATATGATAAAGTGCTACAGAGCCCAGTACTTTAGGTGGCTAGAACACTGTCTTTTTATGTGCACAAAACTCAATCTTTAGATCATCTTCACACGTTGTTGAAGCCCATGTCAAAAGCATAAAGGGTGCAGTACTTTTTATTCAGAGATTATCATATTTAATATGGCATTCCTATCCTCTATAAACAAGGTGACTGGTATGCAACTAATACAAGTAAAAACTCCCTCTTCTTGACTGCAAGCGACCTCAGTAAATATTTCAAGTTTGGAAATGTGTAGGGCTGCCACTAGTCCTCAGTATATAAGATTCCTATTATACATAGAGTTTCCCAAGCAAATGCTATCTTTAGAAAGCCAGTACTTAAATCACTGCTTGAGAGTCTCCAGAACTAGAAATATATGCAAATAGTTACTCAAAGAAAAAGTAACAGGTGTTTTTTGCGGATGTGCTCCCTTTATAATCCACCATCATACTGTATCAGAGTGCATGTAGAGCTGGGTATTTTCGTTAGTGAAGGTAAAGAGAGGTGACTGAATCACCCAGCCCCCTTTGTGCCCGGAGTGGGAAGAGCACAGAGTTCTGATCTCTACTCCTAGGGGATGCACAAGTACCCACAAGTGAAATATATACTGGCAGCACATCTCAAAGGACAAGTTACTGCAAGTAACCTTTTTGTTTGTTTGTTTTTGGCAAAACTGCCAACCCTAAGTGTTCAGAAATCGGAAACCAGGCTCCCCAAAACGATGACACTTGTTCAGACGTCTGTGATTTTTTTATCATAATAAATAGTGGGGGGTTTATTTGAATGCTGGGACTATTGTCAGGAGAGTTCATGTTTTCAAGCTTTTTCATTCACAAACATAAGGGCTAGAAAACTTACTTTTAAGTGCAAGTTTGAGATTTTCATATAATCACATGACTCCAAGATGAGTGGCTTTAAGAACAGCATCGATAGTTCATGTTTCATTATAAAGATGGGTTGGTTAACAACATGGCTGTTTGGTTTATTGTTTGTTACACTTTGTTAGTATGTTCAGTAGGGGTGTGTGAAGTGGTCCATATTCAATTTGGATTCAGCCCAATTCAGGGGACAGTGATTCGATTAGCTGATTAGGATCAACATCCCAATTCAATTCAGCCGAATCTGAATCTGAAGATTCGATTCCGATTCAGAGAATCAGCAGTCTGGCCATAGATACAGGTTTATATGTTTTTTCTACATACCTTGAGGTATCGGGCGCAGCTCGTGAACACTGAAGCGGATGAAGCATCTCACAGGAGCAGGGGGGGCCCCCCCTGTGTGCTCGGTGGCAGACCTGAAAGTGGACTGGAAGTACTTCTAGTCCACTCCTGCGTCCACCGCTGAGCGCGGTAGGGGACCCCGCCCCGGTGATCAGCCATGGAGGGACCCTGGGTGTCCCCCAAGACCCGGAAGGCACCAGTTGCCGGTGGGGCAGGGGGTGTGCCCTGCACGCTCCATGGCAGACTCAGAAGTGGACTGGAAGTACTTCTGGTCCACTTCCGGGTCCACCGCCAAATATATGGGGGACCCCCCCCCCCATGGGATACTCCATCCACCCCACCATCTCAGCATTCACGAGCCGCACCTGGTACCTTGAGGTATGTAGACAAATATGTAAAGCTGTGTCTATGGCCGAATCACTGAATTTCTGCAAATTGAATCGGAGGCTTCCGATTTGATTCGGAGAGATTAATGGGTCTCCTGATTCAATTCAGATTTGGAGATTCGGCCACCGAATCCATCCAAATCTCCTCCGAATTGAATCAGCGACTGAAGCTCCTCACAGCCCTAATGTTCAGGTCTGTATAAAACGGAGGAAGATTTGATTCCTTCATTACTTGCCCTACGTTCCAGACAGGAAGTAATACAAACAGGCACATGAAACCCTGGAGGAGCAGAATCGTGCACTAGACCCTCAGCTGGTATATATTAGAGCTCCACTGAAATCATTGGCAGTTGAGGGGCTGCCCCAAAATCTTAGAAAATTATGGGACTTTGGGGGGGAAACAATGAAATTTGGGTGGGAGAGGGAGGGAAATGCTGTAAAAATACATCTTTCTTTGCTATACTAATACTGGTTAATATATATAATGTGTGTTTGAGCTAAAATTTTGTTTTAAAAAGAATGCAGAAATCAGAGAAATATATTAAAAAAAAATATTAGAGACTTGATGTGCCTGGATTTAAGCCTTTTCTTTATTATAAGACCAGGATTGTTTTACTGAATAGGACGTAATATTTTTCTTTACTGGTTAATGATAATTTTCTGTAATTAAAATTATTTTCAAATGAATTCTGCTAAACCCGATCGAATTGCATATATTTCTACAAAATACACACACGGTGCCTATTTGTGCCCATAGTTGAACCTATTACCCACATAGCCCTTTTACAGAGAGATGATTATTTTAACTGGTAGAAAGGATTCACTGTATTTGTTTGTGTGTCATACCAAAAATATAGTTTTTTAAACAGATTTAATCCTTTACCAGGTGTTCATTTAAGTAATTTCCACTGCATTTATACTTAGAGGATTAGTGAAAAGAGTAAAAGAACTCTTTGTCCATTAGATTCAGGAAATGTATTCATGCGTGTGAAAGTGGTATAGAGGTTTGTGCTACTCAAGAATTGGATCCTTGTCTTGGAGTGTAGAGGGAGGTGAAGGGTGTGATATTTACGTCTCATGGACATGCCATAATAATTGTATATTCAGTTCCTTATTTTTAAATGGCTTTCCTGGGCACTAAGCCAGTTTTTCTTTATCTTTTCCCTGCAGGGTTTGGGTGGGTAAAGATCCTTACCTTCTAAGCAGTAAAACTACAGCTGTATAGAACGTGAATATGTAGCAACACATGTAGGTCAATTGAGGTGAGGATACAAATATGGCAAAAATGATTTAAGGAAAAAAAATGATTTTTTTAGCTATAAAAAAGGGTTATTAGAATTCTCTAATTTCACATTCCCAGTCAAAACAGAAAAGCTGTAGGTTTAAGGAGTTCGTTTTTGCCTTTCCTTGACTAGTTCCAATGAACCCACAGAATTTACCCGAATTGATTTTTTTTATTTTAATAAAAATGGCAGTAACCACTACATTTCAATATTTTTTTGCAGAGGAAATACAAAAGTCCCAGTACTGTAATTTGCTTCTTTATACATCCAGTCCCAAATCACTCTAAAATTCATTCTAATGTTATTACAGTCAAATGGCTAATACCAGAGCAGTGTAAGCTAATGGTCAGTGTTTCTAAAATGTGTGTTTGAAATAATTTACTGCAGAGCAGTGGTTCTCAAACTTTTTTTTTCACGGACCACTTGAAAATTGCTGAGGGTCTTGGCAGACCATTTAAACCTTTTTTTTTCTGTACAAATCCAGTGGTGGTCAGCAGACCACAGTTTGAGAACCTCTGCTGTAGAGTTCTCTTAAATAACTACCTGTTAAAAGGACACATTTCCTATGTGCTAAACTGAAACTGAGAAATACAAGCTGTATTGTATTTCATATAATTATGCTTTTTAAATGAAGATCAAAGACTAACATTTTAATACACCAACAGCTAAAATACTAGAGAACGGTCTAGCTGGTGGAAAAAATTCTGTTCGCAAATCCATTTACGTACTGCTACCAACTATAGTGAGGGCCTGCTTTGTGGTTTGTGCAGCAATAGTAAGATCTTGCGCTGTTTAAAGTAGGGAAATTCAGGCCATTTATTCTCCCCAATTCCAGTCATTTTGCTAGAGGAGGGGTGAGGGTTTTTAAGGTGAGGTGAGTTTTGTTCTGCAAATGGAAATGGGATTGGCTCTGAGTTTTAAAGTTTGCACAGGTAGTAACACTGCCCAACAACTAATGGTCCAAGCAATGTTTGCTTTTACATATGCATTAGGAAGTCCTCAGCGGGCAGTCTACACATGCATTAATGTGCTTTTCCTAATGGGCATTAAATTTAGTACCTCCAATGTGAGGTACTAAATTAATGCGCATTAGGCTGTCCTAATGCGCAGTAGTGCAAGCGCACACTTTTTAGGTGATGCTTAATGCACAGTAGCCAATTTTATTGCACAGTCGTGTAATAACACAATTTTTTATGTGCCACTTTAATGTACAGTAAAATAGGCTACTGCATATTAAAGTGCATGTGTAGACTAGCCCAGTTTCCTGTATACTATTTTTATGAGCTTGAACATTAGCAAGTTGGATATACTCTTAGCTTCCAAATATGCAGTCCCGCTCCCAATTTGGGTCAAAAGACAGAGCCTTTTCTTAGTTTTCTCTTTGGATATCACATGTACGATAACCATTGAACTTTTTTTAAAGTATCATCTTGACTCCCTTATTGGGGCCAACTGTTTGCGTGGCCTGCTCTCATCACCAAGTCTCAGGGCCATGTGTGCCAAGTCACGATTAAACAACAAACAAGGTGTTTGAAATATTTTTTATTCAGTTTAATATATGTGAAATGCAATAGTCTTCAGATTGACATATTACAGACACCCAAGAATAGGATGAATGAAACCCATTACACAAGAGCACAGTATTGGCAGTATTAATATTGTGTTAATGTAACAAGCTATATAAATTGAATTAATATAGTAAGATTTGCAGTCCAAAGAACTGTAGCCATATAAAGCCAAGTGGGCAGAATATATCTCACTAGATCAGTGGGCTCAGACACACCTTTGTTGGTGACAGTTCTTTTGGGGCCTTTGATCTCTCTATGTATACAGTTCTCAAGGTTTCCAAATCTTTTAAAACGCATTTCAGGTTGCAAGATACCTTGCCTATTATTCCTATATGTAATAATTTCTTTACCAATTCAAACCGCTTTTTTTTGGTAAGAGGTGTGTTCACTAGCAAGGCTTCTATTCTTTGTGATATACAACATATTTACAAACCACAAATAACAAAGTAGAAGCTGCAGAAGGGTTATGGTGTGATAATTAAGTACAATGGCGACCCATATGAACAGAAAATGCCAAGGAGCTAAAACAAAGCAACAACAGCTTTGTTTGTTGACAGATGTAGGAGCCATATTGTTAGTTAATTGGGTAACGGTGTAAACATTTACAAACTCTGCTGTCCCTCAGTGAATTAAAACAGCACACTGAAATCAAGGGTGAAAAACAGCGCTCAGCACTGCTGCAGGTACTCAACACTGCTTTTTACTAACCTCCTAAATCTAAAGAAATTGAGAAAAGGACATCGTTCATCGTTGTTAAGGTAATTTAAGTTTGTAAACCCAGGAGTTTTGATCAGGATGTATATCATTAATTACACTCCAGTGAATAATAAGTTTCCATCTGGTTACAGTCTGGAGGATAGTGTTCATTAACCCAGCCTTGCTTTTTAAATCAGTTTTTGCCCCATGCAGGCAAGGATCTCGCTCGCTTGCTTGCTCGCTTGCTCTCTCTCCCCCTCTCCTCCCCTACCTTTTCTTGTTTTTACAACAAAGGGGTTGTGGGATTTAAAGAGAGAGGATCTAATTAGATACAGGCTTGAACTGAACAGAAAAAGAAAATTGCTTCTCTCAGGTGAACTGTACTTTTTTGTGCTGGGAATTATAAAGGTCCCCATATACTTCCCTTTCAGTACCTATGTGCAATGGACTGTAGAGGAGAATACTAAAGCATTAAAAAAAGCAACAATGTGCTTAATTAGTATAATTCTGTAATCACAAATTTAAGTGAGCTACTTCAGTTGTTTTTTTACATAACAAGTTTGCTTTCCAAGATAGCCTTTCAATAATTTAAACTATATCTCTGCAGGATTGTATCATTGGGGCATAGATAGTAGGAATCTAAAATTAGTTTTAATAGTCAGGTTGTCTTTACCATTTTTTTTTCTCTACCATTCAATAATAACTAAGTAGGGTATACAAAAACAGGAAAATATATCCCAGCTTTGAGAAATAAATATATGTATCTATATTTTTGTTGTGTTACACTTACAGAAGTGCATGGCATTGATTTATTAAATGGGATTAGAGAAGTGGTGAACATATTTAAAAAAATGTAAAAATAACATCTGCAAATGTGTAATAAAACAATGAGAACTAAAATGAAGTTACGTACGCTATTAAAGAGTTACAGCCAAGGTAACAGGCAAATATTTTACTTCCTCTTAGCAGCGTTTTTTACTCTGCTCTTTTTAGAGTCATTTTGCAAATTGTCAGTTTAATTTTTAATTGCCTTTTAAAACATGTTAGTGCACCAAATTGGTAATAAGCAAGACTCATAGATTTCATAGACGCATGAAATACCGTTTCTAAACAGGCATCCCATGCTAAAGACATACATACCGTTTCTAAACGGCATCTCAGAATAAGGCTATACTCATTTCTTAAGTATTTATTTCGGTAAGGAATTTTCCTTGAAAAGTCGTGGCATGAGATGATACTACTATACTAGTGGCATGATATAATAATACTTTTAAGGTTTGTATGCATTTTAGTGTTGTTTTAGCATAACAGTAATAATTCACTATTCATAAGTAAGCCTCCAATAATAAGCTAGTGTACTTGCACAATGGAGGATGTTAAAAACTGGGTTAACAAACAGAAGTAAGTTTCAAAGTTATAATGAATTATTTCCAACAACAAGGAAATAAAAGTTAGCATTTGGATATTTATACAAAACTTTGCCGCGGTTGTTGTAAAGATATGACAGTTGTCGTATACGAAAAGGGAGTTACGATATAGGAGTGTCTTGTCTGGAGGCCTGTGGTCTCCTCCCCTCCAGTTTGTGTGTGTAAAACCTTTCCTTGGGTGGTAGTTGTTGGGACATCACACATTTGCAGATCTAGAGATTAATTCCATATGAACTGCCCAGATCTCTAAGTAGGACAGTTTCCAAAGCCCCAGTTCAGCAAACCACTAAGTATGTGCTTGTGCTTCATATTAACATGGCTTCAGTGGGGATTACTGTATGCCTAAAGTAAGAGCAAAAGGCAGTCGCCAATGCTGAGCACCCGGCACAAGTGAGCTCTGCAGTGCAAATTTTAAATGTACTTGGCACATACGGATGTAGATAGATGCCTACAAAAAGATTCAGAAGTGTCCTGGTGCTTGACACCCATTGACATTCCACCGTTTGCATGTTTAGGTACCTTAAATGCCTTAAAAACGTGGCCGTGTTTTCCAGAAACAGGGCACGAAGGCCTAAGAGACATACAATAGTTCTGCCTTTTTGCACACTCAACACTTCCACAGAAGTAAGTGAGCATTTAAGATTCACATGAAAAGCAGGGATGGAAATGCAGTTGCCTGGGAACGGTTCTTTTGCCTTCCCCCACGGTGTACCAGAATCCATCAAAATAACAGAAACTTTGACAAAAAAACAAATATATTTACCCTGAAGAGGATCGAGAGGAGTTATTTACTTTCCTCTTAGTGAATGTGTAGAAAGTCATTTAAAATAAAGAAACTGTAAATATACAAGTAATGTATGTACCAAATGCCCATTGGGACTAAGGGGAATGACATTTGTGAATCCACCCGCCAGAAATTAAAACGGCTTTGTAGAAACTATTAAGCTGTATTGCTGAATATTACAATTTGCAGGAAATCTATTTATACGTGTCTCTTCAGGTTCTGTTCTTTTTTTTTATCTTCACAGGTGACTCAATTGGATCCAAATAAATCATTACTGGAGGTAAAACTGTACCCTCAAGAAACCCTCTTCCTAGAGGCAAAAGAATAGCTCGAACCAGATTGTAGGACTAGTAATCCTTTGACAAGCCAGAGGCACAGTGTCAGGAGAAAGGCTTCTATCAAAATCACCTTGTACTGTCATCTAACTCAATTCAATGTCACAACTCTGCCTCTTGCAAGAATCTTGAAAAAATAAACATAGCTACTTAAATTTCCACATTCATGAGTATATGTTTCCAACCTCGTTTAAATGAGCAGAGGATACTATTCTGCTATGAACACTGAACATTATGACTCTGTTGCTCACTTATCATCTGGCTTTTGTTATAATTAATGCACTGTTAAAATGTGAGTGATTGTTAAGTAGAATTTTTACTCCTCAAATGCCCCCTTTTCACCAAGAAATCTTGGACATTTCTGCCTGTACTTTTGACACTAGAATGCTGTATATTTGATATCTTGCTGAGCCAGTGCTCTCATATATATGCATTTTATTTCTGTGTTTGAATTTCTACTTTGCCACCTAATTTAAGAAGGCAGAAAAAAATAAATAAATGGGACATTTTCAGCCATGGAAATTTAACAGTATTATAGTAGAAAGCATATAATTTTTTTGTTAGTACCTTCGACTTCTTTGATAAGATGTAAGGTTTTGTTTGAAGAATATAGTTTGACATATATGCAAGATATTTATTTACTGGTTCTGCTTTGGGTCTCAGTTCCGATTCAGTTTAGAAAGTATTTTCCATTAGATTGCAGTGTGTGAAACTGCTTATTGCATGATGTGAATATTTAAATATTAGAAATGGGCCAGTACCAGAGACCTGGTATCTTGCCAACACTTCAGGAATCAGCTGATATTGAATATCAGCTGTTAAAAACCTTTCAAATACCAGATACAAAAGTTCTTTATTCCTCATTGTGGAAGAAATGGCAGTTCCCATTTTTGCATTCTTCCTTCGCTCTGGCACTTGTTTGTATCCTATTACTCTGCTGTTTTAAAGCACCTTGTTTGTTCACCCAACAATAAGTATCTAAAGAGATGATGTAATAAGAAATCTGCCTTATTATTGCACACTTCTGACATTTTAACAATAGGTTACAGATCTGGTCTCAGACTTTAACAAAAAATCCAGTTTTATTGTCTCAAATGTATGCACCAATTGTCTTGTACCTCACGTGGAAAAAAATGGTACCATATATTCCTAAACCATAGAATGAGTACAGACCAGAAAACACAGTTTTGAATTCTTTTAAATCTCTAGGCTGACAGTGTACTACACTCTTCCACAATGAGTGTAGTACACGATAGCATTGCAGAAACATCGGCTACTAATCAAACTCATTTTTGAAGGCCTAGAATATTATTTTCCACATTTGTTAACATGTAGCTCATATTCTTTATCATAGCAGATTAAATGCTGAGTTGAACATTTTATACTAATCGGAAGCCAATTGTAACACCTTTCGTTTTTGTTTCGTTTTTCTTTTGGAGGGATGGTGATCGTGAAGGTGATACGTTGTTGTCTTTCCGAAAAATGCGAAATTCAGAGTGGGAAAAGCCTTACTGTATTTTTATGATAATTCTGCAATTAGTGAATGCACTCATCACAGTTTTAGAAGTGATGTATATGTGACAAATGAAAGGCTTGAAATTTTAATAATCTAGAGTCCACAAACACAAAATAAAAATCAAGAGGATGGCAAAGAAGTGTAGTGGAGAGCTAAGTGCAGACACATGACTTTAAATCTTGTGCTGCTTCTCACAGATAAAAACGAGTCTAGCAAATCTAAAATTAACATAGGTTGCAAACTAGAATGACATTGTTTCCACAAACAGGCACTGCAATTCACACCAAAGCCATTTCAAAGGGGATGCTTTAGCTTTTCTTCTTTTTCAGATTAGCTCTTCATTTTAAGCTGGATATTAAAAAAGGAGTTGCTGAAATATTGCAGCATACAGCAGAGCACCCTTTTAGTTAACTTTTTTTTATATTTAATCTGTTCTGTCTAACTTTTTTTGATCTCATCATGTTTTCTTTCACTCAACTTCATTTCTGTATTTTGACTATATTTTCTTTACTTTGATACTAGTTTCATAAAGTTATTAAATATGGCTTGAATATTTGTTAAACCTGTTGAAGTCAGTGCTCCCAGTCCTGTCCCTCCCCCTTCATCCCCCCAATATTTGTTTGGCATTTTTTTCTCATTTTGCTCATACCACAAAATACACTATCATCATCAAAATATTGTGGTGATAATTAATGGACAGTGTTTGAATTGGTGATATTGCTGCCGTCTTCTAATGTATAAAAATCCATCCTCCAGAATTGCAGATAAGTATATCATTCTATTTGAATAAAGTGCTTATGATTTGGGTTCTTAAAGATGTTGGGCTAATTCTGAAAAGCAACCTTCTGGATTTCAGTCCCTTTTTCAAATGAGGCCCATAATGCAAAATTATTCCAGTGTAGATAAATCCGTATCCTATGCCATCATTTTTTTGTTACCCTAAAACAGGCAAAGTATTCACATCATATGATCTGCCGGCACAGTTAATCCATCAGTCATTATTTAGACTAATTTTGTTATGTACTATAACCCTAAAACTGTTACAATGTTACTACCGAGCATATCACTGATTCTGCTTTTATATCTTTAGCTCCCTCATTAATGGATTATCATTAATGTGATTAATGCATTAATATTAAATCTTAAGGAATTATTGTTAATTAACGGAATCCTGTAACGAAGTGCTGGCTTTGACTATTACCCTTAGCACATTATGGTGAAGTTGGAGCTCTTTCTGTGGCTTCTGAGGAAACGTCCTGCTTTTGGCATTGCTGTTCTAAATCAATATTAGAGAGTATGCAAAACCCAAGTGTTTCATTTGTATTCTCTTCATCTGCACTTTTAAATTTAGTGAGGGTATTTAGGGTGGTTTTTTTTAATAGAACTACTTTTTTAATGTAGCAGAACAGGACTTCGGCTTTCAAAAAAGTGTACCTTTTCATTGATATTAGAAACATCAAATAAATTTGCAGTTGCAGAAATGTTCCTACTAAAATGTACGTTACCTGTGCTTAAAACGTGATACGCTTTCACTCCTCTTGTGTATGTGTGGGAGAGAAACAGTGTCTCCAAAGCCCAGATCCAGGGAGGGAGTTAGGCTACTGGCCCCATAGGTGAATACACAGCCATGAGTTAGGTATTTAGGCACAAAGGGACTTAGGCGCCTCACAAAAGCACAAAAGGGGGCAGGTGCCAAAGGGCAGCAGAGTGAGCGGGGAACCAAGAGGGAACACTATTAACAAGTAAATCCTACCCTTTTCTGTGGCTTAGGCACCTTCTCAGTGCCATCAGGGGGTGCCTTCCTCCGCTCAGGATTTCACAGCCTAGAACTCAGTCGTGCAGGTAAGTGCCTCAACCTTGTCCAAAAATTGACTGAGAGACCCATTCCGTTCTTTCAAAGGAGTCATGATGGTCCCTGAGTTTCTTCCCTCGTAAAACAGTTCAGTGGTTGGAGCCTCCATTCAGGATGTGGTAGGTGTGGGTTCAGTCCCCCTCTCTGCCTCAAGGGATTCAAACCTATGTGTCTTCCCTGGCAGCAGAGTGCCTTGGCCCTCAAACAGTGGATTATGCAGGTGTGGGAGATGCTTCGTGCATCCTGTTGATGGAGACTTTGCACGGGCTGCTTGAAGAGTCATTGGGCCAGAGGTCTAGAGAGAGAATGAGCGCGACTCGTTAGAGCACTCACCTGGAAGGAGGGAAGGCCTGGGTACTGGTTCCTGTTACAGTGGCTATTTTTGTCTTTTTTCCAAAGTGGATGTTAGATTGGACTTAGGCATGAAAGTCCTTTTGTGGTACAGCTGCTTCTCTGTTTATCTATGGGATAAATTTTGCAAAGGTTTCATAGTATTGGAGGATTACATAATGAATACAAGCACTGCTAACATTCCTTACTTTGTTAATGGTTTGGAGAAACCCGTATCACACCATATATGGTTTCGGCAATTCGTAACTGTGTAACTTTTGCATTGCCCCTCAAGTCTCACCAATTTAATATTTTGAGGTTGTCTACATAATTTTTTTTGTACAGTCAGTTAATTCTAACTTTAATTTGTCGATTGTTTCTTAGTCTGGTGTGGAGGGGTTTTGTAAGCTTACATTAAAAACATTAAAGTAATCCTAAGTGAGAATTCTTCCTTGGGTAAAAAGCATTTATCTCTCATCAGTATCATACTTCTCCAAGCAAGTCTGACGAATCATTCCATCCATTACTGGTTTGATTCAATGGCCTTATTCTCCAGCTAACTTTCAGACAGCTCACAATCTTGGGGTTGGGTTTAATCTCCCAGCCCTGGATAACCACCAGCTCCTTAGCATTCAAGCCCATATCCCTTTAAGTGGAGCAGGTTCAAAGATAATGGAGCTCCTTCACCAGTTTCTATTCCACCAAGCCACTTAGCCAGAGCATGTAACAAATGATTGCCCTTGAAAGAACTATCGTTTGGGTTTTAGACACTGTGTTGGGTCCAGATATTCAGACCTTGAGACCTTGAGCTTTGGAGAGTTCTTTACATCCTCGTTTTCCCCAATATGTCTACAAATCCTACTCATTGAAGTAAAGACGGCTTGTATTATGCAGAGAGAGAATAGCTTCACTTTTGAGCGTGTTTGAGCAGTCTCTGTTTATGCCCTACTTAGTGTCAAAGTAAACTCTGAAAACAGTGGTTGCTGGCCTGACTGTATCATCAGACATTGCAAACTGCATACTTCAAAACCCTTGCACAGATTTTTTCATAGCTGTCATGTTTTGAGTTTATAATTGGCATTTCTTAGTATTTAATTTGGACTTGGAAGCTAATTTTCCAGTCTTTACAAGTGCTTCCCCCCTTGATTATTTAGTAAAATAACAAGAATCTTACTATTCTATTTTTTTCTGATTCATAATTTCTGACATCCTTCTCCCATGTGTTCTGGTCCATTTCTAGTTTTCGCTTCCCACCTTTTTGGAACTTGCATTTGTTGTTTCGTGGAATGATCTCTGTATCGGTACAGTAGTCTAGATCCCTTCAGAAATGCAAGATTCAATAATCTATCCAATCCATCCACCTCGCCCTTTGCAAACCCCTAAACGTTGCATTCCAGTCTCTGTCTTAGTTCAGTAACAACCTTTACACAGTTCCCATTATTTAATTGCTGGCATCAAAACAATTTTTTTCATTTCGTAAAGTTTTCCTGACTTTTCAGAATAAATTAGTTGCAAGATGTTTTCACCAGCTTTTTTACTGAAAACAAGTAGCAGTAGGTAACAGAAACAACTGAGAGAGCTAAACATACAGACCCAGATTTTTCTGGTCCAGACAGGCTGTTCTCGGTAAAGGATTGGGGGAGAGTTGGCTGAATGCCTCCATTGTGAGCTTCGTGACCCTTGAGCCATCTTGGCACTCGTTTGGCTTTGGTACATCTTAGAGAAACCATTAGGCTGCTCTAAGTTGTACGCAGCTACCTCTGTTGCAGAAATGACTGTGGCAAATAAAGACTGTACAGCGATTGCAGCACTTGTTAGGCTGGGAGATGGGAAGTGTTCAAGCTGGTATGCTGACTCAGTGCCATCCAGTCATAATATGATTCCCTATATGCAGACTGAATCCTTAAGGATCCAGTGAAGGTAGCTTTAATGGCCTCTTTGTGTTGCCGGGCTGGTGAAGAAGCAATGTACAGAGAAGAAAACAGAAGAACAAAAGGAACATAAAATGAAAGCAGCACACCAGAAACTGGACTGTTGAGAATAAACTGTCATGATGCATTATGGGGCATTATTCACTTATTTTTTAACTTACATTTTAAAAAAACCTGACTGTTTCTGACCTACTTTTCCTATGCAGTCTGCTCCATTTCTAGTCGTAGTTTATCCTGCACTCCTCCCTTTCCCTTTAAATGGTCTGGCCTGCCATTTTAAACATAAAAGGGTCTTCCCTGCAAGAAAAAAAAAACAAAAACTTACCAAACAGGAACAGTAGAGCAGATTGCTTGTCAAGTACTGCCAAATACACTAAGCAAACAAGCTGGAAAAAAGTGAGAAAATAATTTTTGCCAACTCCTTCCAGTTACAGTAATCTCAGGCAGAAGAGAGATTTTTCTGCTCGGGCAGAAGGGAGATTTTCGAGTTGGTGGTGTGTCTATAAAGGAGAAGGGCTCATAATGATCAAGCCCCTAAAAGGGAGTTCATACAGAGTTTCTAAATACAGAATAAGCCTGGCTGAAGATTTCATACTCTGTACATTCTTTCAAAGGAATGTTATCCATAATAGCTCAAGCACAGCAGAAAATTCTGTTACCAACTCTTTGAACCAAAGGGTGAGAACGTTCTTCCAGGCCAAAAAAATTACAATTCCTAAAAAGGAATGTGAGGTCTTGTTCCCAAAAGGTCGCCTGAGCCAGACCTGCAACGGGGCGAAATTATGCTTGCACGTAGACTCACTTTCATATAACCCCAAACTGAGCGATGCATTCCTATCCTATCTAACACAGGAAGAAAAGTCCGACTGAGACGCCGGGCACAAAAGAAAACTGTTCGCTCTTGTGTTGGCTTCGAATGTGGGAATAACATATTATCCTTAAATCCACGAGGGCTGTCTCTGTAAGATCCTGTCGCATGGTGTAAGCTATTCAGTGTTTCTTAGGAGCCGAAGGCCACAACTCTTCCTCACAGTTTGTTTTGAGAGAGGAGGCAGAGTCATTTCATTGATAAAGGTACAAAAGGTCCCCGATACTACACTGTATAAAACTAGGGTTTTTCAAAATAAGCACGCTGGGTTTGAAGTAGCACATACTCTGTCTAAAGTGACCTTAGCCCCCAGGTCCTCTTCTTTTCTCCCAGTGCAACACCCCTCTTTCCCACTTTACATTGACATAACAGCATAAAGGGGTTTAAAAGGCTCTTGCAGAATATACCCCTATGCTCATAGTGTCCTTCAGTAAGCACAGAGGGTTGTGTATAATAGTTCTCCATCATCCCAGACTCCTTGTACGTGGAGTAGGAAGGAGGCTGGAAGAAGGAGTGCCTAGAGAGCACCAGTCTGGCTATATATAGATGACAAAGCAGCCCAAAGGGGCTGCACAAGGCGAGGGAGCGGGCCCGAATTCAGGGGTGAGGAGGGGGTACAAAGTTGGCTTAAAGTTTGCATCCATCTCCAATAAAGAACACTAATTCTGACTTCACAGAGAAAAGGAAAATACTGTTCTTCTTTCCAGCCCCAGGCTTAAGGATGGGAAAATGGCACTGGTTTCCAGTATCCCCACACTCCAGCAGATAAAATGGGAATGCTTCTACAGCTCCCGTGTTATCTTCTAGAGAGAAAATCTGCTTTGCAACTGAGATGGAACTGGAATCATAGTGAGCATATAGGTCACCGTTCTCAGTAAATGATCTACATTTTGCATGAAACGTGACTTTTGTGGCCTCCTCGGGTCAGAAATTCAACTGCTTGTTTACGTCACTAACGTGAGGAAAAATACACTTTTTTTTGTCATTTCAAAGGTGTCTGTCAATGTATCATCAATTTGCTTTATTTTTTTAAGTCCATTATTAAAGTGGCAATAAGCATCATGCCTGAGAAAACGGAACCGGTATCAGAAGAAGATTTAACAGGTAGGATTAAACATGATATATGACCCTTAGGATGAATATCACTAAGTTGGTTCAATAGACAAGGAAAATTAGTAGTGAGCAGAATTGTTATCACATAACCCAAAATGTCTGAAATACAAAGAAGATGACATTTTGTACATTTTTTCCTTCAAATTCCTACACTTTCTATTCATATTATATTTTTAATTATTACTCTTGTTACTAGTGGGATAATATTTCAGTCTATGATGCTAGCTCCCCTAGAGCCAGGCAGTAAAATCTTCATGAGTTTTATCAATGGCACAATATGCTAATCTACATTAACCATTTAAAATGAAACAACTTCTAATTTAGAATCACATGTCGTTTACAGAGACAAAAGAGCAGGTAACCAGTGGAGCTAATGATTATTTGGAAATCGTCAAATTTAAGAGAAACTTATTTTTCAGTTGCTGGAGGTATGGATATGCTGGGGAAGGGAAGGAAAGGGCTAAGAGCGACAATCCCACCAACCTTTTTTTTCAGATGAACCATAAATTACCTGATTTTATTTTTATTGCAGTTTTTCCTGTTTTTATAGCTTTTCTCCTTATGCCTTTTGCTTCCATTCATGGAGTATAATGGGGGAAAGAGGGGATGAGAGGAAGAGAGCAGCCTAATAAAATTTATAAACAAAAAAGTGGAGTTAAAATAGTCCACTGAGGAGTAAACCAAAAACACCACACTTTGTCAACTTTTTTGAGCGAAACCTAGGAAATTACCCAGGATTATACAGGGGCAAAGTTAGTAAAATATAGTACAAGTCAACATATTTCTTCTTACAAAGTTAAATGGAGCCTATAAAATCCCAGACAAGGAAAAGATCCCGGTGACCAGAAATGGGGGCTTTGTTCCTCCAATCAGGGCAGCACTAGGCATGGGCTTCGCCATCGGTCGGAGAGCAGCCAGTCGGGCTTGCACAGAACAAAGGCCAAGAGAATCGTTTAGATGGAGGGTTTCCTGAAAGTGAATTTGTCCTTTCTAAAACAATAGGATCGACATGATTCTTGAGGAATAAACGGGGTGCTGCCCCCCTCGGAAAGAAAGAAGAACAAGCGTTCTCTCGATTGCGCTAAACTTCAGGCAGGTTTGCTTCTACTGTGGAAGGGTTTCATTTTTGCAAAGAATTAAATTCTAGTAGAGCAACCCTCACCTCTTCAAGTCCCTGGCCGTGTTGACGTGAAGATGCCCAGTTAATGCTTGTTGAGACGCTTGTACGTCTCTCACCCCAGGACTTCATAGCCCTTTCATGGCTGTTTTGAGACTTGAAGTATCAATGTACTTTCCACATGGAAAATCTGAAGCGTAGAAAAGTTGAGTGACCTGTCTGAATTTATCACTGGCAGAATTAGGGAAAGAAACCAGGAATCTTATCTTCTTGCTTGCAGCTCTCACTTTTAGATCTCTATTCTGTCTGTCTGCGCATTTCAAAATCTTACCTGTTTTATTATCTTGGTCTTTTGCTTAGAAGGCTTTTAAGTCTAGCTATTATTGTTTGGCTGCATTCCCTTCTAACTTTCTTCTAAGTCCTTGCTAATGAAGAGGGTATGCCCAAAGGGAATGTATAATTTCTATCTGAAAACATGTAATTCTTTCCACTCTGCCCTGCCCTGCCACTGCTTTCTCCCTCTCCATTTCAGCCAAACCCTTTCACACAGTTTCAAATCTGCAGAAATTCATCGCCTTCATGTTTCCCTTTTTGGCCTCATTTCAGTCACCATTAACGAAGCTATCTGCATTATGAACAATCACTGTCACTTACATGCCATTTTCATTATCACTTCTCTTGTAATGTTCTGTGAGCTTCAAAACTGAGTCAAGAATTTATCCTTTTCTTCTACTTGCTTTTAGGGCCTAATTCAACTGTCACTGTGAATCTTTATATTTGCTCCTAATGAGTTGGATCAATTCCTCAAGGATGGAGTGGGAGGAAAAGAGCCTCCTATGCAAGTTGATCAACAGAAGTGTGCTCTGGGCCCTCTCTGTGCGACAGGGGAGGACCCTCGTGCCCCTTCTGCTATCCCCCGAGGCCCATAGTGGGGGCAATTCTCCACAGCTATTTCTGCAACTCCTACCTGCTGCTGCTGCACTGCTGGAGATCTCTGGTTGAGTCATTGTGAATGGGATCATTTGGGGCCTCGTGTGTCACCCAGCCTCTTGACTCTTGTCTAAAAGTATGCAGTTCCCCCTGCTGCTTTTCTGTTGGAGCCCATCATTTCAGGGTGAGATCATGGACGGGGTAGAGAGTCCTGTAAATAGTCTCAGCAGGAAAGGGGCCAGTGTCTGGCCTGAAAGTCCATCCCGAGCTCAGTGAGCGCTGGGGAGTCGCAGTCAGCATAATATGATCCACAGCATCTGGTGAAGTCAGCTTGGGTTCACAGAGGCTTGTTCTTATATATACACACACACACACACACCATGTAGATAAATCATATATATAAAATATAATTTATCCACATGGTGTATGCGTGTGTAGATATAGGTGTGTGTGTATGCATAGGGGGTGTATATGTGTATATACACGTGTATGGTGTATCTAGGGTGTGTATATATGTATGAATACATATGTGTGTGTGTGTATACACACACACTCCCACACCGTATATACACTATACATATATATAGCGCGTTTGTGAGAGAGAGCTCTACTTGGGTCAGTCTACACGGGGCAGCTCTACCCCGCCTTCAGCATAACAAGGAGCCCAGGCAGCCCTGGCCCCCGGCAGGCTGAGGCTGCTGCTGTCTGTCCAGGCCGGGCCGGGGGGAGGCAGGAGGGGCGGCAGTGGCGGGGAAGCGGCCGCCCTTGGCAGGGAGGCGTCCGTGCAGGCGGCCCCCCGACGGCTCCTCGGCCCGGCAGCGCCGCGCCCCGCGCCTGGCTGCAGCCGGGGGGCCGGGGCCGCGCCCGCCTGAGCCTGGACGGCGCGGACACTTTCGGGACCCGCTGGCGGAGCAGGAGGTGCGGCCTCCCCGCCCTCCCGTGTCTCTTGTGTGAGCCCCGGCCCGAGGGGCTGCCCCTGCGCAGGGGGCACCGCTCCGGCCTGGCCCGGGGCTCAGACCCCCGCTTCTCCCCGACGGGGCGGCCGGCAGCGGGCGCGGCTGAACGGCAGAAGGAAAACCAGAAATGTGTATTTTTTTATCCCCCCCCCCCCCTGCTCCGCAATTAATATTTTTAAATGATGCCACGAAGCCCGCTCGGCCCCGCAAGCAAAGAGCCCTCCCCGAGCGGGGCAGAGCCGCGGGGCGGGTGAGAAGCGTGGCCGGGCTCGCCTCCAGCCCGGCTGGAGCGGGAGCAGGAGCCGGCCCCTCACCTGCGAGCCGGGCCGGGCCGGGCCCCCTCCCTGCCCGCGCCCTCGGCCCGGGGGAGCCGGGAGCCCCTGGAGCCGCGGGCGCGGAGCCCGGACAATGCGGGCGGCTCCCGCGCCTTGCACAAAACCCCGCGGGGCCCATCTGCGTCTGCTCGCCGGCCCCTGCATTCACTGGGCAAAGGCGGAGCAGCTGCCTGGGACGGGGGCTGCATGCTAATGGCCGGCCCCTACCTGCACCCCGCCGCCGCGCCGGGCACCCTCTCCAGCGGGGCCGTCGGGGGACGGAGCCTGTCGGGCTGCTGCTTGCCCCGGCCCCTTCCCACCCCGTCGAGCGCCTTCAGCCCTCGGGGAAGCGCGCCTGTCGCTGCATCCTTGCCCGAGGGGCTGGTGGGGAGGGGGGGGTGTCTCCGGGAGCGGAGCCCCGCAATCCGCCCGCAGCGCCGCCGCCCGACGGGAGGGGCTGCGGCCTGCCCCGGGGGGTGCCCCCAGGCCGGCGCTCGGCGGGGGGCAGCCGCGGCAGGTGCGGGCCGGGGCCGGGCCCGGGCCGAGGTGCGGGGCTGCACAATGGGTCGTTAGGCAGCGGCGGGGCTGAATGAGGAGCGCTCCCTGGCCGCGTTTAATTAGCGCGCTCCTTTAATTAGCCGGGGAGGAAGCGGGCAATTAAAAGCAGCTCAGTTTAGCACGTCTTGCACGGCCGGCGCTCGCCTGGAAGCCGCGGGCCCGGGCCCCTGCTCCGCCGGGCACCCCGGGCCCAGCCCCGCGCTCCTCGGCCAAGGGCCCCAAGCCGCGGGGAGCATCCCCGTCCTGCCCCGGCGGGGGCACGCTGGGCTGGGGGGAGATCGGCCTGTGTTTGGGGGGGCCCTCTCCCTCCCGGCGATATTGGTTCGGGGATAATTACTTTTAATGTCAAAAAGATTTAGTTTAATATCATCTCTATTAGGCGGCGGCGGGTAATTAAAGGCGGAGGCGGCGGCAGCAGGGAAACAGATGGCATTTGCTTACTTTGATTCAGTAGGTAAATAATGAAAAAGTCACTGCCGACCCCCCCCCCTTCCCGCCCCCCAGCCGGGCGCGGTGCGGCGCGGGCCCGACGGCTCCCGGCGCTGCCCCGGCCCGCGGGAAGGGCCCCGAGGGGGCGGGCGGGGGCCCGGGATGGAGCCGGCCGCGGACACGCGTGCGGGCCTTGCGGGGCCCGGAGCAGCGGCCGGTGCCGCGGGCCGGGCTGGGCGGTGTCAGCTCGCTCCGCCAACGATTCTCGGCCGGTAACAAATATTTAAACCGGGGCCGGATCCTGCCCGGGGCGGCAAGAGGGAGGGGAGGGGAGGGGAGGTAGTGCGGGAGGGGCCCGGGGCCCGGCTGCAGGGGGAGGAGAGCTCCGGGGTGCTCCTCGTGGGGAGGCAGAGAGAGAGAGAGATGTCTCTATCGAGAGAGGTAGATCGATCCATCCATCTAAATAGATCGACCTATATATATAGACAGCTCCATCGATATGTCGAGGAATCTAGAGATAGCTACGGATTTATAGAGCTAGACCGAGCTACATTATAGAGAGCTATGACTATCCATAGATGGGGAGAGATAGAGATCGATATAGTTATCTCTAGCAGTATAGAGAAAGATATAGCTATCTATCGATATATAGAAATAGAGAGAGATATTTAGCTATGTTCATCGATATATATATATATATACAGTTATCTCAATCGATAGAGATATAATAATCTCAATCGATATATATACACACAGTTATCTTAATTGATATAGAGATATATATATAGTTACCTCTATCGATATAGAGATATATAGTTATCTCAATCGATATAGAGATATATAGTTATCTCAATCGATATACAGAGATATATACACAGTTATCTCTATCGATACAGGGAGAGAGATGTATACAGTTATCTCAATCGATATAGAGATGCATATATAGTTATGTCTATCGATATAGATATATAGAGATATATAATATATAGTTATCTATTGATATATAGAGACATATAGATATGTATAGTTATCTATCGATTTAGAGACGTATATAGAAATATATATAGTTACCTCTGTCGATAGAGAGAGCTATATATTATTTGTAGCTATCAATCGGCATATAGAAATATATAGACATATATAGCTCTCTCTATCGATATAGAGAGAGATTAGCTATAGCGATGTCTATCGATATATATAGAGATAAACAGAGATATATTGTATACAGCTATCTATCGATATATCAATAAATAGCAATATACCGATATACATAGATCTGTATGTAGCTATATCTATCTGTGCAGAGTTACGTCTAGAGGTATCTAGCTAGCTAGATATAGGGAGGCATGTAGCTATTTCTATCTAGATCGATATAGAGAGAGAAATCTCTCTCTGCGTATGGATCTATCGATATAGCGACGTCCATTTCTCTCTACCTATATTTTAGGCGATGTGATCACTATATCGATACAGATCCCGAGAGATGCGTTTCGAGACGGAGCGGGGGCAGTCCGGCTCTCTGGAGCCGGGCTCTGCACGGACCCGCGCTCAAAACGTTTTGCAGAAAGCGACTCGGGCCCCGGGGCCGCCGCAGCCTCGGCCCGGAGCCGGGCTGGCCGCTCCCGCACCCGGGCTCCGCGCGCCGCGCTGGCACCTCCGTGTCGGGGCCGGGGAAGCCGCCCGGCGGCAGCGCTTCCCCGCCGGGCTGCGCTCAGCTCCGGAGCCCGGTCCCCGCTCCGCCGGCTCCGACTGAACGACTCCCCGCGGGCGCCCGCATCAAATTAAAGGCGCTGTTTTGACCTGGGGCCGGCGGCCCGGGAGGTGTTATGACACCTAGGCGGGGAGCGGGCCCGGGAGGGGCAGGACCGGCCCCGGAGCAGCCCCTGCCCGGCAGGGAGCGGGCAGAGCGGTCTCCCGGGGCCGGGCACCGAGCGCTATAAGCGGGTGGGCCCACGCGGCACGGGCCGGGGGCAGAGCGAGCCAGGCCGGGGCGGGGAGGAGGAGAGGACATTGCCCCTGGAGCCCAGCGCTGCCCCCGGGGCCCCGCGACGGGGCGTCGGGCCGGGCTGCTCGGGCCAAAGCCCCGGGAGAGGAGCCACCACCTCTGGGAGGGGAACAGAAGGGAAGGGAAGGGAAGAGACGGGCCTCCTGCCCCCGTGCTGCTCGTGAGATTAAAACACACACACACACACACACACACACACACACACACACACAAAAATACCCCCGCAAAAATCATACTCACCCCCCTAGAGCGGCGGTGCCGGGACACGCACCTGCCCGTGCAAAGTGAGCAGAGGACTTGTTAGAGTGACTGATACAGACACCACCGGGGTGGGGGTAGAGGGGGGGCATCACCTTGAACCGGCACTTTCCCCCCCACCCCCAGCTCTGACAAGTGGCACAGGGGAAAGCCGAGCGCAAGCCCTGGCAGGGCAAGCACGGCTCCACCGGAGGCAGCAGCCCCGGGCAGGGAGGGAGAGATCCGGCATTTTTTTTTGCACGCAGGGCACACGCGCGCACACAAATGGAAACTATTTGTGCCCCCCCCGGCCGGCCCCGCTAGGACCCTCCTCGTGCGCCGAGAACACAGTGTATTCGGGAGCCGTCGGGTGGACACTGTAGACAAGGCGGCGGCCAATCAGAGCGGCGCCTCCCTCCCCTGGCCAATAGCAGGCGCCACATTGTTGTCAAATGTTGTCTAATGGAAACGTCAGGGGCAACAATAGAGCGAGTGCTCGCGGGCGGGCGGCGCGCCGCGCAGCTCCCGGCCACTCTCACCCGCGCCGAGCCGCGCCGAGCCGAGCCGGGCCGCGCCGCGCCGCGGGGCAGGTAGCGCGGGGTCGGGCATGGACGTGGCGGCTTGAGCCCGGGCCGAGCCGCCTGGTGCGAGGGGGCGGCGGGCTGGGGATGGGCGGCCGGGCCGCGTGAGCCGAGCCGCCGCGGGGCCGTCGGGGCGGCATGGAGCTGCGCTCCGAGATGCCCAGCGTGCCGCCGGCGCCGCCGCCCGTGCCCCCCAGCTCCGTGGCCGCCGCGGCCGCCGCCGCCGCCGCCAGCCTGCCGGTGAGCGTGGCCGGGAGCCTGCTGCGGGCGCCGCCGCTGCTGCTGCGCGCCGCCGAGAAGTACCCGCGCACGCCCAAGTGCGCCCGCTGCCGCAACCACGGCGTCGTGTCGGCGCTGAAGGGCCACAAGCGCTACTGCCGCTGGAAGGACTGCATGTGCGCCAAGTGCACGCTCATCGCCGAGCGGCAGCGGGTCATGGCCGCGCAGGTGGCGCTGCGCCGCCAGCAGGCGCAGGAGGAGAACGAGGCCCGCGAGCTGCAGCTGCTGTACGGCACGGCCGAGGGGCTGGCCCTGGCCGCCGCCAACGGCATCATCCCGCCCCGCCCGGCCTACGAGGTCTTCGGCTCCGTGTGCGGCGGCGGCGGCGGCGGCGAGGCGGGCGGGTCAGGTAAGCGCGCCCCGTCCCGCGCCCCGCGCCCCGTCCCCGCGCCCCGCGCCCCGTCCCGTCCCGCTGACGCCCCTTTGCCTTGCAGACGCGAAGCTGCAGAAGTTCGAGCTCTTCCCCAAGACGCTGGTGCCGGGCCGCGCCGCCAGCCCCCCGCCGCCGCCGCCGCCGCCGCCCTCCGCCGGCGCCAAGCCGCCTTCCCCCGACGGCGAGGCCGGGCCGGGCACGTCGTCGTCGTCGCCGGAGGCGCGGCCGGGCTCGGGCTCGGAGAACGGCGACGGCGAGTCCTTCCTGGGCTCGCCCGCCTCCAAGGGCGCCAAGGAGGGCGAGGAGAGCCCCGGCTGCGGCAGCCCGCTGGGCTCCGACTCGGGCTCCGAGGCCGACAAGGACGAGGCGGAGCCGTCGGGCTCGGCCGCCGCCCGGCACCGGACTCCCCTGGACATCCTGACGCGCGTCTTCCCGGCGCAGCGGCGCGGCGTGCTGGAGCTGGTGCTGCAGGGCTGCGGCGGCGACGTGGTGCAGGCCATCGAGCAGCTGCTCAACCACCGCGGCGCCGAGCGGGCGCCCGACGAGGCGTGGGCCGGCCGCGACGCCGCGCTGCCCGGCCTGGGCCCCGCGCCCGCCGCCGCCGCTGCCGCCGCCGCCGCCGCCGCCGCGCACCACCGCCCGCTCGTGGGCCCGGCCATCGGCGCGCTGGGCAGCCGCTCCGCCTTCTCGCCGCTGCAGCCCAACGCCGCGCACTTCGGCGCCGAGGCGGGCGCCTACCCGCTGGGCGCGCCGCTGGGACTCAACCCGCTGCGCCTCGCCTACTCGGCGCACAGCCGCGGACTCGCCTTCATGGCGCCCTACTCCACCGCCGGGCTCGTGCCCACGCTCGGCTTCCGCCCGCCCGTGGACTACGCCTTCAGCGACCTCATGCGCGACCGCTCCGCCCTGCACAAGGAGCAGGTCTACGCCGGCGGCCTCTACGGGCCCATGGTCAACAACACCCCCGAGAAGCAATAGCCGCGGCCGCGCCGCGCCCACGGGCTCCGGGCGCCCGCGCTGCCGGGGGGGGGGGGGGGAAACCCTCGGGGCATTGTGACGTGCGCGCGGGGCCCCCGACAGAACCTTGGTGCATTGTGACGTGTGCGCGGGGCCCCCCGACAGAACCTTGGTGCATTATGACGTGTGCGCGGGCCCCCCGGTGCATTGTGACGTGTGCTGCGGGCCACCCCCCGCCCGCCCCTCCCGCGCCCGTGTGTGTATATAGCGGTGTATCCGAGTAGCGCGTGTCTCGTGTCCCGCCGCGGCCGTCTAAGTTATTCCTGTAACGCGTAGGTGAGTCGGTGTTACCGCGGCTCGGGGCCGGCCGCTCTCGTTGTCACGCGGCTCGGGCCTCGACCTTCCCCGTGCTGTAAATCGCAAGGCCGTTTCTTTTTCTTTTCTTCCCTCCCTTCCCCGGCCCCGAGGTCTGCATGTAAGCCGGCGGGCAGCGCCCTCGGGCCGCGCGGCGCCCGCCCCGGCCAGCCTCCTCCTCTGTGCTCCGCGAAGACTCCGCTCTGTAGCCGCCTTCTCGCTCCGCTCGCGGTCCCTGCCTGTGCTGCCGTCTCCTAGCGCCACTAGAAATAAATGTTATTTTCTATTAAAAACAACCCTCCTCCTCCATCATCGGGCGGGTGGAGGGGTCCGGCCCGGAGTGAAGGAACCCCCCCCCCCCCACCTTTTGCCTCTTCATTTTTGCTTTTATCGCGGTTTAAGACCCGCGCAGAGGAGGGAGGACGGGCCGGGACACTGGGCGCCCCCACCCCCCCACCTTGGGCCTTCTTTTTCCTTTGAAAACAGGACCTTTGCAACTTGGGCCCGGCCTGTGGCTTCTCCGCAGGCTTGGGGGGCTCCTACCCCCGGGGAGGGAGGGGGTCCGGGTTGCCCCAGGTGGGGGTCCCGAGGTTGGCATGGAAATGTCCCATTGGCTTCCCTTGCAGCAGTGAACCACGGCCGAGGGGCGCGGGGACCCCGGGCACAGCCCGCCCCGTCGTGTTGGCCGAGCCCCGCGCCTGGGAGGGGCTGAAACGCAATAGCCCTGCAGGCAGTGCGGCTTTCAGGCCAGCTCAGCGCCCGGCTCTAATGCCACTTTAATTGGAAATGCGGGGGGTGCGACTGGCCTGGGCTGGGGGGAGAAAACAAGAAGGACTTGAAGCATCTGAATAAACTGCCTGCCCCCCCGGGCTAGCCCGCGGGCAGCTGCTGCCTCTGGCCTGAGCCTCTCCGCAGAGAGGGGTGCCCTGCCTTGTGGGCAGGCCGCGAGCCGGGAGGGGGGACCCTTCCCAGATAAACCCCCAGAGCCCTCCAGGGGGGAGCAGGCCCTGCCCCGCGGACACCTCCTGTTCCCAGCAGGGCCAGTGGGACATCCCTTCCTCTGGGGGCTTCCCGGCACACACAGACTGGCCTGGGGCTGCTGTCCTCTGGGCAAGGGGCACCCGCTGGCTTTGGTTGCTGAAGCCTCAGGCTGGCTGGGCAGGAGGGTGAGGGGTGTGCCACCAGCTCTGCCTGGTTATGATCCTGGAGCCTAGGGAGAGCCACATGCAAACTGCCAAGCCCAGCTGGGGCAAGGGGCGGGCGATGGTGTGGGTCAGTGGTTCAAGCCTCCCAGCTTCAGGAACGCCAGGAGCAGATCCCGGGGCTGCATTTCTTCCCATCAGCTCCCAAGGGCCTCCCCCCGCGGTCACCCTTCTGCAGCATCTCTGTTTCCCTTGGCAGATCTGAGCTCAGGGAGCCGCCTCCAGATACTTGTACATTTTGGATCAGAGTTTAACGGCAAGATTTTCTTAGGGACACTTCCCCACCATTCAGACCCAGCAGCTAGGTCCCTCCTACTTGTTACAATAGGTATGCCGCTCCCTTTCCCAGTCATGTGCACAACTCCCCTCTCAGTTGTGATCTTGTAGCATCTCTATGGCAACAGCAGCCAACTTTCACCCACTTACCCCCGATAACTTGGCTCTGACTGAAGCATAACTTACGTCTGGCTAAAGCATGTCTTCTGGAAAGGCAGCCAATCTACATTTGAAGGCATCAGGAAACGGAGAATTGTAAGTCTGGTGGGCAAGTTATTCTCACATTAAGAAGTTGGGGCTAAAAGCTAGACCCAGCGTTTTGGATACACAGTATCAGAAGGTGCCATAAGGTTAAAGATGCTGCCAAGCTGTAAAAGGCATTTAAAAAGCCAATGATGAGGAGCTGGATCGTGGAATGTAAGTATAAGGTGATAGATCTGGAAAAAAGCTAATCTGAAGGTAAATGAAACTTTGAGTAGCGTAGCAGTAATGTCAAGAAGCAGTGGAGGGGAAGGCCTGGGTAGTGGCCAATAATTTGGGAGCTTCAAAGCAGGTTACCGGGGTCTCGGTGTTCGTGAGAAGAAATAATGAGCCCAGAGACGACAGTGATGGGAAAGGGGCATGTCAGCCCCCCAGATAACTGATCCACAGAAATAAGATAATGACAGACCGCAGACCTTACAGACTAACTAAATCAGAGATGCATAAGCTTCTGTGAGCCCAAGTTTGCTTCGTCAGAGGAGCGACGCCTCTGACGAAGTGACCTCACTATATAAGAGCAGAGCTGGACTTTTGCATCCAGTGCAAGGGCACTGAACTTAACCAAAGACACCGAAAGGGAAAAATATGAGTAATATTGAGTATTTCTATATTCAAGAAAATCAGCTGAGCTCCGAGGCCCTGAAATGTAACAATGACAGGTGCTGTCTTAAACTCAAGCAGAGTCGCTTAAGCATAGGAGACTGATTGAGCAAGAGGTCACTCTCGGGGGGGGGGGGGTGATAAACAGTCATTTTATTGTATTTAGTTGTTAGTGCACACCAAAAAGTGACTTCCAGAAAAACACACATTACATCTCACAAGGCATTAATATTAGGCCCACTTACAGCTTGCCATCCGGACCTGGGTTGAACCGTATCATAAAGTCTAAGATATACCCCACGGACACTGATGTCGAGTAGACTGATTCTGCTTTACTGGGTAGGCGATGCCTATTTACTGCAGGTGTGCATTGGGCACATAACCTGAGCACAGCTGTGCTTCGCGATAACCCAGTTGCAATGGTGCTTTGAGATGTCCCGGTTTTTCCACCCCCCATGTAATGTCTTTTCTGATATTCCTGCCATTCTGAGCCACAGGGTAAAACAATGTTTCCTGAAAAAACATGACAGCACCTGGCAGATCCATCTGACAAAGGGAAGGAGTGAAATCTGGCCATGTCCACATTCATGGATATTAGAGTCCACATATTAGATGTGGCCAGGAGTGAGACATCTGCTTCATGTGCTGATGACATGGGTGGGCCGTTTAAACCTCACCTAGAAGTTGTCTCTAAATAAGGGCTCTTGGGGTAACGATGTATCCTTTCACCTGTTCTAGGCATATTTACAATTGTAAAGTGGCAGGATTTGAAGGAAAAAAGCTTCCTCCCCTCTTTTTCTTTGGTCCCTGTCTTTCCCTTCCCTTTCTTTATTGCTGGTTTTGTTTGGTTTCTTTTCCGGTGCGTTGCAAAGCAAGTAATAGAGATTTCAGCTTGTTTCCTTTGGCGTAATTTCTCTATGCAATCACCATGAGAAGTGACTGGGAAAGACAATTTGATGAACTAAGAAAAAATATACAGGACGAGCCAGCTCAAAGTGTCTCTGTTTTTAAAGACTCCCTGCTGCTGAATATACCTCATAGTCTTCATAGACATTAGGGGCTGGAAGGGACCTCGTGAGATCATCGAGTCCAGCCGTCGGCAAGAAGTCAGCTGGGATCACGTGATCTCAGCAAGAAAAATATCCAGATGAAAAATATCCAGATAGTTAGAAGTCCACTTTACTGGGCGAGTGTGATGGGCTGGTGTGGATGTGTCAACTTGGGTATGTTGGTGGCAGCCTACCAGATGAAGGAGCTTTTTTAGCAGGCAGCTCTTGCAAGGAAATCAATCTCTGTTTTCAAATTGGAAGCAGAGAGTGGATCTCTTAAGTTGCAAAAAGCTTACAAAGGCTTAGGGAGGAGGAGCTTCTGGCCTTATGCTTGGAGAGATGTTTGATCAAGACAGAGCAGGTGCCCTTGCTGAGCTCAGATGATGAGAGGCACAGAGGGGAGTCAGGGACGTAGATGTGGTTCCCCAAAAGGACAGGAAGAGCAGCAAGGTGTTGGTTCAAAGCCAGTCCAGGAGACTGAGTGGCGAGAGGAGAGCTCCAGAGCAGCGGGATCGGGAGTGCAGAAGGTGCTGGCTTGGGAGGAAGAAGGCTGGAGATGGCGATCAGGAGGATGCTGGCTGATCAGGAGCCGCAACAAGGGCACGAGGAGGCAGGATGTCACTGAGAGCTGGCCCAGGCATGGTGGGGATTTGGGGGCATGGATACTAGATTGTTCCCCCCCCCCCCCCAACCCTTAAGGGGTGGGTGATGATGGATTGTGATTCCTACTTCACCGCTCTACCTCTGTGGAGAGAGGCCGTTAGCCAAGTTAGTCTGAAGCCAGGCAGAAAGCAAACCCGTTATAGACTTCCTTAATCAGGCTTGTGTTACAAGCATTTGTGAACCTGTGCTCACTTCATCAGAGGCTTGCCGTGATGAAGCGAGCTCGGGCTCACGGAAGCTTACCCATCTCTGGTCTAGTTTGTCCGTAAGATGCATCTCCACCCTGCCTTTTACCTCTTCTGGGGGAGCATCGGTGAGGGAGGAGGGTCATGCTTTTGGGACAGGGGGACAGCTCCTGGGCGTGGGTTAGAGGGAACCTGGAGGAAACAGGTCTCAAGAGTCTTTGGATGCACAGGACGTGGAAGGGACGAACAGTTCACTCCTTGAGGAAGCAGCGCATGTTCACTTGTACGGACAGGCTGAATGGGAGCGAGCCAGTGGGTCCTACCTTTGAGGACGCGAGGCAGAGGGCTGGGTTGTGGTTTAGCTACAACATCTCCAGGTGTGGTTGTAGATAAAATTCCCCCTGGAAAAGGGGCCTCTGAGGGAGAAATGGGTGAGTCTGTGGACCAAAGTCCAGCTTGGAGGCTGGGAATGGAGGCAAAAGGGGAGGAGCGGGCCACACTCCCTCCCCCTGCAACCACGGGCCAAAGGGACCGATGCCTGCCAAGGGAGGACGAGGCCAGCCCAGATCGGAGCTTCGTCTAGGGCAAGGGAGTCCCGTGCCTGGAAAAGGGTCTCCCAGGAGGAGCGGGTGTGGGACGTGCTGAGACAGTGGGTGGTAGCCCCACAGCTACCGCCTCAAACTGCTGAATTTAGCACACGATGCTCCTTTCTCTGGGGACCTGAAGGCTTTTGTATATAAGGATCCGTAACTCTTATATGATTTAAACATTTCTGTGCTTAAGAAAATCTGGCGCGAAGCCCAAGTGCTTTGCTTTGCCGGCCACATGACACTGAAGAGGCTACACCACGACTCTGAGTGCTTGTGGCTGGTGGGGGGAGAGTGCCGGTTCAGGGGGGCTGCAGAGTCCTACAGCCAAGGAGAGGTGCCAGATGGGGAGGGTGTACCCAGAAATGCTCCCCGGGGGCTAGAGCTGGAAACTGAGTGGGGCCTGCCAAGACCCAGCTGGCTCGGATGCACTTGGGACCTAAAGATTGGATCCATCCCCAACAGACTTGGAGAGCATCCACGAAGAGACTCAGCCAGCACCACGACAGTAAATATTACACAACACCTCTTTTGTTAGAGCATGTTAGCGGCGTCTCCATCTTTTCAACAAGCGCTCCTTCCAGACATATCTGGTTCTGCTGACTGTCCTTTTTGCTTTGCAGGCATTGCCGGTACCCGAGCGCGTGCTCTTGCAGAGTAAGGCAAGGGGCGACATGGTTATTTGTCCCATCGTTTCCTTCCCCGTTCCACTACACGAGACGTCGCATTGCAAAGTGCCCACTTATTTTTATACTTTCCTCCTTCTCTGAGTCTTACCCCTTACCGCATGTGGAACATGACTGCTGTTTCCTGGGTTGTTTAAATTCTTTGCACTCTTTTAGGACACTTTGCCTAGTTCTGCAGCCAATGGATTTTAGTTAGTGATGTTTGGGAGCTTTCTCTTGTTAACCAGAAACAAGAAGAATATATTACGAAGGCCCTAACTCCATCGGGTAATGGCGGGTTGAAAGAACGCTACCTCTTTGCTTTCTCCTTGCCTCATTTAATCAGGAGTCTTGTCAGCTCTGCTCTTCATAATTCAAATATTAACTATTGTCACGAGGAGGTGGCACAGCACAGTAACACTTCCTGTGGTATTGACACATTGCCGGAGCTTGCAGGGGAGGCCTCCCAGTTTGCTCAAAGAGATTAAATTGAAAAAGACAGGGGACACTTGTGCGGAGGGAGGGCCATTTCAACGAAACATGTTTGCTTCTTGTAGGATGCCATTGGAAAGGCACGTTTGTCCCATATTTGTGCAGCCCGGTTTGATTCATTTTGACTGGATTATTCTTGAGGAGCGAGCATGTTGCTGCAGGGAGGCACCGTAGTCTGCAGTGAGGGTTTTTGGGCCGAGTTACAGAACGAGCCCTGGAAAACCTGGCTTTTTTCCAGAATCTGCCCCCAACTTATCACCGTTGTGTGATGATAGTGGCTCCTATTTTCAAAAGTGACCCTTAATTTGGGTGCCTCCATTTTTGACGGCCCAAGTGCGCCTTGGTTTTGCAGACTTGTGGGCTACTCCAGCATTTATTTTAATAAGGGCTGTAATTAAGACTGCAATCTCTGTTGTAGGAAAGCTCTCCTGGACTCTCTTCCTTCATTAAAATGTGTCAAATTCCTTGGAGTTTAGAGCAGACTTCTAACAATGGCAAAAGAGACTCTGTATCCCAAATATGCACGAACATGTGCCAAAGAACATGCATGCTAATAAATACACATTCAGTGATAAAAGTATATCAACAAGGGGTTATGAGTTTCCTCACTTCAAACTATGTGAGCAGAAACAGCCTGATTTCACTGTGGAAGTGAGGTGGTTCATTTGAGAGAAGGATAAGTAAAATCCCCGCTCTCTCTGTAGTAAGTCAATCCAGCTCCATCTAATTAACACTTCTTAGTGTTAATTGTGAGTCCCTGTTCTGTGTTTTTCAGGGACAATATTTTCCAAGCACTGCTGATGAAATGTCAGGCAGAGGTTATAATTTTGCTCTCCTTGCTGTTATAACATTGAGCCATAGATGTAGCTTTTTACCAAGGTGCATGTCAATCATGCAACGGAGAAATCAAATTTAAGAAAAAACCCCAGAATCCCCTCCAGAGAGCTCCTTACAGAACGGGCACGTTATGAGTACTTATCTGTCTAAAGAAGCTGTAGTGAAAGTGGCTGTTTCTGCTCTTAAAAAACCCCAAACCATTGCTTTTTAAATGGTTAGATCTTGTTTTACTAAGTCAATCGGCCTCTCAGGTGAACTAATGGAGTAAAAACTAATTTAAATAATTTGCATAATCCCATAGGTTTCTAAGATTAATGCCACTAAAAATGCAATGCAACTGTTCAGGATCTGCAGAAAGTTTTTTCAAAATAAAAGACACTCAATGATGATGATGATGATGGGGAGCAAGTGTTGCCACTTAGCAAACCCATCTATCATGGCCATGTAGGAAGGTAGCAGTGAAAAAAGCAGAAAGCTACTGCTCGGATGTTAAAGCAGCACTGTGAAGATGGCAGCGCTGTGGACTAGATTCAAAAGACTGACAAGAAAATAAGGCCAGGTTGCTGGAGCATGCTGAATTTTCACTGGCATCGTACTCAAGAAATATGCTAACAGGTTGCTGTTGTGTCCAACCGTCGTGTGTCGGATGAGCGAGAAAGTTCCCTGCTGGAGCACTGAATGGGAACATGAGACCGTGGAAAGACCAGATTCGCAGGGCATGAGCTCCAGAGCATGGAGTGAAAGGGGATTCAGGGAGACGAGCCAATGTTTTGGGCGAAATCAGTGCATGCCAATTGTTTTTTTCATGACCAGCACAAATATCAGGGAGGCGATTTTGCATGTCTCCGCTTTGGGCCTGATCCTGCATTACTCAAAGCAGAGGGGGTTTTGCCATGTGGTTGCTTACAAGCAAGACCAGAGACATTACTAACAGCCCCAGTTTCTGGTCTGTCTGGGATAATTAGGAATGAATGCTATCTAAAACAGTGCTGCTGTCTTGAATCATTCAGAGTGTTGCATGGCATTTTACTTTCTCCACTCTCATTGAGGCATCACTTGTATGTCCAGGTGACTTTGATGGCCCAGCTATGAATTTGAGCAGTGCTTTGAAATATTATCTATCTTTAGAGGTCAGCCAGTGTTTATCCTGTGAGGCCTCCTTTGTGTCATTTATAATATATCCCTGCAAACGCTGGAAAGGGGCTGACATTTCTCAGTTTCATTCTGTTCCTCTGGATTGAAACCGGTGTGATTCAGAGGAAACTCTTTGCATAGTCTCCACAACTTCACAGGCGCAGTATTCGATACCGGCTCTGCAAACATGCGGCTAGCTGCAAAGTATGGAGCGCGGCAGCGGATGGTTTAAAAATGTGATGCTCATTTTTATTACCCCAGCGCTCTGGCTGAAGAGTTTAAACAGAAGTTTCCACTCTGCTTCCACGTGTCACCTGTAGGGCTCAGAAGAAAAATCACCCGGTGGTTATGTTTCCATATAATGAAATCTTTCACCGCGATGTAAACCCGCAAAACAGTAAAAACCAAACATCTGGTGGAAGGCAAAAGCTCTATTAATGTGCAAAAGCTAACGAACAGAGCTATTTTCTGTTGCCGCCTCCTTTCCAGATGCTTCACTACAGACAGCCACACATGCTGCTTTCTTTCTGTGACGTCGTGTCAGCCTTGCGATCCCCAGCTCACTTTCGCTTTTATTCTTCCTACTTTTCTTTTTGTCTCAGTGGTTTTATTTCTACATTTTAGGTTTCCCACCAGCTGCTTGTTGTTTTTAATTTTTAGTGCCTTATTGGTTCATTCCTTATGGGCCTGTTTCAGTTGAAGACACATATGCACACACACACACCCACATATATTTTTTAAGGAAAATTTGTTGTGTCCCAGGTCAAATTAGCCAGATCAGTTCCAAATCCTTTGAATCGTTCAAGATCTATATGTGGCCCTACTACTAGCAAGGATCCTCCACCCCAGACTTTTCAGCCCGGGCCTTCAGAGACTTCCCAATCTTGCGGCAGGCATCCTATGTCCTAGGGAGCCCTGTCTGCAAGCAGACAAGGGCGCGCCCTCCACTACACAGTGCCATTTTAATTGCATTACCTTGGTCACAGTGTTTCCCCTGCTGAGAAGAAATATGTCTTGGACAATTGGCTGAAAGAGAGGAAAGGCATTGCAGTGGTTGAAGCAGTAGCCTGTGACTCGGGCTCCTCGCCAGTGCCTATGTGTCTGTGTTTCCCCACCTGTAACATGTGATGATACCACCTCCCCACCTCCCTACCTTCTTCTCAGAAAGATAGATGAGATGCCCAGAGACTGCTGCAGTTGGGACCTGTAAGACCCTGAGCTCACTCTGGACCCGAATTGTCTCTGCCCAGTGCTGCATGGCTGACAGCCTGGCCATGGTGCAGAATTAACCTGGCACTGGGGGTTGACTAGGCAGCTCTCCTCTTGGAGTAAGGGAGGACTCTGTACTCCTGCCGGGAGCTCCCAGCTGGTTTCAGTCCTTAAAGGGTCTACGGTACTTGCCATGAGAGTAGGAACCAAAGCAAAATTACATGATTCCCGGGGCAGGAATCTACCCCGTCCCCAGAGCCTGGGCGAATGACAATTATTATGGACAACAGAATAAGCAAAATAATGGCTTGGTTTATTCCCCTGGCCCTGATCTTGGTTTCACTTAAATGCTTCTTCCAGGGGCTGCATTTCCCTTGTGCATTTATCTATGACACCCTCGTTTCTAGTGTAAGGGGGAGGAGGGTGCCATAGATAAATACACCACTGCCTCCACCAGCTTCAAACTAGCTGAGGTTCCCCCTCCAGAGCGGGCATCGCTTCCTGCCTTACACTCACACGGCAGGCTGAAGCATCAAACACGTGCATGTTTCTGACCCAAAGGTCTGTCTGTAGACAGCGTGACTTGTTTCCTGTTTCACACATATGTGGGCTGTCTATGCTCGGCAATGTCAAAGCACTTGCAAAGTGTCAGCCCAACGCCAAGGCAGCCGGCTGTGTTCAGAACGGGTGACCGATACAAGGCACAAGGTTGTCTTTCATTGTGAGGGTCTGGAGTGCCGTTTGGCAGCCCAAAAGCCTTTAAAACCGATTTCTTATAAATATCCCCCATGTCAATCAGAGATGCCACTTCAGGATGAGCTGACTCCTAGCCAGGACGATGCCTGATAACAATCATTGGTGGGTCTTTTTAGAAGTTAACAGATTCATCTATCTTCACCGCTGGTAGCACAGAAGGCAGCTGCCTGTTTCTTGGGTATGAACCTCACTTTGGAAGGGCTTCACAGCCTGCAAATGCATGCCGGCAGGTGCGGTGCTCACTGCCGAGTGCTTCCCTTGAGTCCTGGGTGACTGCAGAGCACAACCCCTGTAGTCCGTGTCTGTGGGATCTATTCATCCCGCTGACATGAAACGTAGCATATACCAGAGTTTGTTTCTTTACTGCCTGCGGTTTCCCTATTGAACCTTTTCTAACATATGGCAGGATCGCTCAAAGTCATACAAGGTCATCATGTGCTGCATTTTAAATTGCTTTATTCAGGACAATTTCCTAGGGGCTGCTGGCCAAGAAGAAAAATTTCTTCCAGGAAATCAAAGCATACACTTAATAGTCAAAGTCTGCGCATTCGAGACCCTAAGCAGCACGGCTACCAGGCCTAAATCCTGCCATTGGATACTTTCATAACTACAAAGGGAGCTGTGGGTATAAGAGATTAGAATTTGGCTTCAAGACACCAAAAGCAAAACATAAAATCCACCCTACAAAGTCACAAAGACCCTAAATTGGATAATGGACCCTATTGTTACTGAAACTGGAGCTCCGGTTTCAAGTGTGGGGATCTAAAGCAAGGCGTAAGACCCGATCACGCAAACATGTATTTGCATTCCTGTGTACGTGAGAATAACCTCATTGACTTTAGTGGGGATTGCTCACAACACGAGTGCGATTGCACCAGTACATTGTGTCTGTAGGATCAGGTGCTTGATCTGTGTTCAAATATCCCAAAGTGTCTAAATACTGATTTGTCTTCTAGACTATACACTTTTTGCAGTAGGGACCTTCCGTTTGTGTTTTGAACAGCCCAAGTAATAAAGTAAGCATACCACTACTAATACTCTAGGACCCACATTTCTTTTGTTGTTGCGTGGCGATTCAGATGAGAATAAACCACGCAAAGCTAGGGAATACGCAGCAACTGTTAGAACATGAAAAGAGTACTCGTATAGCCACCCCGCACAGCACACTTGCAGGCCAGGAGGAATGTAATTTAAAGTTGAAGAAAGTTTGTTTTTCTTAGCTCCTTCGGGGTATCTCGTGCTGTTTTACTGACACTTAAGAATAGAGCCACGCTTTATAAAAGTTGCTTTCCCCAGTTTTCTTAGCTGCCATCAAATCTTTCTTGATGATAGGATGTGTTTACAGAGCCATACAAATAAGCCAAGTGGTTCCTTACCCTTCCAGAAATGGGTCACGGGATATAAGGGAGGTGTTGCAAAGGGCGTGCAGAAGGAATATTGGATTTCATTGCATTAGGAGGGACACTGTTAAACTGAAAGATGGTTCATTTAAAGGGGCAAGTTAAAAGTAGTTTCAAGAACTACTCTTGTTTCTGAGTCTCCATAATACCTTTTATGCCTTTAAAATCCATAGTTCTCTGCATTCTTTAAAAAATAATTTTCTTTTCCCTTTGGCTGTGGGACAGACCCATACAAACCGGGGAAACAATATGAAGTGCCATAATCGCAAAATACTGTCATATACACAACCACACTGAAAAGGAGGAGGAGCATATTTTCCCCTCTTCAATCCCATTACGTTGATAATCACTTTACTTGTTACTTGCAATGATGTCCGCCAGCAACGTGATGTTAAATTTGAAACCCCCCCTTTCAAAAATAGATGCAGGAGGTAGGATATTACTCAAACCCCCTAAATATGCAGGAGTTTGGATCTGAGCAGAGTGCTCCAGTATTTACTTTTCATATTTAAAAAAAAAAAAATTAGGCATCATCCAGTGCTCTCAGTGCATTCACTTATTAAAGCTATATAACAATGCCCGGAAAAAAATTGGTATATTATTGTGCTGAGTGGGTATCCCAAGGAAAAAAGATTTTTAAAGATTAGAGCAGCACCTATTGAGTATATGAGGCAAAATTGTATAAGAGAGATCCTTTTTCTTTTCCTCCCTGCTGCTTCTCCTAAAAATCTCATACATTAATTGGCACATCTGTCTTTAATAGGACTGTGGTGGAAGCTATCCAGTTTCCCTGTCCCCTCGCCTTCGCCCTTAACCTACAGACCTTCCCTCTAAGCTAGTCGGTTCTGGGGTCATACGTAGCACAGACTGGCTGACCAAAGGCCGGCTTCTTAAAGGTATTTAGGCACTGACCCGTGCAGAGAGGTACTATGCACTTTTGAAAATCCCAGTAGGCACCCAACTCCTGTTGGATCCTTTTGAAAACCCCTGTAGGCAACGATCATCTGCATCTTTGGGTGTCTATGTATCTTTGACAATCTGGCCCCTTTCTGGTCCCTTCAGGAACCAGGAGTCCCATCATCGAGTCAGCCTATCTGGCTGCTAGAACAGGCCTCAGGCGTCTGCTGCTCTTCCGGGAAGAAGAGAGTCAGGTGGCCGAGAGAGTGCAAGGGGGTTGGATGGCAGCATCTCCTACCCCGGTTCGGATGAATAGCAGCATCCGCTGCTATTCACGTGCTGGTGGCTGAGGTCTGTAGTTTGCCAGGGAGTGTCAGGACACAAATCAGGAAGCCTGGCCTGAGTTATTGCCTGGGCAGCACACTTGGCTGGAGTCTGGTTGACAAGCTCTGCCTGGCTAGCGTCCTGATTGGCTGCCGGGAGCTGTGCCGGTGCCTATCCACTGAGTCCCAGCTGTGGCGGCAGACTCCCAGGCCAGCCAGCGGTTCTCACCCTGTTCTGGTCTGGTAAGACACCTGGCTCCTGAGTGGTCTGGCTTTCCTGGTCTTCTGACCCTAGCTTGGCTCTCCCTTGGATTTCCCTTGGACTTGGTAACTTGGCATCTGCTACCTGGCCCCTCACCCTGGCCTGTGTTTTGGACTCTGCCCCTCTACACATTTCCCTCTACACTCGGTCATTTGGCTCCCAAACGCCACCCAAGCCCCTTCCTGTGGTGGCTCAGCCATTAGGTAGTCCTGAACATTTGTGATCTCAGCCCTAACATGGAGTCACAGAGGCTGAGCAGGGTTACTCCCATGGTTATGATGGCTCGTGAGCTGCTCTTCATGGCAGGGAAAAACCGCGTGCCCATCCCTTGTCCTGAGTGGGTCCCAGGCACAGGAGGTGCAGGTCTAGGCCCGGGGGTGGAGCTGTCGGCACTGTCCCGTTTCCCCAGAGCTGGGTGAGCTGAGAAGGAAAGCACACGGGCGTGCTGGGCCTCTGGGGATCCTGGGGCGAGGAGATCCTGGTGGGGCTCCATAGGTGCTGGGCTTCACTACACGAGGGAGAAGGAGCCCATCTAAAGTGTCTGGCCTTCTCCCAGACCCTGTCCCTCTGCAAAGAGAGGGAGCTACCGAGGGGCGTGGGGAGGGGATGGGCACAGGTCTGTGGTGTGGCTGCTCTTCTTGCCACACAGAGTTGACCTGACCACTGATGCACAGCTGGCTGTGCCCACTAAACCGAATGGGGAGTCCTCCAGCGTGTATCCACACTGCTCGTGATTATTAAATGTATTATTCAGTATCCACTTTAATTATTAAAATAATCTAAGAATTAGAGCTCATATAAGAAAGCAAGAGCTGCTGGCTGTCTTGAGCCACAAGACTGGGTAATAGTATAACTTCTAAGCCAGGTTTTGCCAACCTTAGTGGCTCCTAAAAACACGAGGAAGGCCTGCCCGTTGTATGAAAATGGCTTCAGAAATCCTAAGTTTTACGAAAGAAAATAGCGATGTCAAGTCTTTCTATTTTTCCTGGTTTTTAAACTCCAAGGGGCATGTTGTTCTGAGGCAAGCAGAAACTAAGCTAATAGTCATGGCCTATTTTGCTACCATCAGGGCATGGTACAGTGTATTCTTGGGGCCTTAAGCCTATGTCCTCCACTGGAGATATACCTCCTTTTTGGATGTGATGGACTGGGGGCACCCCACCATAACTTCTGCAAATTGAGTAGCACCCCATTTCACAAACTAATGTCTATTTTTACAATGCTTACTTCCTTGCAGACGGGCTGGGCAGTGAAGGTGGGGGAATCAACCAGGAAGAGACAAACCTGAGCCTGTGTATATCTGCTTATCTCCTTGCACCTTCCAGCACCCTTCACGGTGGCACCCTGACACCCCGCTTGAGAATCACCGACCTAGCTCCTTGCCTGTGGCATCCCATAGCTTATGCCAGTATAGTCTCCACTTACTATAGCTTCCACGCACCTCCCTCTGCCCTCCCAGCTCCCCCATTGAGCGAGGAGGTGTCTTTTGACAGCTGTTGATGGGGCCAGAAATTGAAGCAGAGTCTCCCAGCGTAGCACCCAGACATCTATGCCATCCTTCCTCTCCACTGGCTCCACGAACAGGTGTCATCTCACCCAGGGTGGCTGCTTCTTGTGCTTTCTTCTGTTTGTCTTTTCTGGATGCTGTCAGGCTCCTTCCCCGAGAGGGCTAGATGACAGGCAGAACCACTATTTAATGGGGCTTTTCACGCTAGAAATGAAGAGCTGAGCCACATGTGCTCTTTTGATGTTATGGACACAATGGCTCACACGCACGGTTGAACTGCAGCTGCCTACAGTCAAGGTGTCCGTGCAAAGGAAGCCCAAGCCTGTCCTAACCAGGTACAGGAGGAGCAACCCAACAGAAGGGATCATCTGCTGGGAGGGAGTCTCCTCTGCTTCCTCCCGTCTCTGAAGAGGGCACAGGTTGATTCCTGGTTGCTGTACTAACTCTGGTAGCTTGAGGGCTGCCTTCACTTAGGTTGGGAGATTAGCTGGGGGTCAGATACCCCAGTGATGGACACCCATATTAACAGTAAGACAGAAAGGTTTTTCTGAGGGTAAGTTTGACCGGTACTCTGGAAAACGCAAGTGTTTCAAGGGCTCTTTCCACAGCCAAGGAGTGTGGTCTTTCAGCAGCAGCAGGTGCCTGGACAGTAGAGAAATGGGCTGTCTGGGTAAGTGCCGTAGCTCAGCAGAAGCGCTGATGAGAGCCGAAGCCAGCGGGAACTATGGCTGTTCAGTCACTTATTTAAGGACCTGAATATGGCTTGAAATAATGCACCCAAGCTAAAATAGTTTGACCTCAACTCCTCTGTGCCTCAGGTCCCCATCCAAATCAGTGGAGTTGTAACTGCACAGAGCTCCTCGGATGGCAAACGATAGGCTTCATACTCCTCTCACTTCTGTTTTGGAGTCTCAGCCGTTTTCCTCTGAACAGAAGGATTCCCGTTGTGGCAGCTGGACGGGGTGCTTACGCCAGCGTTATTCCACTGTAACTACTTCTGATTTGCACCCAAGCAAGTGACGGGAGAATCAGGTCCCATGCGCATGCCAATTATGATTTATCTATTAAGTTTCCTCTTAGGGAAGGTCAAATTCTGCTTTCCCTAATTGAGCAAAACTCCCGGAGGCCCCAAGAGTCTCGCTCAATTAATGATGGCAGATTTCAGCCCTGAGTTTTTTTGACCACAGAACATTTCTCAGAGGCTTTCAGCGTCCTGGTGTTGCCAGTACAGTCGGTCTCTGCATAACTTTGCAGGAGCTTGTGAAGGAAATGGAGGACCAGTTGTCCTTTTCCTGGAGCACTGGCACTGCTGGGGTTTTGGGTTTTTTTAAAAATGTTTTTGACAATTTGCAATCAGGTTTGAAACAGATGCTAGCTCATTAATGAGCGCACCGTGTCTGACCTATTCTGTAGGAGCCAGTGACGTGAGGTCTAACCCATCTCTATGAGGTCACATCTCTGCCAATGATGGCCAGTTCCTACAGCACGGTATCTAGTGTCTTATCTAGCCCAGCATGGTGTAAGGTTGGTAAAGAGGGCACCCCTGAAGCAGCAGCTGTTGGAGCCTATGCCTATGCTACGAGTCACATTTGTTAAGGGACTTGCTTTCAGCAGTGTTTTGCTTCTGCTGCCACGGTGTGGTCAAACCCAGTCAGTTGTTCCCTTTATCAGAGACTGCACTCGTGCCTTGTGAGCCGCAGAGAAACAGCAACAAGTGCAGGGCATAGAGACAGCTGATCCTCTACCGCACCTGTAAGCTAGTGGGCATGATGCTCCTTCCCTGCTTGGTGTAAATGAGGAGTAACTCTGCAAAAGTTGTATGTATTAGGTGGAGCCCTGGTCCCCTGCATTGGATAACGGTAAATCTCAGCACTTAAGACAACGGGGTCTTGATACATAGCTGTAGTCAAGTAAGAGGAATATAGCACCAAGGAAAAGCACTCTCAAAACTTAAATATTCCCCCCACCCGCTCAAGCGGTGGCTACTTCACACATCCAGCAATGGTTTAAAATTGGGGTGAGCTCCGCAGTAACCAAGATTTCATTATCGTTGTGGCAAAGTGCTAGCAGACATTCACTAGTGCACTCTGAAGTAGTGGCATCAATAACCCAAAGGTTATGTCTGCTCTTTCACTTCCCATCTTTTTGTATTTAGCCTGTCAACTCTGGGCCAGGGACAGCCCCGAGGGGTTTTTATCGTATCACTATTATGTCACTCATTTAGGTGGGGGAATCAACCAGGTAGGGCCTCATTTAGTCCTTCATTTAATAGTCACTGTAAAGGAGTTGTCATCAACAGCCCCTCCCAGGTGCTTTTAATCATTACACCTGCATATTCAGCCCTGTTTCAATGACTCCTGGGAAGGGACCATCTCTTTCTCCGTGTTTGTACAGCATGTAGTACAGTGGGGCCCTGTGTGCAACTCTAGGCAAATGCTGTGTGATCGTTGTCCAGGAGGATTGGCTGCAGGCTCAAGTGCTTCGTGAACTTTAGGGACTGAATTATACATTGGAGGGATGGGACGTGGCAACCTCTTCAGAAGGGGCAAGTTTTGGATGTCCTCTGCTCTGAAGAGATGTTGGGATTAGTAAGGAGAGGTGGAGCTGGAGGGGTGCATGCTGAACGGCCCTTCCTTTTGGTCCACGCCATGGGAGCAGCAGCCAGGAGCTTGAGGTCCCCGAAGCAGGTAAAATTCCCCTTCCTCTCTGTGCTCAGCGGCACGTCCGTTCCTCTCCCCTCCCCTCCCCTCCCCTCCCCTCCCCTCCCCAGTTCACTGCTGCCACTGTCCCTGGCTGGTTTGGGGGTGGTGGGCGCTCCAGAGCTGCTCCTGCTCTCTTCTGGCCAGGCTGCATGGATGTGCTGGGCTCAGCTGGGGAGAGCCGCAGTGACAGAGGGCACGGCGCCCCGCTCCCTGCCAGTGCGGCAGCAGTCTTCGGGAGGGGGGACCCACCTGCCACAGCCACTGCCTCCAGCTGAGTCCAGCTCCCCCAGCATCCCTGCTTGGTACGGGACAGCAGCAGGGGTAGGTGGGCTTCCCTGTGCCTGGAGGTGCAAGTAGAGGGCAGGCAGGTGGGGAACGGGAGGGCGGAGGATGTGCCCCTGGGAGTGGAGGGGAAGGCAGGCTGCCAAAAGAAAGGGTGGTGATGGCAGGGGTTCCTACCAAATCGCGGGGCTAATTAAAAACCTCAAGTTCCCGGCTGCTGCTCCTGCAGCGCCCATCTACACAAGGTGTTTACTGTGGAGTTGCCTAATTAGTTCTGCAGTAAACCTCTTGGCATCTACAAGTGCACCCCTATTAGGTCGCAGGAAACGAATAAAACCTGCAGCAGGGCAGTACTTACACATACTAGTAATTCCCTGCTGTGGAGTGAAAACATTTTTACAATCCGTATTTGTACAATGCTTGCTTTTTTACTCTGCCTGCTGGCTAGCCCCACACTGGAGCACCTTCATGACCCGCCAGCCCCTCCGCAGCGCATTGAGCCAGGTCAGAGCAGCCCTGGGGGCAGGCTGACCCCCCAAACCCACTGCCAGCTGGGGCTGCTCTGACCTGACTCAACGTGCTGTGGTCCCAAGTGCATAGGCAAACAGTGTGCCCAGGAGCAATGACCTCCGGTACATTAAGTGCCAGAGTTTATTGTTCCACACTCATTGCACACACAGTCGCACCCACAGTGTGGTGTGCCTGCCCTGGTGAAGGGGGAGCTGGGAGCAGGGGTTGCAGCTGCCCCTTCACTACTGACTGTTGCTCCCTCGCCCCCTTCTCTTAAAATCCTGGATCTGTCTATATTAGTGAGGTAGGAAGGAGCTGGCCTGGGATAACTGCAGCGGCTTCAGTGTGAAGGCTTAACCTTGGATTTGGATGGTGTTAATGGGGTTATGTCCAATCCAGATTATAATCTTATTGGATTTCTTGAGCTGTGTTTAATTTATGTTTGCATTTAAGAGGGAAAAGTTGTTGCAACCAGGCATGGAGCACACGGTGGAGAGGAGCTTATTGCGTAAGTTAGTTTCTAGGTCCTTCTGGATTTTTTTCTTTTTAAACTTTTTTTGATCCAATGTATCTTGATGGCTCTTGTTCCACAGAGCAAAAAGGCCCTTCCATGGTTATTTGACATGAGGGATAAACAAGACTCATTTAGCTCTCATCACTGCATCTTGAAGCAGGTAACTGCTGGCAGGTATGCTTGCAAAGCACTTTCCTTTCAGAGGTGGTTGATCAGTGGCAGATAGCTTGAGATACAAGGAGGGTTAGGTAAAGAAGCACTGTAAGCCCTTAGAAGAAGTTGGGTTGGAGTACTTGGCTTGGGCTGAGAGAAAAGGAGATGGTAATAGTGGTGGTAAGGCCTGGGGAAGTATTTTTCTTGGATTGTTTTTCTGCAAGAACAAGAAGCCTGAAGAAATGCCCATGGTGGATTAGAAATTCAAGCCTTGGGATGGGCAGATGTTCAAACTGAGTTTTCTGAAGGGGCAGCTACGAAGGGATCTTTGTGCCCACCCTGTCTGCAAACTCTTACTAGTAAGAGTCCTTGGGTAGTTTCATACCTTGCTGCCACTGACAGCAATAATCATCAATGCTGTTGATAAGGCAACTCTACTGCTTCCGAATTTTGCTCTGAGTTATGTCTGTGTGACCCCAGGAGCCTTCATCGGGGCAGCAACAAACATAACGGAGGCCCTAATTTAGGGTGGTCAGTGGGTATGCCTGCATAGCCCAAGGTAAAACTGTAGAGATCAGTAAACTCACTCAAAACACTGGGCTGTTCAGTTAATTTAGTGACAATCTGTTGAGTCCCCTTCTGTAGCATTGGAAAGGGCCAGGAGCACAAAATCCAGCTGGATTTCACTTATCAATCATAGACGAGTGAGCGTGCGGGGCTAGCGTTAAAACATTTCCCCCTCCCGCCCCATGTGTGAGCGTGCGGGGCTAGCGTTAAAGCATTTCCCCCTCCCGCCCCATGTGTGAGCGTGCGGGGCTAGCGTTAAAGCATTTCCCCCTCCCGCCCCATGTGTGAGCGTGCGGGGCTAGTGTTAAAGCATTTCCCCCTCCCGCCCCACTTGTCAGTTGATAGACTTTGTCCTGGCTTCAATGAGATGCAACAGCCAGTGCCACTTCCATAGCTTACAGAGTTGTTCTCCAGCATGGGGCGGCACTATTTAATCCCGTGCAATCATTAAGGCTTGCATTGGGGCTAAAAATAAAATTGGTTACTAGCTTATGTTGCTTGGCAGTGTTGCTGTGAGTGGGCTCTCAAGGGGCTGCACAGAGTTAAATAAGACTTCTGTAGGCAGACGGTGGCTGAGGGAGACCGCGAGAGGCCTAGGCAATGGAGTGAGGTTGGAGCAAACTGTTTTACCATTGTCTGTTTATCGTACTCTAGAAATGGACTCGGAGCAAGCTGTCTAGCTTAGACCGTCTGAATTATCTCAGACCAACAGTCCCTGGCCTACGGCTCTTGGGCAGCTTGTTTATATAGGATTGTTTGAGGTTTCTGGCAGGGACAGGAAATTAAAGTTACAATTGAGGCCGACAGAGTGCAACGGATGGTGTTGTCCATTGCACATTGCTTGCTCGTTAGTGTTGCCCATGGACCAGTGAAGGCTGAGGACCACTGCCTTAGATAAAGATACTGATGTCTGCTTCTGTCAGTCACTCGCAGTTGTCCAGATCTTCTACCTTCACCTTCGGGGTGGTGGAGGTCAAGATCTGGGTATGAACCTTGCATCTCTGCATCATCACGTTTCCTTCTCTAGTCTTGTAAAGAGAGTGATGGGAGTGTGCAATGCAGCTGGGTTTGGCTTTCTGAGCATAGAAGCAAGGGTGTAATCATCTTCTTTGGAATAGCCCAAGGCTGAGACTTCCCCAAATTGCCTCCGTGCAAATAAAAATGTAACAACCAAATTCAGCTTTCACAAAATTAGGTGCAACTCCATTTGTTTCTCTTGCATCAGTTCCCTTGTGTCTCCTGTAAGTGCTAAAATGGACTCTTTCTAGTCTGGAGACTTTTAATAGCAGGTTAGACAAAACATTGTCTACAGTGGTCAGGGATGGTCCTGCCTTGGGCAGGGGCTGGGCTGAATGACCTCCTGAGGTCCCTTCCAGTCCTGCTTCTTTATGATACGATATTTCAGTAGCATCCAAAGACTTGGATCAGCACTAATTGTGGTGTGCATGGTACAAATGGATAGGTGGACAGTGTCCCTGCTCCAAAGAGATCCCCAGCCTACTAAACATGTTCTAACATGGTTTTGGACTGATTGTAAGCAGCATAAGATGTATCAGAAGACACCATGCTTGGAAATAAAGGTTTATTGTTTTTAAGAACAGTACTTGCAAGCAAGCAAAATCCAGAAAAATGTTAATTTTGATTTTCTAATTCAGGCTGAAATGGCAATAAAATGCTGACTAAAGTAACTAACTACCCATGGTCTGAAACAAAACTATTTTGCTCGGTTACATTGTCTTTTAGAAAGCCCACTAGAGAGCAGCAGAGACTGTATTAAAACAAGGATCACCTGCCTTGACCAATGCTAGAAAAAGAGACGGCTAGTTTCTGTTAGACTGTCAAGTCCTGCTTTATTGGGAGAGAGGCACATTATTTGGGCCTAGCTCCATCTTCTCTTTTCTCACAGACTTTTTATGCTAAGCTTGATCACCCATCGGTGCAAGGTCCCAGACAACTGTCCTAGGAGCTCCCCTGCCAACATCAGTGACTGTATAGGGTGTATTTATAGGTTATAGGGTGTGCTTCTGCATTCAAAAATATGCTCAGAGAGCTCTTCCAAGAGCAAAACTGGTTGTCTTTATATGAGTGATTCACTGATAGCTGTGACTGCAGAGGTCATTCAAAGCCACCAGGTTGGCGAGCTGGAGTGGGTGCTGACTTGTGGAGTACGTATTTGTGTCTACATGGCACTTGCAGGGCGTGAGCAACTCGATCAGTGTTTCCACTTTAGCCATCACCCTCCTACCCCCAATTTGAAGGCACATGTAATTTACAACTAAAGATTTTTAAGTTCAAACTTAGTTTAGTTCAGTCTCATTAGAGGGGCAAAATGATAGGGAGGATTTATTTAGGCTCTCTTGAATTATTGTCAGTAGCTGCAAGGTAAGTTCATTCTTAAAATGCAACTAGTTTCTTTAGGTTGAATCCTATTCCTGGGGAAGTTTAGCTAGGACTTCAGTGAGTCTGAATGGGGACAGGACTGTTCTTGGTATTTCTAGTCTAGCGGGACTTACAGGCACCACGAAGGCTGAGATCCCTCTGTGCTGGACTCTGTCCAAATGGAGGAAGAGATGTCTTGGTAATTTATACTGCTAATAGATGAGGCAGAGGGATGGAGAAAAGAAACATTATCCATATTCTATACTGAGCCACGGAGGGACCAAGTGCACAAGGAGGCTGTCCAGGGAGTACGAGCTGGGAACTGAATTGCAGCCTCTTGCTCCCTAAATCTGTCTCCATCTCAACGTTCCCGTTACGGCACCTGTTCAGCAACCAGCCCATTGCTTTTCTCCTCTGAGCTGCACTAGCTCTGCACAGTGCAGAAACACAGATGATTTCAGCAGATCCCTTCTGCCTTCCTACTGCAGCTGGCTTTTCCTTTGGACTGCAAATAAATAAATGTTGTCATATAAAAAGCATGCAGGTCACACTTGAAGAGACTTGCTTGGCAGCCTCTGTGTGCTGGCACAGTGGTTGCAGTAACGGCTACTAAAATGCCCATTAAACTTAGACTGTGGGGAGGATCAGGACTAAAGTGTGTAGATTGGAAACAAATTGCTTCTTGTCATCTAAGTGCTCCTAGTTTCCATCTCTAAGACGGTTTCACATGTAGGTTATTCAGCAAGCATCTGGAGTCCATTGTGCAAGAAAATGGAGGGATGAGAAAGTTAGGAGCAGAATAAAAGAAAGGCTTGGACAAAACAGAGGGAAATGAGAGGAGTGGTTTGCCATTTGTCTTGAGGGGGAAAAATCCACCAAACAGGAAGCCAGTGCTATTGTAAGCATCATGGTTTGGGGCAATGAGGAAACAGTAGTTGTCCAGGATGAGGGTGATGGAGATTAGGAAGCTAAGGTAGATTTGTGGAGGCAGGGCGAACTGTGTAGGAAATGAAGAGGTGCCGCAACGGGCAACGGGGACATCAGAGAGGAAAAACAAAGTCAGAGTAGACCCAAGCCATTTGGACATGTGGCCATAAGACCTGAAGACTAGGTGTGAAAGGCTGTTCAGGTTATGGCAGTCAGGGGCAGGAAAAAGAGGGGAAGACCCAAGAAAATGTAGTGTGATATAAGAAACATAACCTGAGAACTTCAGTTTTTCACAGATCGGTGATGGGCAGAAAATCTCAAAAAGCAAACTCCCCCTACTGTGAAAGAGGCTCAGCAGAAGACAGCAATGAAGCAAACTGTCCATAGTAGCTTAAGTGAAACCTTCAGGGAGGGATCGTGCCCTCCACCCTACTGCGAGCCTCCTGTGCTACTGCTACAGCACTATACCAGGATGTCCAGCAAAGACCAAGCAAGTCCCATTTTGGGTTTAGGCTGCCATTTCTTGGAGCAGCTCCCAGGGCAGTCGGTATTATGTGGGGACTGTCTAGGTCTCTACTACACTCTGCATCAAGAGAGTGCAAAGTGGGTCTTTGTCCCCTTTGCCTGGGTCTTGGTGCGTTGGACCACGTTTCCTGCCAGTTGCATGACAGAACATGGCTCTTCTATCCTAGCTCGATCGTATCCTATCCCTCTGTCACAGACTGAAAGGCCTGGTCTGTCCTGCAGTACCCAGAGGTCGACGTGTTACCGACTCCGAGCGCGGATTCGCTGCATGGTAGCCGAAGTTATTCACACTGATTTCATTGATGGTTATGACCCCTCCCACCCATCTGCATTTTTAGGAACCCACCTACCTTAGAAAATCTGACCTTTGGTCTCCTATAACTTGTCAGATATTAGACCGTGACCCGCAGTAACCATACAACTGAAAAAATCAGCTTACTAGTCTGCAGAAAGCAACGGTGGCATCATTGTGACGAGTGGCATTTACCTTTGATGAGCAGCTGCAGATTACATCATTTAATATGTTTGCTTCCTGTTCCAATACTGATTTCGGCGTCCCTTCGAAAGAGGAGTCACTTCATGAGAATCAAAATTACACTTAATTGAATTGTGCTCTCAGAGGACCTGTCAGTCGGATTCTGCCAGTCCTGTGTGTTGAGGAAGATGTAGGATTATGAGCATGATTACCTTCTCCAAAGCTATTCTCTAAGAGAGCCATACACTGCACGAAGAGATGGCAGATCTCTGGACTACATGTACATGCCCTCCTTGAAAGGGCCGGGGCAAGACGACAAAGAACGAACTATTGTTGCTCGAGTCAAGTCAGTTCGCTTTGATGCTGTACGCAGCATCACAGTCTCTGTCATCTACATCAAAAAGACACCGCAGTTCAAACACATGCCTCTACATTTTCAAAAGTGACCTGACTTTGGCAGCAACCATTTGTAGATGTCCAACCTGAAAGGAGCCTAAGGGTATGAAGTACCTGTCCTTGGACAATCGTGCCTCTGTGAGGTATCTCAACCTAAAACCCCTAGTTGCTATTGAAAATGTAAGGTATATAATACACCAGAAGGCAATTCAGGGTGAAGTGAAGTGTGTTCAGGTTTCAAAGAAAGTGCGTTAAGGCGTCATGGGAGACGTCTTTTATTAGTAAGAACCGAAAATCTGCAAAGTGTCATTCATGTCAAGGGATCAGAGGAACTTTTCAATAGGAACGATGCCATGGGTCTGCGCTTACCCTTCTGCTGTCTGTCTTGAGCCAGAAGAGTGTGAATGGACCTGGGTGATCCCATGGTAGTTATGTCGAAGTGCCATCCTGCATACTCGACCTGGGATGTGGAAGTCCAGCCGGGCTCTTTCTGTCTTGTACATCAGCAGCAACAATAAAGGCTCTGCATTTAGAGACCACTTATTAATGCTACTGGTGATGAAGAGAATGACATTAATGAGAGAGAGTGCAGCTCCGTCTCCTTTACATCCAAAAGCCTCATTAAGTGAGGGCATGGTGACGGAGGCAGCTGCCCCGGGCACCAACTTGGGGAGGGGGGTAGAAAAGCTGCTGCCGCCACAGAAGTGGGACCATATAGAGGTAAAATCTGATTTTGGCCAGCCAAGTTTCTCGGTAGAGAGTAGACTGGCTGAGTGAAGAACCTTATAGACCAGGGGTTCCCATCATTTATGTGCCCAAGGACACAGTCAAATTTAAAAGAAAAAGCAGCGGGTGCCAATATGACAGCATTTTTGTTGGAATAATGATTTTTACTCACCGTGAAAATGTGTGCGGGCATTTGAATAAACCTTGGGGGGATGCCATGGTGCCCACGGGCACTGCATTGGGAACTGCTGTTATAGACTTAACTAAATCAGAGATACATAGAATAAGGTTTTGTGGGCCCAGGCCATCATCAGATGCCATTACGGAAGGTTAGGCTATGCATCTCTGATTTAGTTAGTCTATAAGGTGCAAATCTACCTTGTGAAGAACTGCCATTTTTTTACAGGGTGACATTTCAGGCTAGAAACACATTTAGAAAGGAAAAGAGAGGGGCAGATCCACATGAAGAGGGCTTGACTGCCTCCTGGACCTCCCAGTGCTTTTACTAGTTGGGTACCCGGGGCTGGTCAGCAGCGAGACAGCCTTTCATCCCCTGAGGACTACACGCTAATGCTGCCAGCCTACAAATGATCTACCACGGACCACCAGGCCAGGCCAAAAATAAATAAGAAATGGTGCCTGGCTGCAGAAACGTGCAGGTGGTAAATTAGCTGTAGAGATAAACTGTTGATGAATAATTAACAGCGAATGTTCATGGCACTGGAGTATTTGTGGCAATAAGGCTTTTGTGATTAGTTAAATGCTGAAAGGGAGCCATTTACTGCAAGTGCATCCAAGTGCCATGAGCATTTGTGCTTTTATGCAGTCAGATAAAGGCAACAATCCTATTGTTTGCTGCGTTGCTGTTTCATCTTCTGAACTGAACCTGATTTTTAAGGGAATGGTTTCAAGAAGAATAGGAGGCGCAGGCCACTGTACCTCTGAATGAGAGCAGTCACGCAGGAGCCGAGTGAACGTTGACATATGTGCATTAACTTTACGCTTTTCATGATTTGGTCTTACCATTCCCAAGTGTCCTTGTGTCGATGTGTCCTTAGGTGCAGCAGGGAAACAACGCGAGGTGCAATTGTTCTCAGGACACTTGAATACAAAGTGGTTTGTATTACAGCAGCACTTAGAGGTTTCTACCGCCCAGACCCCCCCGCTGTGCAAACCGAGACTTGGAAACAGTCCCTGCCTTAAAGAGCTTCAAATCTCAGTGGACGAGAGCTGGAGAAGGGGTACTTAGCTCTATACTGCAGCTGGGAAAGTACCACCACAGGGAGCAACTTGCCCAGGCTAACACAGCAAGCCTGTGGCCAAATTCCCAGATTCAGTTTTAGGATCTGAGTCTGAAGCTTCACCCAGAGCAACCTCTTTCATGATACCTGTCTTAACACCAGCTCAGCGTCTGCTTACGATCACTCTTTCCACCTCGGGCAGTGGTGGCATTTGAAAAAGCACTGATTTCATTGGTTCTCAGGCAGACAACCAAAATGGACCAAGAAGCCCTGTATCTACAGACCTGCAGCCCTGGATGGCAGGCAGTGGGACCTGTGTACCCCTGTAATTATTTAGACAATGTGAATATTCGTTTTGCTTTTATCTCTAAATTGCATCAACTGTCTCCACTGACATTTAACTTACATATGTGACGGGATTGGCATTTTTAGACTGTCAGAATGTTACTGGATGAAAAAGCTGATTGTGTCACGGGACATCTGTTTTATTGTTAATTAGATGAAATAGGAAAGACATCAGAAGGGTACACACAGAAACTATTTCATAGTTCCTGTTTAAAATCTTACTCTGATCCCTTGAAATTAATGATGCTTTACGGATTTTCACATTTTGATGTGAATTTCATTTAGGAAGTTTCAGGAACAAATGACAGAGAGAGTTGTTATCCATCTGTGCCTCTGTCTTTACAATTCAATTACTCCCTGCCATCGTACAGTCTTTCCTTTCAAAATTATCAGAAGAAAGAAAATAACCGAGTTCATTTATCATTACAAAAAAAAAAAAAAAAGAAAAGAAAAAGTTATGTGATCATCACAGCTTGTGTGTTATGCTCATCAAAGCGAGGAGCACCGTTCACATTGTCCCATCAAGCTGACTTGGCCCTCGTGGCAGTTGTGAACTAGAGAAAGCCAAGATCCCAGTTTTGAACTATATCTTAATTTTATTTGCATTTTGGAAATCTCTGCTTTTTCTCTGTTTGTTTAAATGCTTAGCTAATGCTAATTGTCCTATAAAAACCTCACTCGATCTACTCGTGTTTTTCCGTTGCTTTTAAAGACTGCTTCTGCTCTAAGTGCTGAGCAGGAAGTTGATATAAAATATACTCCCCGGGATGGGAATGGCTGTGACGTTAAGAACTTATCAGGATACTGTTATATTACTGCAGGAAGATTTTGCAAACACCAGCCCTAATCCCCAGTCAATGCTGCCTGGAGATTTATGGTACCTGGAAAAGCAAGTTAAGTGAGGGAGACGCTCGCATTCTTCTGGGTGGGTAGCAACAGGCCTGACTCGGTCGATGCCTAAGCACCCACGTGCCACGGTCCTCTCTGGTTTGCTTTGGGGATGCTTTCCTTGTGCTTGGAGCCAGCTTTCTTCGACTTCTTTCTCAGGCCTGCCATTTAATAACTAGGATGAAATTTGGCAAGGGTGAATTTGCAACTCTGGCACCTACAGAAGAGGCCGGAGGAAGGGCACGGTGATACCCCAAAGCTTCTCTGTGCGTCTCCCATCCCTCCAGTTGGTCCACTAAATGATATCACTCAAAAGACTTCTTGCCTCTCACACCTAAGTGACTTTCCTTGCATATTCATGCATCACTATGAAGCTCCCTGGCATGTGCAGTTCCACCTCATCCCCGATGGACAGCGCCCCATGACTCTCTATGGGGTTCTGCGGAGGGCAGTGTCAACATGGGACCTTCAGTTTGGCCATGTGGCCATTTCTTCAGAAAGAAGTACTTGCAGTCAGTAAAGGACGTCCTGCCCACCGGCTCCATGAGAAAGTACCATGGAAAATGAGAGTGGACAGCTGTCCAATGGAAAAACTGCTGTGAGGATGAGATGGGCGGGGACAGCTGAGTTCCTAATGACCCACCTCTGTAGTCTTTACTTTGACAGAAACTCCAAACTCAACTTCTGCAGCCAAGAATGGAGTTGGGACTGCAGGTTGAGCCCCGAATTGTGTAGTGCGTAACACTGTTTGGCCAAATGATTGCTTGTGATCAGTGCAAAGACCCTCTTGGGGTTAAATTCCCTATAGAATAATAGCTGTGTACCAGCAGAGGGTTGGTCCTTCAGTGTTCATCAAATCTCCCAAGACAGATGAACGCAGTCACAGAGATGTCATGGGGGTGAGAGAGCAAGGCCCTTGTCAGACATGATATTTAAGACATGATTAACCGGTGTAATAACTGTGTGGCTGGTTCTCACCATGAACATGTGGCTGCTCCCAACCTCTGGAGCATACCGGAGCCCTTCAAGGCCCTGCTGTGCTCTGGAGGCGAGGCGCTCTGATCAGGAGTGCACTGGAGCCAGGAGCTCTCATGTGCTCCTGTGGCCAGAGCAGGCTACCGATCCCGCACATCCACCTCATCAGCAATAAGGTGCAAGTTGGATCCGGTCCCCGATCTCTGCACACATCGCATAACAGGAGGCACGATTGCTGGGATGGCGGATCAGATGCCATCGTGCCTTTAGCACAACTTCTGCCACGGGGCTAAAGGTAGTGATCCGAAAGGTTTGCAGTGAGGCAGGAGGTTAGCTGGTGAGGGGCGGTAGGAGTATTTCCTTTTTTTGGTTTCATAAAGTGCCTGTTACTGTAGTTCTGAGTGCTGGACGGGGTCAAAAGGGCCAGGAGAGCTGTGCAGGGGCAATTAGGTCCATTCTGGTCTTCTCCATTTATTCCCCTTGCCAGATGCATGGAGAGCTTGTTTTGCAGGGAATATTTGGGAGATACGGGGCTAACATTTAGAGGCAGGACAGATGCAGAAGGAAGGAGACTTGTAGGCTTCTAGCAACACCCGTGCTAACATTCATATGAAATGTAGCTGTGTGTTAACAACGAGGAAAGGACAGTGATGCTTCAGCTGTTTTAAGGAACAGAAGGCAAAACCTGCATGGAGCCTCAGAGAGCGGGAGGTGATAGTGTGACAGATACTCGATTCTGGGGTGGAGAAAAAGAGAAAAAAAGAAATCAAACTGGAAGAGCCGGGTTTGGTTTGGGAATGGGACTTGGACTGTGTACAGCTTTAGTAAGAAACCAATCTAATTGTAAATGGGGATCACCATAATGGAGTTTGGCCTGAATGCTTTATTTTTATGCTGTGTGATTTTAAGAAATATTTTTTTTTTTTTTATGTAGGATCTGTACATAGGACGGACACGTAAGTGGACTAAGACACCTCAATGCAATTCTTCTCCATCCTGCTCAAGTCCTTGTGAACCAGCCGTACAGACAACAGATGGGTCGTCCTCCTCTTGGCTGCTTTTCTGTGACTCAGGCTTAAGGGTTAGATGGCAGCAAGTTACCAAGATAGAGGCATTAATAGATTTTCAGAGGCTTAAACAGGATGAAATAAAATAGTACTTTTTAAGTCCACTTATGCAAGAGGCGAGGGTTTGTGTGAGGGATACCTTTTACTGGACCAACTGCATGGCTGGGGTAGACTTAGACAAGCTTTCAGGTACCACAGTACCCTTTCTCAGGTCTCCGGGAAGCAGACACAGCAGGGATGAGGAAGGGCACTGTGGTACCCAAAAGCATGTCTAAGTCTATCTTAACCATGCAGTTGGTCCAATAAAAGATATCACCCACCCAAATCCTCACCTCTTGCATATTGTATGGACCATCACAGCTTAAACATCCCTTCTGCATGACTAAGTCCACCGAGACCCCCAGGAGGTGGAACAGAAAGTGTCCCATAGCGCACCCAACTCAGCAAGTCATGTCACTGCTCTGAAGCCGTCCTGCCCTACCCCTGCTGAGCAGACAGAAATGGGCACTTTTTTCCCCCAATGAATGGTAAAATCACTGAAACGATATCTATGAAAAGGGGTGAAATGGCAGAAATCATTTCAGTTGAATAAGAAACAGAGCGGGGGGAGTAAATAGTACACAAACAAAGTTTTCACATTTTCCACGCGAAAAGTTTCACTATGAACACATGAAAATGGTTGAAGGACGTCTCCTACATCTCCATGGTTGAGGGGCACATGGCCTATGGGCCGCACCAGCAGGGGTTGCAGGCTCCCTAGGCTGGGTGTGCGTGGGTGGGTGCTTTCCCATCCCTCTGCACCACTTGTGCAGATGGGCAGGCAGGTGGGTGCTCCCTCTCCTGCCACCCCTGCATGGCGCAGCACTGTGCCTTACCTGCAGCTCCCCCGTGGCACCGCGTCACCTGGGTGCTCCTGGCTGCCGGCTCACCTGGCACTGTGGGTGGCTGGGCCAGGCAGCAGAAACTGGGGGAGAGCAGGAGAGCCCCAAGACAGAGCCCCAATACCTTTGCTGCTGTAGCTGGAGCAAGGGGCAGTGGCAGCTGGGGGATGCGCGTTAGCCCATTGCAGGCCACATATGGACAGCCCTGGTCTAGCCCAAAACTTTTTGTTGACCCACAATGAAATCATTTGTTCCCTGGCCCCCTCGCTTTATTGAAAACCTTAAAAAAACCCCTATTCTTAGGTTGGACTGAAACATCTGTTGTCTCCAGTTCAAGATCTGGCCTGTTTAACTCTCAACAATAGACTGCATGAATGAACAGGCCTAGTCTCGACCTTTCCAGTCCTTGGGACACGCCATGTCCCAATACAGTATGCAAGGAGATGAGAGTGTGAAGCATTTCATGGTGATTTAACTTGCCCAGTGGAGGCCACTTGCAATACCCAGGGCTTTGGTTATGTAGCCTTGGTTTCATGCCCTTCCTACTTAGCAACCAATTAACTGATGTTTAAGGCTAGAAGTAGTCATTAATATAACCTAATTTGGTCTTCTGCCTAAGAGGCCATACATAAACATTGCCCATTGACTCTGCCTTCTAGCCCAACAGTTCCTGGTATAACCATAAACTATTTTCACTTGATTGAAGGGGTCTTCCCAGATTATTTTAATCACCGGATGCAGCTTCTTTATGCCCCCCTTTTTCCTCCTATAAGCCCCTGCTTATTGGCATAATTCACACATTTTTGGTACAGTACCTCTGCATTGCAGAGGTAGTTTTTATCTGCCTCCGTCATGAGACTTCTTCCAGGACACAGCAGTCTCTCTGCATGGAAGTCCCAAATGCAGCTGCTGCTGCGATACCAAGAGTTTAATACCAAATCTCTATTTTCGTTGACTAGTGTATTTTTGCTACGTTTTATGAAGCATAACATCTGCGGCATAAGGTCTATCCCTTGAGAAGTTGCTGTTGACTCAAAAAAAAAAAATCCCAATATATAATCAAAAAGAAAAGAACCTGTCTGAATCAGGTCAGAATAAAATATGGAGACGGTTCGGCCGTGTCCTGACATGCAGAATATTGCTTCTGCGAATGTTTAAAACAATCTTCACTTTCTGGCTGTTTACCTCCTCCTCACCTCTAAAAGGGGGCCAGAAGGGTCTCATGAAAGACAGGGGAATTTATTCCCTGGATGTGTGAGCAGTGGGGCTGATGCTGATGAATGCTGCTAGATAGAGAAGGAAGCAGCACCGTGGAAAATACACCGTGCCAGGATCAGGTGTGTGTACAGGGGCTGGAAGGGACCCCTGGAAGTCACCTATTGCAACCTCCTGCCTGAAGCAGGCCCATCCTTATCCAAAACCTCTTGGTCTGACCTCTTCCTAAAATGACACAAATCGACCCTCACCTGTCCCAGGTGAAGCAGGGGAGCCGAGTGCCCCGTGTCTGGCTGCTGCAAGGGTGATTCCTTTGCAAATTAGCAGAGTGCCTAGTAGTCGGTGTGATCGCGTGCCTTGTTTCCGCGAGCTCTTATGCACAGTCGAGAGGGCACATTTGCTACCATACTGGTCTAATTCATGTTCTGGTTCATTTGCTACAGTACTGGCATAATCAAGCCTACATGTAAGCATATGCACAGGACTATGTAAGTGTTTAACCTGATGGTTGGTGTCTCTCCATGAACCGCTTTCATATTAACAGCACTGTAGCTGTTTCGTTCCTACCCCAAAGAAGGCTTTTGTTTTTTGGGGTTTTTTTAAATACACAAATTCCACAACAAAAACCAGAGGATGGGTCTGTCCTTGCCCTAACCCCATTACTCGTAACTTGGGCGTATGCTGGGAATGCGTTTGGCAGCCCACATCTATTAGTATGACTAAGAGAAATCTACAACATTTTTCATTTAAAAGGGAGCAAGATTGATACCCTTTATTAGAGAGCTGAAGCAATCCCTGCCTTTTCTAAAACAGTTCCATATCTATTTGGCTTTGGAGTGTATGTGCTTGATGAATTGCAGGCTAACTTAATGGAGAAGAAAATGTGTGTGTAGTGCTGTGTGAGGGCAAAAGGGGAAAATACAGAATAAGAAGCAATGGAAAAGAAAAGAGACTGACTGCCAAATGAAATAGCCTCTTCCTCCAAAAATATAATAGGCAAAGAGGGAACGTAGGCTCGGAGGAAAGCTGGAACGAGGGAAATCCGGAGCAAAGGCATTAGGGATGGGACCACGCAGACATCTAAATTTGGATCTGGAACATCACAAAGTTTTGGGGGGTGGATCAGGACTCTGCGATTTTGGTTCTGGTCCTTCTTTGCCATGAGGGAAGCTTAAAACAGGGGAATAAAGTAGGTAGCTAAGCAGCCTAAGTAGCCTCTGGTGGCACAGTGCTTTGGAACCAGGTTTAGCTTTGTTAGTGTTTCGGAGTGGACCTGGTTTTAAAAGTAACTAGGGGAAAATGGCACTTTCTTACTCTGTAAACATCCTCTGCACAGGCATTGAGTTGCAGCTGGCAACTTGACTGCCTACAAGTATTTATTACCTTTCTGCGCCTGTCAGGACAGCAGTGCGGTGCGTTCTAGAAGGTTGTTCTAATTGCAATTGTTTATTGTCCTACTTGACTTTCAGATTTTAAGCAGAGTTTGCAGTAGTGGCAATTAGGGGAGGCCTGAACTCTCAAAACTTCTTTTGCTAACAGCTGAGCTGACTTGATTAGGAAATTATTGATGCGGAGCAGAGAAGAACCGCACTAAACACAAATGAGTCTCAGCACTGTTCCAGGGGCATTTAGCGAGCAGGAGAGTGGGTGAAGTATAGAAAAATCAGTCCTCAGACTAAACCGTCTTTCGATGCAATATGCCAACCTCATTTTCATTTTACTAAGTGACATGCATGCGGTTATTGTATCGGTGGGAATTTGTGAATCGTTCTATATTGTAAAATCTGAACATTTCCGTTGCCCATATACTGGAGATGCATGAAATAAAGATCTTAATGAAAAAGATGTGTTTTTAATGTATGTGCATCAGCTACACTGAGGGGCATATTATGAACATGAAAAGAGTTCTTAAAGCAAGAAGAAAATGCTGTTTCTGCCCTGTGCTCTACTTTTCTTTGAAGTAAAAGATGGCCTCATAGGATTAAAAACAGAACCAGCAGATGCTCCGTATTTTAAAAGGCAAAGATTTTATGTACAGAACATAAACAGTTATCGCCATTTTACGTATAGAAGTTGCACATTTAGCAGGATAATGCTGTTTCTCTGCTGAATTGTACAAAGTCAGATGTCGGTTTGGAGCAGTTTTGTTTCTGAACCAGAATGTTGAAAACTCAAGTTCCAGACCGGGAGTTGTGTTTGCACTCGGTGTTGGCAGTCTTTCCCAGTTCCAAGGACTCAAAAATCATTAGGCCTCACATCTCAAGAATGGCTTAAAAATAAAAAAATTCTTAAAAAAAAAAAATCCCAAACCACCACCTTTTTAATTATTTTTCAGGGCATACTCAGTTCATGCTTTCTAGTTTTCTTTGGCAGCCATGGGGGTGACAAACTTCAAAGGCAGCTGCAATTCCTATGTTATCACGTGATTCCAGGAGCTGGGACTTCAAGCAAGATACCAGGTAGCTTGAGGCCCACAATAAAACGATGAGAGTTGGTAACACTGGGAATCTGGCTTTGCTGGCCATGCTGTCTTGCACAGCCTCTAGCCAGGAATGCCCTTTGCAAAACATAAGGGGTGACTGAAGAATCCCTTGGCCCTTTTGCTATGCCAGCAGCCCTATTTCACTGAGGCGATGAGGTGAAATCTGCCATCCTTACTCAGACTAAAGTACCCATTACGGTTGATGAGTTTTTTTGTTTTGGTAGGTAGGGAGGGGAAGAGGATAGGAGATTAACAGAACTCGAAGGATCAAATAGGACCAGGTCAAGGAATTAAACAGGGGTAGGGAAGGAAAACATGTAAGATTCACCTTGGCTGAGAGGGCAGGGAGATTTTTCTTATCTGTGTCCATTCTAGCTGTGATCAAGAAGCCCCCTTTCGTATGAGAAAAGAGCCAGCATGGCACTGGGGGACTCCTCATGTGGTTCTTGGCTGTATTAACTCTAACCCGGATTCTAGCATCAATATCTGTAGCCCAAAGAGCTAACTGCTAAGCATCTAGTAATTATAGACACAGACAGAAGAGCAGCCCCCATTGTAACTCATGGCACTTTGCAGGAAGCACCATGAGTTACAATGATCCCCCAGACCCAACAGACATCTGCTGTTGGGTCCTGGGGGTTGGGAAATTGAGCTGCTGTTTAGAGCAGCTGTGAGTCTGCAGTGCTGTCCCCTAGCAATCCCCTTCCTTCCTCCCAGGCCCTGTGCCATTTTCAGAATAGGAGGTTCAGATTGTTGCAAGATCAGGCCATTTTAAAGTGCTCTGTAGCTGTGCACTTGTGTTTGGTCACAGCTGTAGAGCACTTTAAGGGGCCAGATCAGGTGCAAATTGTCATTCTGTCTGCACCTCGTGTGTGTACTTCACATATACCCACACTTGCTCTGTCTGTACTGAATAAATATCTGTAATGATTGTCTAGGATGGTACCTTTTTATGGAACTTGGGAAATAAAAATGGAACTTGGAAGCAACACAAAAGAATAAACAGAAGTTGCAAAGGTAACTCTCAAGATTAAATAGAGTCTGATGGGAGCAGCTTAAAAAAAAACAAAAGTAGAGGAAAAGATAGTAAATCTTTAATGACAGAGTCTTAGATAAAAGACTAAAATATTTATATCACCTTTTTAACCTGAGTTTTACAACAATGAAGTTTAACGTATATCTTCTATTACCTTTGTCAAGTTTATGACTCTCTCTCATTTATGTATCCCCTTAAATATGTATAAGACAGTTTTACTTATCTTGTTTACATGGGTTCTCTCTTTTGGGCATTTGTCTCTATCACTGCATAGCACGTTTATGGTAATTTAGTATAATACATGTATATCAGAGGCAGTTTAAATGACACTTAGCCTTGAATATATTTAAGATTTTTTTTTCCTTGTACCACTAGGAAGTCAAAAGATATATGAAAAGCTATTAATTTTAAGATGAAGGTAACATAAACAACATCAAGACTTGTATTTGTTCTTGGAACAGCGGGGAGAAATATATAACAAATTTGGGGCACCATATGGTCAGTTGTTATAAAATAAATAAATAAAATCAACATTCAATCTTTCATCATCACATGTCAAGGATAATCCAAATAGCTGCCTGGTGTTCAGAAGGAGAATAAAATGTTGTGAGTGATTATTTAAGCTAACGATGATAAAGGGAAAGGGTGACTATGTTAAAGTGTCTCATGCAACATTTGTTTTCCCTCACTCCAACTCCTGAAAATAACATGGAAGAAAAAGTTTTTTTGCTTCTTACCTTCAGTTGTTCAGATCATGTGCGGCGGTCTGCAAATATAAGACTGTGTTATTACTACGGTAATGTCCAAAGGCCACGACTGAGACGGAGGCCGCGCTGTGTTAGTTGCTGTGCTTAAGCATAGTACGAAGTAGTGTATGCTTCAACGATGCCACAGTTTAAAATAGACAAGGAAGACAGATTAAAATGGGAAACAGGGCCAAGAAAAGGTGAAATCATTTATCCAAGATTACACAGTGGGTTAATGACAGAGTTGGACATAGGACCCAAGTTTCTGGGTCACACCTAGTATCTTATGCCGCGGTCCACTCTGCCCCTTTGGTAGAGCACTAGCTAGATGCCAACATTTTACTAGCATTCATCGGCTTCCCAGAACGTAGCACCTAATTTGATGGTCATTGATTGGAGCTGAAAGGCCTGATCCTGGGCTCTTTGATTTGGGACAAATTCCCACTGACGTAGGTATGGGAGTTTTGCCCATGTAAGGACTGCAGGATCAGATGCTAAGGGATTAGGGACAGCTTTTGAAAGGTTTATGGTATCTAATGCTGCAGACAGGCCCCTAGTGAGATTTCTGAAATATCTTTGCTCTATGGATGTTAGAGGCCCAGGTGATTTTGAAAATCCCACTGAGCTACCTAGCTGTATCTTAAGGTGTATGAACACCTTAAAAGTCTGGCCCTTTTCCAAGTCCTGCCATTAGAGAGGGAGTATTACAGGCTGCCAGTTGCAGAGGTAACTAAGTTTTATGGCTGGTAGTAGAAGGATCACAATTCTTTTTTGGATTTCAGTGACTGTCAGAAAGCTGAGTATAACAACAACCCTGATGCCTTCAAGTACGCTGCAGCCTTGCAAATTTTTCAGGAATTTACAAGCCCAGGCACAAAATCTGGTCTCCTGCCTATGCGGACATGAAAAAGCTAATCAAGTTTTACTCACCCATCCAAAAAATGACTTGCCTAGAGCAAGCAAGAAAGGAGAATTTTTCAAGGCTGTTCTATTTCCATGTGAGGGTAGTAAAAACAACCAGCCAACTCCCTGCCCTCACAAAAAGGCATAAGCTCTTTCAACTAGATAGACATCTATAAATACAAGCAAAAAACATGATCTTGCAAGGAAAGGCCAGTACTTCTCTTGGTGTATCCAAATGTGTAATTATAGATCATCTGGATTTGCTATGTGGAAAAAATAAGTGGAGAGAATGGAGCCATCGGGCTGGAAACCACTTTTCAAGTGTTTGGGTGGGGCAGGGGGTGAGGGCGAATTTCTCGTATGACAAGGTTTAAGATTGGAGCAAGCCAGAATTAAACAAACTTACACATATATGGATATAGTTTCTCTTCAAGCTTTCTCCTCTCAGCAGCCCCAATGGGTGCGGGCTGTCACCGATTAGCATGCACAACTGCAAACTTCCATCAGCGCCGCTCTGCTCTGGCATTGATCTAGTGCTGTGTGCCAGCTCAGCGGTGCAAAATATCTCTTCATTTCCTCCCCCTCTTTGTTCTTTTAAATCACTGCTTTCGGTGAGGCCTTTTCTTCCTCTTACAGGATGTTCAGAGATCTCCGGAAGTTGTGGATATGCTTGCTGCAATTTGGCGTCCAAAAATGATGGCTTGTTTCTCCATGATAGATTGCTGTTGGGCAGGCGTTGTGCCGTTAGAGCCTAATCCTGTGTGACGCCGAGGAAACGAGCCCGGTGAAGCACATGCTCCTGGGGGAATGGGCTGGGCCATGAAAGATGGCAATGGGTTATGCCGAGAGTTGGAAAGCGGAAACCTGGGAATACATGTGGGAGCAGAGCTGGCGGTGTAAATTCTTTTTCCATCGGGGCTGCCAAGCTCTGCAACTGTACAAGAGCAGTATGTGTGTGATATGATGTGCCACGCTCTACCCTTCCCCACCCCAGATTTACAATGGTATAACAATGATGGACCCACGGGATTAGGGATGGGGAAAGACTGTGACATGGCTGGTCTGTGTGGAGCACGGGGAGATAAGTAATAAGAGGGGAGGTGAGTGGAGCAGATAGACTGATGGATGAATTGGTAGGTATGGCCGTTCAGTAAGCCATAGTATGTCTGGGTCTCGGCAGTGCTGTCTGGGCGCTGGGGGGGATGGCTCTGCCTCCTTGCTCTTCAGTGTGGGACATTTTTATAAAAATCCCCAGGTTCTTCAAAGCCTCAGTCATTGTGCTCAGGGCGGCATCTAAAGGAGGGGCCCAATTAAACCCTAAGTGCATGCTCCCTTCCAGGGGATTACTCATGAGCTGAATGTTAAGCCTGTCCATGACTAATCACCTTTGGTTTTGGTTTGAAGGCGGGAGTGGGGAGAGAGCTGGGGGAGATGAAATGAACCTTTTTTATCACATCCATTCCCTTTCCTCATCTGCTTCAATTGAGGCTATCCAGTGGGAATTTCCTCACTTCTTGGTATTAGCTGGGAACTACTACTTGATGGCCCTTTTTGGTTCTTATTCTCCTGTGCTACGATCTCTGCAAATCCCAAATGTCTGCTAACGCGCGTTGCAGCTTTCCATGACCCCGGCTCTGCGACAGTGACAGACAGTCTTCCTCCTCGGCTCGGATGGGGCGAATGAGCTGAAGTCAGTAACAGATGTGAACTCTCCCTCCTTCGGCTGCATCTCTTCTCTATTTCTACACTTGTGCTCTCCTGCCTTTCTCCTTGATCTCACCACGTTTCTTTTTTCCTCTGTAGCTATTCAGTGATGCTATGTGAGGATGCTCCAGTTCTGGCCTGTGTTTATACATGAAGGGCCTGGCTCTTTGACTGGCTGCTGCTACCTGCCCCACTCCTGCCCCCCGGCACTTCTTGACTGGCTGCCGGGGGAAAACTGCTCAAAGAAGGTTGAAAACCCCTCGTCCAAGGCATAGGCAGGCCAGGTTTTTTTGGGTAGATGTGATATCTTTTATTAGACCAAATGAGTAGTTGGAAAAAAGTTCTTAGCAAACTTTCAAGCTCAATCACCAACTGCAGAGACTCCCTATGCCTCAAGAAGGGTGATTGTGCCCGAAAGTGTGCAAAGAACTTTTTTCCAACTATTCAGTTGGTCTAATAAAAGGGATCACATTTACCCAAAGAACCTGGCCTGGCATCTTTTTAGTAGTTCAGTGGTTTGTCCACTTCCACTCTTGTGATAGTAATTCAGTTGAATTGTAGGCACGGGGTCTGCTTTTGTGGGAGCAGACGGCATCATCTGCTGCCAAGCAAAGAATCTGAGCATTAGACCGGTTGGTCTCAACTACATCTATAAAAAGGAAACTAATATCTTTCATTCAATGGACAGTGGGTGTGTTTTCAGATGCTCTTGCAGATCGGTGCAGTTCCTCAAGCTTGTGAATACAACGGCACGTCAGCTAAGAGTAAATACAAAACAACTCCAAAACCCGGGTAAGCCTGCGCTGCTGGTTTAAATTCTGTGCAGTTTGACTCTAGACCAAAATGCCTCAGGACCTGCCAGCCGTATGGTATATCAGTCAAAAGGGAATTGCTCCTGGATTTGCAAAAAGGCCTCGCGTTTAACCTGTGACTTCAGCGTTGTGAGCCAAGATTGACCTCGCAGCACATAATATACAGGCAAATGCCTAAGGTCAAATGATGCACAGGTACATTTGCAAGAAAGGGGGGACAGGAAGCCTCTTCTTTCCTCGTGCTCCTCTGTAGGAGAAAGCAGTAATTTGGCTGCTGTCATTTCCTGTGAAGACACAGGAGCCTGGCCAGTTCTGGGAGTGTGAATGCTAATGCAGCGGGGGCATGGGGGGTCCCCCCAGCACACGGCCTGGCGCCGAAGCAGTGTGGAGCGCTGTACACACAATGCATCAATTCAGGGTCAGGAGGTCTCATGTCCAATTCCCTTTCTCCTAGGGGAACTGAATCAATTCATTGCTATCTTTTACCTTTTTTACATTGACTATGCCCATACCTTGGAAGAGGAAGGTGGAGTTAATACTCCATCGTGGTTTCATGGGGACTACTTGCCTGGCTGTCTTTAACAAGATATAAAAGAAATTTTTCTTTTCGGGTACCAGTAAATCTTAAGCAGAAAACAGTAAACTTGAAGCAGACAACACAGGCCAATTACTAAACTTCAGAGCACTTTCTTTAGTCTTTTTATTACTGCCCTAGTTTATATCGAGGTACTGATGAGCCACGAAACACTCCAGCATCCCTGTCGAGAGCCCCATGCTTGGTACTTTACTGGCACACAGCAGATCAGTGAGCAAGGTCATGCAGAAAGCATCCTTCTGCCTTTCTATTTTTAGAAGCCAGCTGTGTCAAAGGACAAATCCCTCACCTGCCGCTTGGAGATTTTCAATTCCCTGCTTTGCAGCTGTGATCCCAGAATTGTCAGGTGGCTTTGGGAATGGACCCAGCGCATCCCCTTCAAGGTCAGAGGCACAGAAGCTGGTGCTCCTTCCCATTCAGCAATACCCTTATCTCAGCGTGTATGCTAGGCTCCCGATTGCATTCCAGCGCGGACTTTCCTTGTGATTGCTGGATAAGTAATAGTTCCTGTTGTTGCAGAGACTCTAATGACTACATAATGGACCGTGACCAGAGTTATGCATCTCAAGTTGTTGCGAGGAAGGTGAGCACAATGAGGCAGGTTATCTGCCGAGCAGAGTCTTCCGTAAAAAGAACTGATGCTATTTCTAATGAAGAAGCAGGGCAGAATTACAAGTGGCAGATAAATTAATTTCCTCAAAAGGAGGACGTGTTTGGTTTGAAAGTGGTTGTTCCAATGAGCTTTGCTATTGCATAATATTCACCTGAAACCCGAGCAAGCAGGCTGTCCCAACTTCAACTGACTAATTAATAGTTATTAATGAATCCCCAGGCACCTTGGCTCAAACATGAGTTAATTGAATCTGATGGGGAATTAAATGTCCCATGTCAAAGATTAGTGGCCATAACAGCATATGGGATAGTTATTTTGTGTAATAGCCTAAAACCTCCTTTTATATGTACACACACACACACACACACACACACACACACACACACACTACTGATGAAAACTGCACAAACCATTCACTTTTGTGTATGTGCATGTTTTGCTTTTGTCTATTAGAGCACATGGTTTGAAAAAGATGCCCCCCTTTCTTAATATTTTAATATCTAATAAGTACATGTATATATTGAACATAAAGGGGAGCGTCTGTTCCAAACCATGTGCTCTAGCAAGGATTTTTTTTTTCTTAATAGCACCTCATTAACAGCAGTCTAAGATAGCTGAATATCCCAGTGGGCTTCTCACATTAGTTTGAAAGCACTGGAAATGACATTTAACTAGTTGTATAGTTTGAGGTGAAGAGGTTCAGTAACACTATATGGATTGCCCTATTCATCAAAAAGTTTTATTGGGTTGACAGAATTTGCAAACTAACTTTTAATGGGCAGCCTATCTTGATAGACAGGCTCAGCTGGCAGAATAAATATTAATTTTCCTGTTAGCTTTATATACTGTGTTCCATCTTTGATCCTTACATTAATCAACAAGAGCTGGATGGCACTGTCTTTATTTGGCCATGCTTTGCTGTCCAAGTCTTTTTATACTACAGTAAAGCTCTCTGAAGCCAAGAAAGGCTTACTCAAGGCTTTATGGCTGAGTAATCTGTTGGTTTGTCATTACTTAAATTAAACCTGTCAACTTTTATGATATTACAAGAGTGACTAGCATATTTTGCGGTTTGGAGTGTAAATACAATATTTTTTTTCTTTGAAGTTGTAGCAGAAATGTACCTTACCTCCTAGATTAAACAACTGGGGGGTGGGGGGAGGGGTTAGGCATTAATCAATGTATGCACAGTCACGCTGTGTTCATGTATGTATGCTCCTATACATGCAGAACATACATAGGATAAAATCCTGGCCCATTCAAAGTCAATGGAAATATGAATATTAACTTCAGTGGGTCCAGGATTTTACCCACAACAGTTACAAATTTCATGATGGTTTGTCAGCGGTTAAGGCTTTATTGGCACTTTTTGGGGATGATCTGCATGAATCCCCACATTAAATAACCATGTGGCGGTGTTGGTTGATGTAGCATCCTTATAATCTGGACTACTTAATATTAATGAGTTATGTTACATATGGTTACTGATGGAATTCAGCACTTGGCAGCTACAGCAGATATTTTTGGGTTGTGGATCCCCAAGACTTCGCCAGAAGATAGGTTTATTTACCAGCCTAAGCCAGACTGCACAATGAGATCCAGGGAAGAGGAGGCAAGTGTACCAAATGACCAGCAATTGCTTTCACAGTTCTTCGGAGGGAAGCGAGATGAAGCAGATCAGATAGTGGATGGTAGGTAGATACAGTTCTGATTTTACCATTTTCCCCATGGCACAAGGCTAAACACATCATTTATAGAGGTTTTGTGCCATGTCCATACACATACATATTTTCTTACACATGCATATGTATACTTAGGTTCATTCCCTTCTCGTTATTTTGCTTTTGGTACAGTTTATTTTGGTATTTACTTTTCGCGGGTTCAACTTTCACCTTCGGCTTCTTAACACATTCAGTCAGTTTCTATAACAATACTTGAGGTTGGCAAGGATTTCTGTGGATGATATCTTTTATTGCACCAACTGTGTAGCGGGGATAGACTTACAGAAGCATTGGAGTACAATGCAGGGGTTTAGGTTGTAGCCGTGTTGGTCTAAGGACATAGGCAGACAAGGTTCCTTGGGTGAATTTGATATCTTTTATTAGACCAACCCAAATAGTTGGAGAATATTTATTAAGCAAGCTTTCGGGTTCAAAAACCCTTTGTCAGGCTAAGGAAGTGTCAGCAGTCGGTGTGCGCTGTTCTCATTCCATCCTGGAAGAGCACACACCAACTACTGACACTTCCTTAGCCTGACGAAGGGTTTTTGAACCCGAAAGCTTGCTTAATAACTTTTCTCCAACTATTTGGGTTGGTCTAATAAAAGATATCAAATTCACCCAAGGAACAGAGTACAATGCATGCATTCATCCTCATTCCAACCATGCAATTGGTTCAATACAGTACATCACCCATGGAAATCCTTGCCCCTCTCATACCATCATGGCTAAAACATCATTTCAATACTACCCATATTTGTGGTTTATACTGGTGGTTGAGTGTTGTTGCTCTTAAAAAAAATATTGTTAAATATCCGTGTTTCCTGCCTGTGGTTATTTAGTTAGCATGTGCAGCTGTGATTGAAAATTATACACATTTTGGCTACTTAGGCAAAGCCTAATTAAACTTAAGACCATCTTCTGTTCATGCTAAGGTTATATCTCTAAGACTTGCAAGTCCTAAGGCCTTCCTACTCAGCAGTCATGCATTCTGCTGCTATATCCTGTAAGCTGTGGTTGGGAATGATCTTATCAGGGTGACTATATTACTCAAGAGTAGAGAAACAACAAGTGAATTGTACAATTCATCTTGAGCAGCTTGAAAACCTTCATATTGCTCAGCTGAACCATATTTGGCCTGCTCCTGGATGGGTAATGTCCTGGCCTATTGAGTAAATTATTGACAAATTAGATCTCTGTTTGGTCACCATCAAATTATGATCATGAGAGGGAGAGACTGATAAATGACTCTGAGTTCAACACTTTAGGCCAAGCCAGTGGATGCCTAATTAGTCTTTAAAGTATCCTCAGCTAGGGGAGAAAGGAACCCTGAGGGTGAGGAAAAGAGGATGTTAAATTATTTTGAAAGATTTCACATGCCAGGTTGGGATAAGGAAGATTTACATGTTAATGGGCTTCGTCAGCGGGGGAAGGAACCATGGTGTGGAGATGGCAGATAAATGGATACACCCATATGTGCCTTCAGATATTATCGTATAAGTCTGAACAGGTCTGTACTTCTTGGAACAAAATGCAAAACTTCCTAAAGGTCTGCGGCTGGCGAGAGGCCTGCGTGACGGGAGCTAACTTTGTCCCCATGTTACCACAAACAAGGTCTTGCTACCCGATACGGTAACGAGCAAGCCGAGGCTTAATTCCTGGCTAGTCTGATGTGAAAAGAGAGAGGTCTATAAGCCAGGTTTACCCTGCCTTCTGCTTTGACATGGACATAATTTTGAGTGCTTGTTGCAGAAGCAACCGGACACCGGGCTGAGGTGTCTATATTCAGTGTTTATCGTGGGGAGTCTGAAAAGGAGTGAGAGAAGGTAGTGCCACGACACAGCTACCTGAGCTGTAAGACTGAAGCGAATGCCTGCTGAGATCACAACGATCAAGTTCTTGAGAGAGGACTTCCTCTGACTAAACTCTTCAGTTTAGACTAGATCTGATTTGGGTGTCTTTTTCAAATTTAACACAGCTTTGGGTTGTTTTTTTTCCTTATGTATTTTCCTTTAGAAACATGCGTTTTAGAGCATTTTGCAGTGCCTTAATGCAGCCTGTGGTTATCTTTGCACTCAGAGGGCAGACAGGAGATGGATTAGGAGTGTCCTTGCAAGGGCACATGTGGAGGAACCATATTGTGCCAGGTCACTAAAGTTCTGGATCCCAAAGATTTCAGTAGGTTTTGGATCAGATCCTAGCAGAGGCCAGAAAGGCGAATGGAAACAGCTTGGTGACAGGAACAGATAGTGATAAAATATTCCATTGTCCTCTTTCCTATATTGAAAAAATCTTCATGCAAGCTATCCAGGACTTAAGGAAATGGTTATTTTCCCCCTTTGTTGCTACATAAGGGCCCAATAATTCTGCTAAGCATTTCTGCAGAGTGATTGACAAATGATAATGCCTTGCCGAGGCGTTTGTGCCCCTAGAGAGAAACTTAGCAATGTCAAGTATTTTAGAAATCACACCATTTTACTTGGTCAGTAAGATCCATGGAAATCCAATCTCTGGGCATATTTTGCTTTTCAGCGGAGATGTTAAACTTTGTTTCCTTTCAGTAGCTGTGAGTCAGCTGCAGGCAAAGCCGAGCAATATAGCGGAACTAAAACAAAAATAAAGTGGAACCAATCCTCAATACATTTGCATCTAGATTCTGGCAGACATCATTGTGCCTTTCCGTATTTTATGTGTCTATTTTATTTCCCTATAAAATATTTTTTGGTAAATTTATAAGGTTTTTTTCCAAGCCTCTTTTTAAGTTGTTGACTTTCACTTATGCTAATGCTGCCTCTTGTGCTACTACTTTAATTTTAAAGAGAATAAATGACTTACAGCCTTATCTTTGCAATAACCTAGGCATCTGCCTGGCAGGATTTTGTACACTTCATTCTTAAGAAAGGAAAACAGTAAAAAAATGAAAGAAATAGACTATGTAGAAAACAACCAAGGGATTTTTTTGCCTACTTTATAGGAACTACATCAGACCTCACAAAGGTTTTCATGGATGTTCAGGTACTCACTGATCTCAAGGAAAAGCTTGACACCAAAATCTAAAAGAACCAGCTAGGGCCCTAAATAGGTAGGTATACGTGCTGGACCATACCCATCTCTCCAGATCTAGGCAGGTTGTCCTAGTAACGTCTAAAGACTTGATTTGTGGAAGCAAAGAAAGCACGGTTTAGCCCGCCACCGGATTCTTGGCTTGTGATATGGCACCACTGCTTCTATACAGCCATGCAAAAAGTTATGTATTTAAATAGTGTTCAGAACAATTCGTCCCAAGTTGTCAGTTGGAACTGAATTAGAAAGATTTTTTTTTAATTACCTAAAGGTAATGAGCACTTGAAATGTCTTTGTCTGACTAATAACAAGAGGTCTGATTGACTTTCAGCAGGGAGAATGTGTAGGTGAGCAGAGCCCAATCCTACCTCTACTGATAAGTAAAAAACATTAGACTTGCCATGAAAAACGTAATTGTTGATCCGGTACATTAGAATGTGTTTGTGAAGAAAAATAATGCATTAGATTATTGAACAGATCTCTTTAGCATAGTATCTCGTTTCCTTCTTCATGGTAATCATATCTCTGGGTTAAGTTCTGGTCAATATAAAGAAAGTGGAGAAAGCATCCTCAAGTGGCTCCCTCTATATACTGCAAAATGAGTCAGCACAACCTCATATTTTGTTCCAGAAGCATTTTTGTATTTGCTGGACATAGAAATAACTTGCAGAAAGGGCCATGCACAGGTAAGAATTGCAATGTGTTTGGTCTGGTCACCCTCAAACACAGAAATGCAAAAGCATGTGGATCAGTCATACTTCCTTAGGACTGTAATATCGGTCACAGAGACCCAGTGCCACAATTTTTCTGTGGCACCAAGCAGGTAGAATCCAGGCAGATTTTGCACGGGACGATTATAATAATAAAGGAGGTGGCACTGAAACCTCTTTGGGGAAAAATCAGCTGCTGATTATGAAGAACCAACCTATCATTCATTTCACTGGGATGAAAATGGAAGGGACAGACGATTTGGTGTCGATGTCCTGGGTGGGCGGGCAGCAATGTTTTGTGGCAGTGGGCTAGAGTGGCCTAGGTTAGACACCAGGCTGGCCAACACTGGGACCTGGTTGCTGCCACCACTGCTACTTCCCTGTGCTGCTGCTACTTATCACAGGTATCCGGGTCGTAGCCGGGTTGGTCTAGAAGAAAAGGCAATCAGGACTCGTAGTAGAGATGATATCTTTTATTGAACCAACAAGATTTTTGCAAAAAAAATTCTTTAATTGCAAGCTTTTGGGCACCAACACCCTTATCACACACATCTATGGAGCAGCATGAGAAAGCTCTCTGCTCCCGGCTGCAGTGCCATGTGGTGTGGTGCAGGTAGTCCCAGCCACTAAATGCCACCAAAGCCCCAGCTCAGCCCAGAGCCTGGATTTTAGGTTTTTCTCAGCCTGAGGGGACTCAAAACCACATCTCCTACTTCCCAGGAGAGTCCCCTAGCTACAAGGCTGGAGATGGTGGTGCTTTCTTGCTGATGGGCCACCAGACAGTCAGGAATGTAAGATTCATGGGTCAGAAGAACGATGAAGAGGGCACGTGATGCTTTAGGCCAGGGAGGAAAGCACTCCCCTGGGAAAGGGTCCTGGCATCCAGTCCCTGCTGCCATGGCTAGTTATACCTTTTACATCAGACAGTCAAAATCCTACGTACATGCCCAGAGCAAAGTTTTACCAAGATATAACAAGTTCAGGGCATATTTCCATACATATATTGGACAGGTGTCCGGCTGGGGCCATCTGACCCCAGCCAGGGCAGGGGGTCGGACTTGATGATCCGTTGAGGTCCTTTCCGACCCAAACATCTATGAATCTATGAATTTCATAGTTACAGTTCATGAAACACCCCAGCAGCACCCTCTGTTCAAGAGCTGCTGCTAAAGGAAGTACTTGCCATGTCGTTTATGGGAGGTTTGTACCTTGTACAGCATCTCCGCTCGAAGCCGTCTCCGTACACCGCACCGGGGAATCTGAGTGGTCAGAGGATAGTACTTTAAAAATAACACTGACAAGGTGCTGTCACCCTACCTAGAAAGTAAAAGTTAATTCAGGTCTTTTGAAATAGAACAGTACAATCAGTTACCATGACTGTCCTCTCAGTACGCTGCGGAGCATGCTGCTGTATCTAATTATTAAAATGGCTCGCTAAAGAGCTTCGACTGTAAACACAAAGGCCTTGATTCGTATGCACAGGGAGGCCTCTTTGCAACACTTTGATAATGTAAGAGGAGCAGCTATAGGCATATGCCTCTACAAACCTCCTTTCTCCTGTCAGGACAGTATACATGAGGATCAGCCCTAATATATTCCCTTCTCTGTTTCTATCAGTGAAGATTTTGTACAATAGGAAAAAGTTTTTGATGGCCAGGAATGATTCAATAATAAAGACTGCTTTATTATGGAGCTAACTTATTATTTTTGACATTCTAATTATATTTTGCATCATGGAGGGATGATCGGCGGAGTCAAGAGTCCTCATTTGTGTCCATGAAATAGGTTATCTTGTGTTTTCCTCATTATGATTTTGCAGAAAACTTCTACTTTTGCAGCAAAACATAAAGCTCCATAGAGAAGGGTCAGATCTCCTCACCATCACCCCTCCTCTGCTATGAGATGCAGAGGAGAGAAATATAGAGCGAGTCCTAGTACATGCCCCAGACCCTTCAAACGAAGCACAGAGGGGGACAAAGTGCGTGTGCATGTGTATGTGCATGTACGTGGGGCTGGTGAGACAGGGATATCCACAAGCTACTGCACAAAGCTGCATGCCTAGGCAAAGCCAGAAGAAGCCTTCTGCAGGAATCAGTGCTGTTTGGGGCAAACTTTAACTGTCTTGTGCAATTTGCTTTATGGTCTGAGAAAGATGATTCCTTGCGTCACCTTGTCGGAGAGATGAACAATAACAGTTAGTCTGTAGGACAGCACTGTCTAGAAGACCCACAACTACACGCTCCCAAGCAAAGGAAGCTTTTAAAGTAATTTGGCTTGTTCCCATGGAAAGCTATATTACTGCAGTTCTGTAGATCCAATGTACCAATCTGCAGCTGTACAAATTCTCTTTCATGGATTATGAATGCTGCAATTTGCTAATGTGCATTTGCTTTTTCATAACGCTCACAAAGCTGCTTCAAGGTTCATAACACTCATGAAGCTACCATTTCCAAACTTTGTCTCTGAACATGTGCTTTGTAGTTCCATCTCTTTCTTTTGAAGAAGCTTTTTGCAGGTGCCTGTTATGCAAACAAAACACTCTCCAGCCATGAATGAAATTGGGGGATGGAAATGAAGCAAACATTCATTGGGCTGTTCCATATTTCTAAATCTCCCAGCCAAAATGACTGTCTCTTTACACAATACTTCTTGGTGGCATCACAGACTTTGCCTATACTGAGAAATTAAATCCTGGTAGAACTGGTAGAAGTTGATGCATGTAAAATGTTCACAGTGAATAAGGACTGTGAACAGTTAACATCACAGAAGCTGACTGGGATTCCAGGGTTAGCCAGTACCTGGAGTTAGCAAGTATGGCAAAGCTGAACGGGATAATCCTCGTCCATGTGCTAAGTCATATTTTGCATTATTATGGAATTTAACAAAAGTTTGGACGCATAAACTTTCCTTGCAAGGCACACCTCTGTTTTCCAATATAAAAAAGATAAATATTTCAGTGCAAACTTTACTTGGCACAGAAAAATACAAACTGATTCTCCCCTGATGCACATTCTTGGGGAAAAAAACCATGGTTTGTTTTGCCTCTACTCTCACAGTGAGCAGCAATAAATAACTACAGCTGCATTTTCATTCCATCCCTCCTTAATGCTTAGGGGTGGGTGACTAAGTAGAACCTCAGCGAATTATAGAAAACAGCAGAGTCCCAAAGCAAAGCCTTGCAACACCACTCGTCTAGCTTCTCCATTGCAGGGGTAAGGGTGAAGCTACATGTTACACTTAGACCATGCTGGGGCACTTAAAAACATGAACATCCATGTGTTAAAACTTGTGTGCTAAGTGCCATCTGAGCACCGCAGAGCTATGCCACTTCAGGTGAGGGTTAACTCAGGGCCATGTTACCTAGCTTGTGTTAGGATAACTTTGATCTGCTCCATAGAGATAAAATAAGCAATCTGCAGTCCTCCAGTATCCCCTCCCCGTGATAGGACCCAGGTATTGTGGCTCCTAGTCATGTCCCTACTTGCCAGCCCTCTAATGGCCAGTCAGAGCTGTGCAGGCACGAAGTAGTATTAACACTTAATATGTGACTGCTCACAGTGGGTGCATCTACATGAGATGCTTTACTGTGCATGAGATTAATGTGCTGGACTCAGTGCATTAAACTAATGTGCTGAAGCACACATGCAGATGCTGGCTGGGAGCAAATTGCTCCTGGTCAGCCTAGGCAGCAAGGGACCACAGAGGGTGGGGAGAGCTGTCCTGGCTCAGTGGGATGCTGCCTCCCAGCCACATGGAGATCAGGACCCATCTCTATCTCCACGTGGCTGGGAGAGCTGGCCAGGCTTGGTGGGCAGCTGCCTTCTACCACGTGGATATTGGGACCTGTTCTGATCCCCATGTGGCTGGAAGAGCTTTTCTGGCTGCCTGGCAGCTGCCTCCCAGCCACATGGAGATTGGGACCCATCCCAATAACCCCAAGATTGGGACCAGCCCGCGTGCCCTCTGCCAGTCCAGGGCTAGCACCTGGGGGAACCTGGAGCTGCCCCTGGCTGCTGCAAGGGGGCAGAGCAGGGCAGAAGCAGCCCTAAACTGAACTGCTCCCGTTGGGAGCAAATTTGCTCCTGACAGGCACATGTTCAGATGCGTGTAGGGGCCCAGCTTAATGCACCTGAATTTTCTGCGCAGAAAATTCAGGTGCATTAATTGCACATGTAAACATGCCCAGCATGTTTGAACTTCAATATCACTTAATAGTCCACAGATTTAGTATGGTCTAAGGGTAACATGTAACTTCACCCTCACTGTGTTGTTTTAAGGACTGCAGGGCTTGGATAAATTTATTGGAAACATGCTCTTGCACCGTTGTTTACCAAGCAGCTGCCAGAGCTTTATGAACTGTGTATACTGCAACAGGAAGACCACTACCAGGGATGCAATGACTTCGTGTTGGTCTATACTGACTCTTTTCAAATAGCTTTGTCTTCCTGAGGCATAGTCTGTATGGAAGATGTAGAGGATGGAAAGCAAGAAAAAAGGCAGGAGATGACTACACAGAAATGTTTGTACAGAAGTTGAGTGCATTTTGCACCCACAGTATTCAGTACTTCAGTGGATGCTTGGGAAGGAAACAAGGTCTTGAAAATGTCAACAGCACACCCTGGCTTAATAATCGTTCATAAGCTTTTCCACAGCCTGATACTGGAAGATTTTAAACAGCTTTCCAAAGAGTGAACTAGATCTTGCAGCTCCATTTGCAGCCGGGGGTGTGTATTGTGTCCATTTTGCAGATGAGGAAGCAATACACATCAATTAAGTGGCCAGCCCAACGTTTTACCATGTCTATGGCAAAGACAGAAGTAGAAATCAAAGTCTAAATTCAGCCCTTACATGAGCTGATTGTAATTCCTTTGGACATCACTAGGCTGAATTGTGCGTAGCTCCATTTCTAAGCCCAAGTCCCTTAGAGGACCCCCACTTGAGCTGGACTGGAAGACTTTGTGAGGTCCCTTCCAGCCCTACTTCCCTATGATCCTAAGAAAGGACTGTTAGGTCTGTTGCAATGATTTCATGTCACTGCATGTCGTTCAGTGTCTTTTGAGCCTTCCAGCTGAAGCCCATACCTTGATGAAAACTACTGTAACCGGGGAAATCACTATTTCATCCATATGCCGCCTGTTATCTACAAAAGAGCTAATGAATGCCCGTGTTTTTCATGCTGGCTTTTCCCTTTTTTTTTTTCCTGGAGTTCAGCCTGTGAATATGTTGAGTCACCTTCAAACAGCCTCCTTCATTCCCACAGCTCATGGGCATTGCTTTAATGATTTTACTCCTTAATATTTCCCGATGGAAGTGCAATTGCTCAGGAACTAGTAAAGAGCTTGCCCTATGTTGAGGGCACTGAAGTCCTCCTTTCCCCACTTTGTGCTTTGCTGCCACTTGTTCTTGTCATTCTGCAGGGGACTACCCTATCTTTCCTCACATACCACATGCACCTTCCCCCCAAAAGTTCAGCTGTTGGAAACTGGGGAGCGTGTGTTAGATGAGGAAATACAGCTGAGCCCCTGGATGTCCTCAAGATTTTCCTCCCTCCCAAGGGGATTAACAGAGCACCCACAGGTTGCTTGCCTCCCCCAAATGCAGCTGCCCATGTTTATACTGCCAGCAAGAAAATTATTTTTGCTTCGTTCCATCTTAACAGGGTGTGTGTCTTTTTTGGGGGGAGGTGCTATGCAAGTAAATATGGTAGCAGGATAGCTCCTGGCCAGCCCTCAGCTGCTCAGGGATTTCCCCGCCCAGCTAGAGGCTGGCTGGGAGCTGCCTCCACAGCAGCATAGCTCCCAGCAAGCCCCCAGCTGCTGGGCCTGGGGCTTGTCCCCATGTGCATGGGGGCAGGAGAGCCTTGCAGTGGCTACTGTCTCCTGGCCCCATGCATATCAGGACCTGATGTGCAAGGGGCCAGGATACAGCTGCCACTGCAGCCAACTGAGCTCTCCTGCTCCTGTGCATTTGGAGCCGGCCCCTGTGCTTCCTGCCAGCCCCTGGGCTATCACCCCGAGGGAGCCTGGCTGCTACAGGGGCCAGAGCAGGGCAGGAGCAGCCCTGTACCAAGCTGCTCCCATTGGGAGCAGATTTGCTCCCAGGGAAGGCTTACTGCACAGTATTTTACTGTGCAGTAAGCCTTTATAGCATTAAGAGCATGTGTAGACCTGCCCAGTATGACTCCTCCTAGTAAAAACCAAAGCGGCCCAGAGAACTATCAACTATAGCTCATATAATGATACCAGTGGGCCCGCTCCTTGTTCATGTCCGAACGCAATGGCGGTGCTCGCAAAGTCCAATTTCTTACAACAGAGAGAGGGAAGAGGTACTTTGCGAGAGAGTGGCATATCCAAAAGAGGGCATAGGTGGGCTTTAGGCTCCCAACTTCAAAACTGTAATCCCTAAACCCCTGGTCACAGGCTGCTGAATCCTGGAAGTATCCAGTATCCACTAGACGCTTCCCTTTTTGGCCTGAAAGATCCCCAGGGACCTGCTGGTGCACTTCTATACGAGCATAGTTCTGCCCTGCCTGGAATGGGCTAACTTCCTCCAAAGCCTCTTTGGGATTCAGCAGCTCACCAGGAGCTTTCCTGAGGGCCTGATCCAGCAGGACATGCCTACTGCACCAACTGGTCCCCCATTCAAGGAGGCTCTAGCTACTTTATTTTGAAAGTTGGACATTATGCAGGAGGGAGTGCCAGGCTCATGGGGGCCAGGAAGTGAACCCTAGAGGGGAGCCTGGCTCTAGCCTGGGCTCCAGTCCCTGCTGCCTGTACTCTGATGTCCAGAGCCCCAGGGGACAGAGGGGCCCGCCTGCCCACTGTGCAAAGAATTTCCCATGGGCTGGATCTGGGCAGCTCCCCTCTCACCATGCGGGGTTGTTGGATCACCTTCCTCTGCTGAATTGAGCGCACATTTTTCAGAGAGCCTGGGGCCCTAACTGGGTTCAGATCCTATGCTGGGTATTGGCAGCCAGACATTAAGTATGGCAGTGCCTAACTTGTAGGCCTGAAGCCTTGTGTTGGACATTGCCCAGTGTGACAGATCATTTGTTCTGTTTCTTATTATGGAACAGCCCAAATGAAAAGCAACAGGGGAACCCAGCAGAGTCTACTTCATACAGAAGGCAGAACTATTTTATTTGGCCCTCCAGAGTGCTCTTCGGCTAAGCTGATCTGACATCCCCTTACTCTGACTTGCCCTGCTCCTCAGAGCACATACCGGAAGTCTGCTCAGCACCAAGTCTTATTATTTGCTTTTTACAGCATCAGCACCTGGTGCCTACTTTTGTTAGATGGCTGCACTAGACAAAGACGTTGGCCAATAGGGAAAATACCAGGCAAACCACCAGTAGCTTCAAAATGTTGATGCTCAGGAGTTTATCCAGTAAGGTCGTATAATATTTCCCCCCTCCCTTGTGGAGTGTGTGTTCAGAAGGTTAATGGGATTCTCAATCACTGTCTTGCTGCATTCAGCACCAGACACCTCTGACAAGCCCAACGAGGAACCAAGCGAATCTTTCAAGTTGCTCAAAAACCCTTAACTGTCCGCTTGGCTTTAAAGGATGTCTTCAGTTTCAAACATTTCAAAATGAAAGGCTCAGCAGCTTTATAACCTTCCTGTCTCTAAAGTCACTCATTGCACACTGCAAGCGCCAGGATCAGAAGCTCCGAGTATGCCACGTTTCTACAAATGCTGTCTTCATCATACTTCTACTGCATGAGACGAGAGCCTCCAAAATAAAGCACCCAACTCTCTCTCCTGTCATACAGTAAGTACCTGAAAATCATTATAGCACTTTACTGGAAAGGGTTGGCATCAATTTCATGGCACTGCCATTAGCATTTTCTATAATTTCCTTCCAAACTGCCAGGTCTTGCTTCCATTGCCTTGTTAGCCGGATGAAATGATGACATTCTTCCATCCATATGCAGCCAAATGGCATAAGAACGCTTGTCTGCACAACTAACTGAATGCACGCTAAAATGGCCAATTAATAACTGTATCCGCTTTACATTACGTGTGGAGGCCAGCCACACACGTGTCACCATCTTGGAAGGTTTTGTAAATCGTATCTAGGGAGGCGCGCGTCTATTTAAGCTGTATCCAATATGTTCCATTCTCCAAAATATTATTTCTACTCTAAGGCCTCCTATTTAATCCTCTTTCTAAAATCTCCCACAGCTTCCCCATTTGGATACAATGTTCTTGGCAAAAATGTTGTGTTTAGCGGGTTTGTAAATAGAGGACAATCCAAATAACTGAGGGCTGATCTGAAGCCATGTTTTCTCATCACCACCCATTGAAAGAATGCAACGAATGTCACGTATATAGAAATGGTCTTGAATATTACCAATCTGGATATTACTTTTTGTGTCTAATCTCTTTATATTGGGTTGATTCAAGAACTCCAATCTGAATACTGTATTCCTGAACTTCAAATTCAAGTCTAAATTTTCATCCAGAGTTTCCATCTTGGGCCTGTCCTCCTTCAACCAAGCAGAAGTGGCTGAGCATCCTATTACAGTGGCCGTACGTCTCTGTGCTAACTTGCTCTAAATTAAAAAAAATAAGAACACCTGGGATGTACTGGCACGAACCAGAATGAGGTGTTATTATGTACAGTCACTGCTCGTGAATCTTCCTCACTACTGGTAGCTAATTCAATTGTCTGATCAAGAGAGGCAGGAGGCTGTGCTGAGGCATGGCATGGAGCCCTGCATCCTAACCTTTCCTTTCCACCACCAGCGACCACTTGAGCGCTGCCTGTCTTCCTTCTCTTGGCGAACTAGACTCACTCGCTCTGTAATATTCAAGCCTTGTCCCTCCTTTCCCTATCTTTTTCCCTATCTTCTCATTTGAGTCTCTCTGGCCTCTACTGTGCTGCTAGCATGTCCTTTCCAGCTTGACTGAAGCCTGATGTGCAATAGGAAGGCTGCGAGTATTAGCTGAAATATGGTCTACTGCATTATTTTAACAGTAACCCAGGAACATATGTTGCTGAAATACCTTGAATAGCTGCCTATGAGCCCATAACCAATGTGCAACTTGGAGCTGCAGCTCAAGCCCGAGAGGCCCTGGAGTGGGATGCTCGAGCTAGATGGGGAGATGCCAATCTTGCCTGTAGGGCCTGATCCCAAAGGCACGCTTGCCTCTACTTCATGCTTAGAGCAGAGGTCCAATAGGTGAGGGGGTAGTAGAGCACTCCCGTGTCACTGCAGTATGACAGAGATAGAGAGTACAAGCAGGAAACCAAGAGAGGACGAGTGAGCAAATGAGAGCATTGTGACTGCTAGAGCACTGGCTACCTGATAGGCTGACCTGGCTTAGGTGTCTATCTCCTGGAAGATATTTTTTGGCTAAAAGCAGAGAGGCACCTATCTCTGAAAGAGCTAGGCTTCTGGACCTCAGTTCTCCCACCTGTAAAATGGAAATGATAATGCTTCCCTACCTCCATATAGTGTTTGCAAAGTGCATTGAGAATTTCCTGTGTCAAGAGTCCAAAGAGCTCCAAGTTTTCTGTTTATGTGCCAGGTAGGGCATCTATGTTAAACCTGGACATGCCATTAACATCTCACGTTGAAAATTGTGGTGTTATGCTAGAAGGCTTGCATGCAGGCTCAAGAAGGCTTGCAAGAACTACTGAATAGAGGAAGATGGTGGCAAAAGAGTCAAGGTTTGAATCTGATTTCAGCTGCACTGGTCTCAGACCACTTTATCACCTTCATTTCAATGGAGTCTTGCTTGAGATTTATCTCCCGAAAAGAAAATCAGGCCCATTTAGATTTTGTCTGCATAAGAAAAAAACCCAACCCTACTTCTGTGAGATGAGTGCACTTAGACTTTTCTGCCAATAGATGTCAGCAGTTGCTTTTGAAATAAATTGCAAGAGAAATCTAATGATAAATGGATAGATTTGGTCACTTTCAAAGTACTTTGCAGTATAAAAAAACTTTTGGTCCCAAAACACATTGCAGCAGTATAAAATATGGTCAATATGAGAAAATGGGCAGGCTCGTACTCCGCTCTTGTTGGAGCAAGTCAGTAGAAAACAGGGAGGAATTCTGTTGAAAACAATAATAAAGTTACAATTTTTTAAGGGAGTCTGGGTTATTTTCCGTCTACTCTTGGTTTGGGAGATTATGTAGATACCACAACGGAAAACTGCATGGTAGATTTTAAAACAAATGAGATCTTGTTACAATGAAATGGCACGATTGCATATAGGCAAGCATTACATTTGCTAAAATAGCTGACGAGTGTCTGTGTCTGGTACAGTAAGCATTGTTCCAGGATAGTCCTGTCTCGGTAATACTACCAGACCCTACCATACGCTTTTGTCGAGATCAGGGGTTGTCTCCATTGTTGAGAATTCAGCTTGACCCTACTGCTGTTCTCGGCTTGCTTTTGTAAATCAGAAGCAATTTCATGGAAGTTAGGAGCAGTAGCTAGTGTAAAACCATCTCAGCGGGATCAAAATTGGCCCCACGATGATGTCTCCTAATAGCAAATTTGCCTTTGATTTGTGATAGAACTGAAATAAACATCCCTCCGCTGGACCGCTGCTTTGCCCTTGAACCAGCATCACCCGAGAGCTTGTTCATCGTGGCCGCAGAGTCAGCAGGGGGAGCTCCCACCCGTTTTGTTGGGCTCCCCCCTCAAGACCAGTTATTAACAGCTGTTACGTGAGGCTGTGGTGTTTGTTGCATGCACACGAGGAATCTCGAGACTCTACAATGTAGCTGGGGTCTTTGAAACGTCTCTCAGAACTAATGTCACGTTGCATACAAGTGAGGGTGGAGGTTAGTAAATTGGCAAAGTTGGTCTTTGAAAATGGCTCTCCTCTATTTCTTGAGTATTGTACCAATTTTTACTTGGGGGGGGGGGAGCTTTGTGCCTATCTTCCCCTTCCTCCTGTATGCAGAAAAAGGCCCTACCTAGGCAAATCATGGCAGCGGGTGGAGTCCACTGAGGAGGCCGGCTGCTGCAAAGGGGAGAAACGGTGCTTGGTTTCTCACCAGCTCTTGAGGTCCTGAGTATGCTTATCATACGCACTGCACAACGAATTTTCAGCATTTGTCCTCAGGGGCTTATAATCTGGCCGTTATAACAAACCGTGTTTCACTGAGTGACTAGCATGCTGTGGTCGTGTGTGTTTGTGGGGTAGTGGTTAACATGAGACATTTGTGCCATTTGGCTTGATGGGAACAAACACCTACAATCCCTCGAAGGTGTTAACATGACAATTGCTTAAGTAAAAAAAAAATCTAATGCACACAACTGTGCATTTGAAAATCCATCTGCGTTAGAGGAGGGGTGACAGCTGCGACGCTCCCTCTGTTGGTAGTGTCAGCTTTTGACCCTTCTCTTTGCAGTCAGTGGGAACAGATGCAAGCTCTGGATTAATATTTCAACATCTTCCACGCTGCTTTTTCTCATTCTGTGGATCAGTACTGTTGGGAGAGTCTAAGATCTGATACGAGAGGCCTCATTCGTGCAGAACTCGCTACGGAAACTGCTTCTGATTGTTTTGCCTGAATATCATCTAGAGGTTTGGGCGTCTAGACTGTGGATCTGCATATTTTTGAGGACGTTGTTTGAACTGCTTAGTGCAAGTCAGAGGCAAGCTATGTGGAAGGCTTTATTTTCTGGTGCAACCTGGTATTAAATGATCTTGTTTTAGAATGCCGTCCATGTGACTTTGCCTTTTTATCATCTTTACGAAATCCATATTTTCCTAAGTAGGAGAAATCTGAACCAAGTACTTATCAATGAAAATACATTTTTGCTAATTTAGCAGTTTCTTCCTAGCAAAGATCCCTGCTTTTTACAACAAGCACTTATTTGTTTCACAGCTGTAGACCTCCAAAGGCACTCCCCGCCCTCCGATCTACTGAAGGAGAAACCAAGACAGAGCATTTAAAGGATGTGCCCATGCTCACACACCAGGAGAGTGGCAGAGGTGGGAACAGACCATACCTGGTGTGAGACCAGTCTATTCCTCCAAGCTGTGGCCTCAGACCAGTAAAAAAATTTGCTACTTTGCTGTGGTTTTCAAATGTTCAGATGTTTGTTAGTGTATCATGCATTATTTCTCCAGATACTTTTTCATTGTAATCAGGAACATTTTAACCTGTTGATTGCATTGATTTTTGGGTGCAGAAATAGCAGGCTGCTCCATTTCAAACTGAATTTCAAGGGCATGAAGACTGCTAGAATGGAAAAGCCACTTAGCTCACCCTGCTTGTTCCCTTTATTTTTATCTCAGCTAGGCACAGAAAGAGCCCCAAAGGTCCTGCTCCTTATCTTCCGTGCGCTGGATGCAGTCCCAGTTCCCTTGGATGATGGAGGAAAAATAAGAATAATTTGCTGTAAAAGCAATCATGTAACTGGCTGTGCTTATCCCAGTGATATCTGAGACCTCGCAGAGGACACTCAGCAATCTTAACTTGGAATTAACTTGGGTCTTCATCGCTGCACCATTTTAGGGCAGCTACTGTGTAATGTATTACTTTGGAAATTGTGATTAAAGCTGCTTGTAATGTTCCATTGGTGGAGGCCCAAACAGAGCTTTGTAAAGCATCAATATCTGTCCTTTTGATCTGTATTCCCTCCATCTCCTGATGCGTATCAGTGTCCTGGGCCTTCACACTTTTGTCTCCTTGGCCTGCAGCCTGACTCTAGGTTGACGGCTTTTAGGAACTGCCCACAATCACCCTGAAATCCCCTTCCTTGTCAGACTGCTGCGCAGTTTAATCCACACTCCTTATTTTGGTCCATTGCTCCTAGTTTTATTACTTCACATTTATCCCCATTAAAGTACATATTCCATTTCCTGGCCCAGTCATCTCAATGATCCAGATCCCTCCCAATGTCATGCTATTGCTACGCATTACAAGCCAGGCTCAAAGTGCACTGATGTCAATGGGTAGTTTCCCATTGACTCCATTGAGTTCTACATTGGGGCCTAAGGATAAGAGCCTCATCCAGTGTGCAAAGACTGAATAAAGGGGCTTTGTGCACATCCTCTGGATGTGGGTGGGGATGAAAGGAACTTCATTTTGTCCCCTCCACATCCAGCATCCCTAGATAGACTGAACTGCTTTTATAGCTCACAGGCTGCAGTGAAGCCATAACCTACTTTATTCCTCTTCCACAGGACTCTGGGCACTGGCTGCATGCATTTTCCAATCCCTTTCCCTACCCGTGATCTGTCCACGTACTTTTTCTGCATTGAGAGAGCCATGGAGAGAGCCTCCCCAGAGCACTAAGTCACAGAGCCTCACTTAACCTGTCCCATCTATTTTACACAGCAAAGCCATGGCTGTGCTTAAGGTCTTTGGGCCTGTCAAAAGGGCAGGCAGGGTTTCCCAAGAAAAGCTGCAGCCTCAGTTATGGCACATGACTCTGAAGGGGAGAATGTATTCTTGTGTCCAATCCTTTCAGCATTCCTGACACTTCCAGCAAAGGGCGAGCGGGTCAGTTCTGCTCCTCTGGGAAGCAGTTCTAGGACACTGGTTTAAGGGTTGGGTCTAAAGGCTGGCCAGGATGGGGTGGGTTAAGTGCATGCATAGTATAAGCAATGTGTGTTAATTTATTCTGGTTGAAAATGCACTCTGGATGCAATACTTTTGCTAGCCGGCCTGTATGGTTCTAGTGGAAGAGCAGCTTTCAATTCAATTGTCACTAGGAGACCTGCTAGCGTTGGGATCTGCTGAGTTGGTACCCGTTTGCTGATATTAAAGGAAATCTGGCAAGCACAAAAAGAGAAGCAGGCAGATGGTTAGAAGAATGTCACCACTTCCCAGATCATGGAACTCTAGAGCAGGTGGCCCTGCTCTAGAGTTCAAGTGACACTGCTTGTTCAAGTACACTGCTTGTGGCAATGCAGTGCGCTGTGTGAACAGAGATTAACCCCCCCGCCCCCCCAACCCCATAGCAGAAACTAAAATGTTCCTCTCTGACCTCCCCCCTTGATTTCAGTACTAATAAACCTGAAAATAATGCAAGATTAAATATCTCTGAAATATTAAAAGCCAACGGGAGAAAGCCAATGGGAGAAAATTATGGCTCATGTCTGATTAAATGACCTGACCTCATGTAGAAGTTCCTGGGTCCCTTTTCAAAAGTTTCCTAGGAAAGGGAGGTGAAGAGAACAGTCTCTATTTTAATTTGCCTAAGGACAAAAATGTTCTCTGTGGAAAGTAACAGAAGTAGTTTGGGAGCAATGGTGGTGATGATGACTTTGAAGCATAGTACTCTAAAGTCTCCCTCAATTTCTGTTTTGACAGAACAAACTCTGAATTTCCTCTGTACTTACAGCTAATATTGCACAAGAAATTTCCAAAACATGTATTAATTATATTTCGGGATAGTTCAGGAAAGGAGGTATAATATAGATGGGATTATTGCAGATAGGTAACACGGGACATGTCTACACGAGACGCTAAATGCACAGTAGACTAATTCTATGGTGCATTAGCATGGCAGGAAAAAACTGTGCTAATGCAGAGTAGAATGAGTCTACTGCACATTAGTGTCATGAAAAAGTGTGTGCTGGCATTACTGCACAGTAGCGCTGATTATGGCGCATTTAGTACCTGTTATTACAGGTACTAATCTTAATGTGCTGTAATTAGAGTGCATTAATGAATGTGTAGATGCTCCCATGGATTTGTAAGTGATGGCAGAAAAGTTCAAGGTCACATAGTGCAATCAGTGGCAAAACTGGGACCAGAGTACAGGAGTCCTTGCTTCTCAGTTCTTGGGTTTAAGAAATAGCCCAAGCTCTTTCACTCAAATCAAGGGGCAGGTCGACACGTGCATTAAGGCACCTTTCCTAATGCACATTAAATGTAGTACCTTCTTCAACGCAAGGTACTAAACAGATGTGCATTAGGTTGCCTTAATGTGCAGTAATGAATGTGCATGGTTTTTAACTGACGCTTAATGCGAAGCAGCCTATTTTACTGCACGTTAGTACAATCACATTTTTTTACGTGATGCTTTAATGCACAGTAAAATAGGCTACTGTTCATTAAAGCACACATGTAGATGCACCCAAGGAGTCCAACCCCCCAACCTCCTCCGAAACACAGAACAAAACAAGCCACCCCCCAAAATGCAACCTCCCCCTAAAAAAAAAACCTCCCAAAAAAACAATAGCCTTACAAAGAGATCATTAGAAGCCTGTGGAGATGGTTTTTTGAGTCCTAATACAAAAAAATTATGCTGATATTTTAGTTAATCTATGTGTGAAGATGGTTTTATTTAAGCAGAACTATCTTTGATTTGTATCTGTGTATTACAACTACATTGGAAAGTCAAGGTAAGAATGATGTGTCTTATAGCTGCCATGACCATGAAATACAATTCATTTATTCATGGGAGCAGGCTCCTTGCAAAAGCTGTGTTCAAGTACAAAACTGGGGAAATATATATTTCTGCCCAATTTCAGAGATGCGAGCTGATCCTTATTAATAACTTGAAAAAATAGCCTCATCTTTGTGTGATTTAAAATGTTTACCCTGTTGAGGTTTAAAAATTTGGTTAAAATATTCTGCATATTATAGCTCCATCAGCAAATTTGTTTTCAATTTGACCTATAATGTCGTGTGTCATAGCAGAGAGTCACGCACCGCATCCAAGCGAGAAGGCAAGTTCTGGCTACTTATTTTTCATTGTCATTGTTTAAATGTAATAATTTTCAGCAGCCCACTGCTGCTATTTGTAATCCTGAATGATATTTGAAAGATAACTCAGCCTCAGCCTGTGGCAGTCTCCCATCCTGTTAGGCCCCCCCATGTAAATGAGTCAGTTTTACACTCTGGTCAAATGAAATGTAAAGCCAACACGATGTACGGTACAGAAACACAATGGGTCCAAGCACAGGGGTGTGCTACTGAGGTTCTCTTTGGCATATGGGGTAGGGAAAAAATAGTGGGTGGCAGCAGAGTAATTGCTGCATGACTCGGGGATGAAATAGCCCCTGTATATGTTTCCCATGGGTTCGGCAGGGGACAAGCAGAAATCACGAGGGACTGGACCCAGGGCCAGATCCTTACTGACCTGTAGAAGCTGGGAGCCTAGTCATCCTAATCAACCCCACTCAGCGGCTGCAAAACCACTTAGGTGCCTGGACTCATTACGTGCTTCCATTTCAGCCTGAGAAGATCCCTGGAGGCCTAGCCTTGGGCTGCTGCATAAACATCACCAGAGTCCCTGCGCCTTAGGCGAGGACGGACCAGACTGCTGCCTGGACTGTTTCTGCATTTTACTTTAGACAGCCATAGGTTAAAACACAGAAATGAGCCTGGCAGGAGGGACTGAAATCCAGGCCTCGCCCGTCTCAGGGGAGGGCTCTCGTCATATAGCTGCAGGGTCAGACCCCCTCTTGCTGGGTCTCTGACTAGCCCCGGGAGCCTTGCACTCTGAGCTGCTATCTCCTCTCCAGTGCCTGGTGACTGGGGCATGCTCTTGGGAAGCCAGCAATGTGGGTTTGAATCCCTCCAGGCCAAAGAGGGGCTAGAAATTAGGTTTCCCACTTCCTGGGGAACTGCTCTTTCCATTAGGACATGGGGTGAAAGGTGGGCACTACCGCTACTGCCTGTGCTAAAGAGCTCCTGTGGTCAGCTTGCTTTCTGCTGAACTCAGTGCTGCTGTCGGTCAGGCTGCGGTTCAGGTAGGCACCTCTGCTGTGAGCGGTCTGGCTCCGGACACGATGGAGACGCCACTCTCACAGTCCTAAGTCAAGAGAGCTCCTATTAAGTCCTCCCCATCGAGTGACAGACTGGGCAATCTGGACCACCCTTGGGAAGCATTTGGGTCTCCCCGTTCACCAGAAAGGGAGCTGAGGTGCCTAACCTATTGATTCAGATTGCACCACTGGGACAAGGCACCTCCATTTTAAGTGTTACAAAACAGAGAGGTAAAGTTGGGTACCTACATTTCACCCATGGGGAGCCTGAGGCATATTGTGATACAATTACAAAGGTAACCATGATCACAGAGTACAATAAAACAATGACAAAATTCAGCATAGAACCCAAGTTTCCTAATTCTCTCTCCCGTTAACAACAAAGGGATACTTATACCTCTATGTCATGTAATGTCTTCGAGAGGCAACGGAGGCAGGTATGATCTAGTGGACTGAGCACAGAGCCTCGGCATAAGTTGGCTGAACCGAATTCTCAGCTGACATGCTGTTTGACTTAAGACAAGGCATCTGTTGTGAAACGGGGATAATGCAGCATATGTGGCTCGGTGAAGTACTTCGAATTCTGTTATGAGCACAAAGTAGTGGTGGTGGGGTGTGTTTTTCTTTACACCTGCTTAATTTTAAAAGAAGCACTCTTGCATATTGGTAGGAAACATAAGAGTCTAAAAAGAGTGACTTACTGTAAATAAAACATAGCAAAAATGGAAATATTCATTAACATCTGACATATTTTAAGGTAATCTACTTGAAAATATTATTGCTCTGGCACTGTGTAACAAAGGAGACCTTTTATGTATGAAAACATCAGGGAAGCCTTGGATTTCATGCTACATATGATCTGCCATTCAAATGAAAAACGAGGCAAAGATAGGGAAAAAAGTACATTTCCTGAGATTCATTATTCCTACAAGAAAACTGAGCCAATGGAAAGATCTGCAAAAACTGTTGCATTATATCAGTTATCTCATATAATATTGAAGAGATTAGGGAACAGAGAAAAATGATTCCTTGCTGAAGGGTAAATAGGCTTTTGTTCTGCCAAGAGAGTGCTTGAGCAGCTTTCTAGCCTTAGGAAATGACCCTTAATAGGTGAAATAATTTTTTTTACTCATTCTTGCGTGATGGACTTTGCACTGTGTATGATCTATTGTAATAGTGATTAAACTGATCAGCATGTTAACGCACCTGGAAGAAGCAGCAAGACTTATGTTATGTGAGAATGGAGATATTCAGGTCAGCTTAGCAATATGCTTAGACCTACATAATGATAAATTAAGGGTCTGTTTATAACTATCTGACTAATCTGGGGCAGGCGGCAATTTGTGTGGAAGAATAAGCAAGCAGACATGAACACCCAGCCTTGCTCTCGGTGTCGATTTGAAATCTTACTAGAAAGTGGATAATTTCTTGACATTTTATAGGAGCTGAGTAAACCAAAATTGAGTGTGCAAGGTGGAAAATGCCTTCTAGACATGGTGGAGTTTATTCCGTTATGGCAAAGAGGAGACAGTAACTCAGCACTTGTGGTTTCCTTTTGGGGGTAATAAATGGATTTCTATCTACTTTCTGGGAAAAGTTAGCTCTCCCCATTGTTCAAACAAGTATCTTCTGCTAGAAGTGGGTGCCGAGTCAGCAGCAATAACTCATTGGGAGTTATGCTGGAGGGGGGGTTCAGGATCAGGCATCAGCCTGACAAGATAAAGATTTGATTTCTGTAGTGACCGTGACCAGATGCGAGTTCTCATGCCGAAACTTGGCAATAATTGACGACTATGGTTTATGTTTCTCCCACAGAGCACAATGACTAGTGGCATGACACCAACCAGAACTGTATAAAAAGTGGGTGACTTACACTGACTCATGTGCATTTTTTTATAATGCAGTTAAAGAATGACTGGTTTCTAGCCAGACCTGTGTTCTGTAATGGAAAAAAAGGACCTAATGACCCAAGGAGAACAACAATGCTAAGAGAGGGAAAGAAAGAGAGAAAGAAAGAAAGGAAGAAGGAGAGAGAGAAAGATAGCCCACAGGAAAGGGGGAAGAATGAGGCAGAAAATACTTAAATACGAAATGACCCAAATAGAAAGGTCGTAGTTTGAGCTTTGAAGACAAAGAGGAACTCTGTTGAACACAGGGAGTTGCACAGATGGCACCTCTGAACTGAAAAGGTCCTGCTCCTGGCTCATACCTGGCCAATCTTAATTGCCCCAGAGAGGACAGAGACATATCTAAAAAGATAAAGGCAAGGAGCTGTCTGCTACTTAGTGGTAGTGTCCCAATATTATCGAGGTCAGCGCCTGAATCCGTTATCAGCCACATAAGTTCAGGCCTCCTGGAGGCATCTTTAACCTGCACATCTTGCTTTAAAAAACCTGTCGGGAATGACACATTCAGCACTCCCTCCTCTGCTCGACCACGCAAAGGCCACCTATTTCTCCCTACCGCATTCCTCACTATCGTGCAGTTTGCACAAAGCCACTCCCTTCATGACACCCACTTATTTTTGTACAGGGAGAAACCGGGGATGTTTGCTCATTTTATGGGAGAGAGGCACGCTGGACAAGTTTTCCATGAGTTAAAAAACAACCAGTCTCTGGCAAGCTTGAATTCTTTGTTTCTGAAACGTGCTTGGTCGGTATTAGTGAAGACCGTGACTGAAATGCTTGAAACACTCTATCACTCAAGTTTAAATAAATGTGCATTAAAACAAGGCAACGTTTCTTGTTTAGCTCGCTCAGAAATACATATATTTGAAGATGCCTCTGCTATGAGTGGTGATCGATTATCGAATACCATGTCTCTGAAGTAAAGCAACACATGGGGAGGAAAAATAGTTAGCGATGAGTAGATTTGAGACGTGGAAATGGCAATATAGGTGAAAAACCAGTCTGTTCTGATTAGAGACATCATTAATTTTTTGGTTAATGAAATGACTACTGAGGTCAAACTGGATAATTCCTCTAATAAGATTTTATTCTTTATTCTTAGGTTAGCTGAAAATGCTCCTCTCTCCTTTTTGCCTTAGTATAACAGAAATGGGATTTTTTAGCATTCTTAATTAGTTTTGTCCCTGTCTTCCTCCTCCCTCATTCTCCCCCAACATAAGCAAGCGAACTGAAGAAATCCTGCGTAGAACAAGTTATGATAGTAAATCTAAAAATGCTGCCTGGTCTGCACCAAATAAATGTGGCTAATGAAAGATGTGTACCGTCCTCAGTTTCTCATTTCACACAGACTCAATGTTGCTGTAAGGTGTAGCTTCTACAGGGAATGCATGCAATGAATGAAAATTAGTAATAAGAAGTGGAAATAATTTGTGGTTGAATGCTGTGTCTACATTCAGAGTGACAAGACACATAGCCAAGACTATATTTTATAGCAAATTATGCTGAAAGCAATAGAACCAGTGTATGGAAATGGTCAAATGGATTTTTTAATAAAGATTTTCTTCCCAGCTGAAGTAGAGGTAATGTGCAGCACAGCTGAGGTAGCTCGTAGTCAGATGTTCACTTTGGTAGAACAAGCAAGTAGTAAGGGGCAAATTCCTTATCAGTATGACTGACCTCCATGGAGGCGCTCTGGGCTCAATTAAGTCCCAAGTGGAGAGTCTTTGGAAAGTTAAAATTTGACGTACAATAAAAACCGAGGTCTCTGCATCCCATCTTTTCCTATTTATAACTTGTACTAGTAATTCTGACTAGATTACTGTAACCTCCTCTTCTGATACCATGCTTTGGCCTGTTGTGTAGCTCATACCTGTCACCCACTACTTCAAAACCCCAGCCTGTTATCTTATTCCTTGCTCCCTTTATATTCCCACTATTGTCCTTTTTCCTTTTCACTCCTTCTTTAACACAGACCTTTATCAGTGATTACCCAGCTAATCCAAAACTATTAGTGCCCCTAACCATCCATTCCTTCAAATCCGTCTCAAAGTTTCACTTGAGGGGGAAGGGGCAGGGGAGAGTGGGGGAAACAGCGCTCACAGGTACAAATAAAAGTTAAGAGTATATTTAGTTATGTTAGGAGGCCTACGGGAGAGTATATCTTCTTAGAGCCTATATTAGATTATACATTTCTTGGAGTAAAGATGGTCTCTGTTCTGAGGTTAAAAATGTTTGATTGTGGGACACCACTGTAATACTTAGATCTAGGGTAAGAGACAATGTTTCCTCCTCGTGGTTGGTCCCAACAACCCTGTAGCCTGTTGCAGTTTCACAGCTCAAGAGAGCTCTCCATTAGCCCAAGTTGGATGAGCTTGTGTTTTGGTTATTGGAAAATGGGTTCAGCTTGCATTGAGAACAAGAAAGTCTGGGTGTGTGGTCCCAATTCGCTGCATCGCTGCTAGCCAGCGTGCAGCAGCAATGGTAAGTTAACATTGTGAGTGGTGCCACCAGAGGAACAAATTGAAACACGGAGTAACAGATAACCATCTAGCATCCATGCAGCTCTCCTAGGCCACTGCTTTTTGCTCATGGAAGAAGGTGAGGTAGACAGTGACTCACGGTACCTCACCCAGCCTCTGAAGGTGGCATGCCACCAAAGAGAGGTTGCTCCTTTTCCTAGTTGCATTGCCAGGTCCACACTGCTGCCCTTACTGTGCCAGCTTGTAACAATAGTTATAGACTCTATTCTGTTGCTATTCTATTTGGCATAACAGGGTTAGCTAGATAGTGATGTCTTTTCTGAAACCCTTGTACGTCCATATTAGAGATGTGTATTCATCCCAACTTTGTGCTTCCCAAAATACCCATATAAAATGCATCAGAAATGTAAAGAAACACCATTTGCCTCAATCCAGGTTTTTTTTTTTCCTTCTGTAAACTGGCTTATTTTTGCAATGAATTGGCAGAGAGACGTTGTCAAGACATCTTATTTATGGATTTTAGTTATTTAGGGAGGGATCATCATTCTTCCTAATTTAACCAGTTGAGAAAAATATGTCCTGCCAGCTCACAAAGGCTATTGTTTTGGCATGAATTCCAGAGAGCACTGTAGCTTCTCTAGAGGAGATTTGGGAAATAAACTGTTCTGCACAGTAATAATGGAGGGAGGAGCGGGGGGAAGAAGTTGGGGGTGGGGGGAATCACTGCTTATATCTTGTAATACGCAGTTGTTCGGTGTTCCCCTGAGTTTCTTTCAGCTGTACGTATCCTTTGCTGTGCCCTAAGCCCAGTTTTGCAGGCTAATGAAAGCAGAAATCCTTTGGTATTGTAGTGTTGGCACTACAGTGTGTGTACACATGTACTAACAGTCCTACCTATGCAGGGGGTTGGACTCAATGATCTACTGAGGTCCCTTCCGACCCTAACATCTATGAATCTTTGAATCTATGAACTTTCTGATAGTTAAGCTGCCTTAACTTTTTAAAGTTGACTTAACTGTCAGAGCATGCACACGTCTGTGAAGCAGTCATCTTAAATGTGGTGTAGGATAATACACCTCCAAGATGTATTGTCTTGAGTTGCATTAGTTAAGTTGACGTAGTTCACAAGATGGCTGTCACTGTGTCAAAGAGCTGTACATATATACGCTCTGATATGGGCTTAACTTAAGCCGACTTAGTTAAGTCACCTTAGTTAAGTCGACTTAGTATGTGTGTATGTTCCCACAGCTCCTAAACACCATCATCCCTATGTGAAGCTGGTGTTTGGTGTAAGGACAATAGAAGCAAGAGATGGGAGAAATTTCTCTGCACAGTTTCTCCCAGTGCCCTATCAGTCGCTTCCCACCCCTCACCCCAAACATAACTTGGAACATCATGTAGGCAGCTCTGCATTACACCGTGGTGAACAGCCCAGTCTACAATGGGCTCAGGTTCAGTAGAGCATAAAGGCTGCCTTTGCACCCTCAGCCCGCCCTGGACGTGTACTGTGTATTTCTTGCTCACTATCAAGGCTCTAATAGCATAATTTCTAATAGCATTATTTTTGCATTCTGAAGCTCCACAGATGACATGTTCAAAATCTTTCCCACCCAGCCCCCAAACAAACCCCTTTTATGTGGTGTCATCCATGGGGGTTTCTTGTTTTACACACTCTAAATTCTTTCTTGCGTTATATAGTTAGTTAGAAATTCTTTCTTTCATTACATAGTGGGCCAAACTGAAGTAGAGAGCATAACCAATTGGGTCTAGCTCTCAGTAACTCCATGGTAGTGTTTTGGGAAATTTTCAAGGACTACTCACTTAATCTACTCAATAGGCCACTACATCTTCTAGTTGAAGACAGGGGCATGGATGTGAGGGAGGAAAAAGGGAAATTGTCTCAGGCATTCATGTTCTTGGAAGCCTTCACAGCCTATCATAATCAATCTCTGGTTTTGCAACCCTTTCTGAAGTGCTAACACTGCTGAGCTATTGTCTCATGTGGAAGGAGCAGCCAGGGTTGGGGGCACATTGGCAGGGCAAGGTGGAGAGAACTGCACTGCTGCTGGCCAATACAGTGCCTCCTATGAACAAAGGGCTGCAGTCTTCCAGACTGTCTGCTGGCACCATTCGCTGGCACTTAATCTGCTGTTTAAGTGAATGAGCTGACTATTGATCTGTATAGATCACCGCTTCAATTGCATAGCTATACATTTAACATACAAAGTTTCTTCAGAGTTTCCTGACTTTGAAAATGATTAGTGATGAAGGGCAAAAAAGATCATTATGAAGAATGATTGCATCTTGAAAAGATTCTTCCATAGAGTCAACATTCACTTTCCTTCTGTTGTCGTGCCTGACCTATAGTACCATTATGTTTGTGATGGATGCCTCTGAACTTGGATTTTTAGCTAAGTCATGGCATTGGTTAAGTGTGATGGATTTAATCATGACTTTAACAGGTGGAATGAATTCAGTAATAGTTACTGTGCCTTTCTAACCTTGTATGTCTGGTATAGTCCCCCTTGCCAGGCAGCTTCATCAGCCACACCTCACTTCAAAACAGGTGAAGTCAGGCCTCGCACAATATTTCTGTTTTGTATTTTAGTAAATAAAAGGGTTTGTTTTTAACGTTCGGTAGCATAACTGAAAGGAGAAAGGTAGTGACTCTGACTTTATGAGAAGTCAGGCAGGCAGGCAGGCAGTCAATTCCTAACCTGGCTGTCTGATCTTGGACATTCCTGATGGGTATACAGAGAATCAATGAGGACAGTGCAGATCCACACAAAGAGATAACAATTATATTGACTTAAACAAACAAGCACGGGCAGTATTGTAGAAAGATTTGATAAGTCATTCTCCTGACTTTTGAAGGTATGATTTGTTTTCCCCATTTGTAGCCTTATACTTTTAATACTCTTTGTTTGGGTGGGAAGAGGGATGCTATGAATATTTATAACAAATCACTTCTACCAGAGGACACATTAAGTCTTGCAGCATAACAAAACTGAATTACCATGAAATAAACTTTCTTAATTAAACCAATTAAATTTCTTCCCAGTATGTAATTTAGAAACTCTGATAAACCCTGGTTGAAAAGGTTTGTTTTAGCCTTAAGCTGGCCTAAGAAAGAGTGAACATCTGGCCTGTATATGAAAGGCCTATTTAGGCCTTAGGCAGTCCGCAAAACATTAGCTGCTGTCCACGGTGCTGACTACTTTGCGTGGCCCTAGGGCTTTGCTAAAGGACAGTGGTATCATTAGGGCACAATCATGTTTATGGAATAAGCTGTTTCTGAGATAAGCGAACCCGCAGATTCCTAGCACAGTATGTATAGGTTTTTTTAAAGTAATATTTATGTTTTTCTACATTTTATTAACAACTTCCCCTACATTATTGTAGATTTTTCCTTCCCCTCCTTTTTAAACATTGTTAATAGCCAGGGTAAATGACTTACTGGGGTTGTTTGTTTTTTTAAATAACATATTTCGCATCCGCTTCTCCATGTACGGACTTCCCCAAAATTGCCCCAAGTACCAACAGTCAGAATGTGTATCCTTCACCCTAAAGGTTGATTTTAAAGTTAAGTAACATCTGGTCATGCTGCCGGCTTCCATAGATTTCAGGGATTAGAGCAATTACCTGAAAAAGTCTATATCAAAAAGGCTTGAATAGATTTCATGGCTTGGGGAGGATGAGTTAAAAATGAGGGGATGAAATGGTGTGGAAGCTAACATCGAGGTATTTTATGGGCCAGACTCAATGTCACGATACAACTATTGCACGGAGCCTTCACGATCACCCCATTTTCTCCATCGATGGAGGCAAGTGGGGAATATTAAATAAGAAGGGCTGTCTTCAGTGTTACCCAGAATGCTTTTGTGACTTCCCAAAGATGCAGCTTTCCTATGGGTTGACACTCTCTCTCTCTTTCTCTTTGTCTCACCTGCCAAATATACAGCAGCTACCCAGATAAAATGACACTAGGGGAGATAGCCCTCTCCCTCTTCTATGTCTCAGCAGGTGTGGTATGGTGACTAACAGACAAGAAACCTTTTGTCCATGCCTGGTCATGATGTGAGTGTGGCTGGTAACCCAATAACCCAGTTATTGCCTCTCATTCCTTGTCCCACTGCAACTGAGAAGACCCTACTGCTCGCCCTGGAGGGGTTTACCTTCAGAACTGACTGGAAGAGCCACCTAGTTGATCTGAACTGCTGAAGGCCTCTGTCTTTGGACTCCTGCCCTGGGTCCTTTGCCAGAGCACAGGTCCAGCTAGCTTAAGGGCACAGTCTGCGGCATCTCTATTCAGTTCAGCATTTGTTTAACTTTGCCCCTCCCTTTGCATCAGATGTATGTAATTATTGCACTTCAGCTTTGCAAATAAGCCCCATGCTGACCGGGTGCTACCCACTCTACAGCTCATTTAAACAAACACTCAAAATAGCACGACAATTAACTGGGGAAGAAGGGGACCAACCATATGCAGAACACTAATGACTGGTAATGAAGACACCAAGGAGCAAAAGTAGCAGGGGCCGCTTTAAAAAAGAAAACAACCCAAAACAAAGTGCACACGGTAAAGGCTTTTGAAGGACAGCTCAGCTATCATCCCTTATCTGACATTTTCATGCTTGTTTAGGAACAACTTTGTCAAGAGAGAGGAAACTTTCAGGCAAATCCAGGGACACTTGAAAAATACGCTGTCAGCTAAGATTGAAATGTAATGTGACAACCAGTAGCCTGCTGCCTTTGGAGGAAGCTGACTGCCTCTGCTGAGAAGACACAGCTTCTCAGAAATGAAGTAGTCCTACATGGAAAAGGCAGCGAGCACACAATTTACTCTAAAAGACAATTACATCCCTGTGCCCCCAAACCCTGGCTGGATAGTTGAAAGGAACAGCTTTTAGAGCCGGCCAGACCCAGATTCATTATAGAGCCGGAAAAAAAGTCTGTCAGCAAGCCAAAGAATTTCTATGGAGAGCTGTGCAATGGTTTATTCCTTATTAATCAGGAGATGAAAGGGTCGGATATCATTCTCTCAGCAAATCTAAGACACTGATGACACGAAATTGGTATAGGCTTTAAAAATTTACCTTCTGCAGCCCTACAGAGATGTAGGCTCAGACTGCTACTAATAAGCAGATTCAGATCCAAATCAACCTTTTAGGTACCTTCCCCAGGGGATTGAGTCCAATCAACATGTAGGCCAGGCAGGTAGGACTCCTGCACAGCGAAGGTGTGAACCAGGCACCTGGACCCTAGGTGCTGAGCTAGCCAAGAGAAACCCCAGGCAAAGGCAGGTGTCTTTACTCCCGTTCGTCGATGGAGGTAAGGGGCTGGACTTGGATGTAATAGGGAGGCTCCTCTTTCATTCCAGGGGCATGCAGGGAGGCACCTCACTGACAGCAATGCTGACTTCAGTGTAAAGTGTCGTACCCCCAGTTTACCCTCTAATCTCGGTAGCTACTCTTTGCCCAGTCGCTTAGTGGTCAATGCACTTGACCGCAAAGTGGGGGACCCAGCTTCCAGGCCTTCTTCACTGCAGGGCGCACAAAACCACAGCTCTCACTTCTCAGGAGAGTGCCCAAACCATCCGACTATAGGCTAGGCTGGGTGGGGCACCTTTCATTGGGGCAGCCAGGAGTCATGGGGATTGAAAGCCAACAGGAACATGCCTCTGTAGCCTAGTGGCTATGGCACTCCTGTGATTTGGATTGCCACAGAGCTTTGTTGGGAATTAAATATACTGGTGGCCATGAGGGGGTTGTTTCTGAGCACATATAGTAGCCCAAATTTCGATGCCTTGGATTTTTTTCAGGCCAGAATGGAGGCACCTAATGAATCTAGGTGCCTAAGCAGCTTTGCGGCCACTGACCTGGGTAGATTTGGACCGCTCCTTTTGACCCAGGCACTTAAATTCCACCTAAGTGTTGTTTTGGTGGCATCTTCCATTTTTCCCCTGGTCTTCTTTGGAAACTGTCACCTTTTCTTACAGCTTTTCACCAACACTAGTCTTGTTTTGCTCAAACAGCATTTAGTAACGAAGCCCCATTTTTAAAGATAAAGTCATAAGTAAAACTTTACATAACAGGACTACTGAGCTTAGCAGATATATGATTTTTCTGTGGCCAAGGAAGGTTTGGGTTTGCACTCACATGCCATGTGTCACGTAACCTGACATTCCTTCATACAAAGAAATGTTCTTTCAATCTGGGACTTTTCTCTCCCTTTTCCTTTAAAAATAAAAACGGTGTTAATTTGGGGGGAGGAGGTGGGAAGGAGGCAGAAAAACCCAGTCCTATTTTTAAAGGCCAAAAGAAGTGAATGTTGCTCGAACCATTCCTGGGTTATATTTCAGACACCTGCACAGCTTTGTTAGAATGGCTTGCTGCAGTAACACTGCCTTATTTCAACTTTGTTAAAAAAAAATGTTTTTTTCAGGGAAATAAATTATCCAACATACACTTTATTCCGCTAACTAAACTATGTGAGGCAACCCTCATGGATCATAAAATAATATGACATTGTATATGAAAAACATTATTGGTTATGACGACTTTCTGTATACTTCTGAGAGCTGCTTCTGAGATATCTGCCCTGATTTAGGATTCTGGTCTAAAACAGCTTTCAGAAATGGTTTAAAGAGGAAGGTGCCACAGGAACAGAGGTCCTGGAATGAAAAGAGGGGACAGACATGTAGTATCGATGATACAGAGCAGAAGTGCTCCAACTACAATAGTAATGATCTCACAGATCAGGGTGAGAATGATGATGATGATGATGATGAAGAGAGGGCGACAAGGATAATCTAAAAAGGTGGAAGATAATGGGTGATGTGTTTAATTTGTTCCAATTAAAAACACAGGTGATTTATTCTCTATTTTAGATAAATCAGTTACCCGAGCCCTCCACTTGCCCCGCTGAGCCCAGCCCTTCTTGCCCAAGACCCTTCTTTGATCCCCTCTTTCATTTCCTCCTTCCCATCCCATTCTTGTGAACTAATCCCTGTGCCCACCTCCAGTTTCTTCTCACCGGGAAATCTACCCTTGACCTCATCTTTCTCTCCAACTGCAGCCCTCCTTGCTTTCTCCTACATCATTACGTACTTCTTTTACCATCATATCCAAGCATTTCAGTCTAGTTAATCCTTGCAACAGCCTTGTGTAGGAGAGAGGCACTGTTTCTATTTTAGAGCAGGGGAACTGAAATAGAGAGGAACAAATCCTCAGATCCTCAAAGGCCTAGAGCATCTAACTCCCATTGATTTCCTTTCATACCTTTGGGGGTGCAGACATTGAAGTAGCTTGTGCAAGGTGGTGCAGGAAATCTGTGGGAGAGCAACAAACTGAACCTAGGCTTCCAGGGCCGGCACCCTAAGCTTTGCATCATCTGTGCTCTCACCTTCCTCACCTTCATTTCCCACCCCACTGAACAAGCTGTCTGCAACCGCTGCCTCTGTTTCCCTCTTCCACTTCTACTTTGGATCTGATTCCATTCCTCTGAACTTCACTACCAAAGTCCCAAATAACACTGCATGGCCAGACGGTAGGGCCTTTCTTCCACCCTTTTCCTCCTCAACCCTTTTGTTACTTCCAGTCTCACCCATCAAGCTCTCCCACAGGGCTGTCCAACTTCTAAACCCCCAGAGGGGACTGCATGCTGCATGCCAGGTGAGTCACGGGCCACTGGGCCACACAGCATGTAGATGCTCCCTTCAACCCCCTGCAGCACCATATACTCATGCAAGCACCCATCCCTCTGACTGCTACACTGGATAACCACCCCCGCACTACATGGGCATGTCAGTGTGATCCCCCTGCCCCACAGCACGTGGATGTGTGAGTGCAGTGCTCCACCCCCAACAACAGCGTGCACCCTCGCAGGCATCCACCACTGACGCACTGCGTGGGCACACCTCTCCGCCCCACTTGTGGCCCCAATTGTCCCCCCACACCCTGCTGCATGGCTCTGGACTCACCCTTCACTCCCCACACTGCTCTCCCCACTGCCCCCGGCACAAAGCAGCAGCTGAAGGAGGGAAGTGGGGAGGAGTGGCAGCCAGGTAAGTACCCAGGGTCTGGATGTTAACCCCATGTGGATCTCATGAGGCCTGTGGACCACCAGCTGACAGCCTTGCTCTCCTACTTAGCAGTCTGTCCTCCCTTGGCCATTAAGATAATCTTCTGAATGTACTTGTTGTTTGTTCAACTTTCCCTCAAAGGGTCTTCCTCCTTTTTACCCCCTGCAAAACCTCATGGGGCTCCTTCTTCACTCCCCTCTCATTCCCCCTAGATTTTATATCTATCTATCTATCTATCTATCTATCTATCTATCTATCTATCTATCTATCTATCTATCTATCTTTGTATTTTTGTCTCTTTCTGGATGGGTTTATCCACTCATGGGTGCAAAGATACCAGACAAATCCCCATGACTCACGGGTCTGCTGATCAGATCTTTACACCAGTGACACACTGCTCTGCCTGGTCTTCCTCCACCCAATCCTGTATCTGCGCCCGTCTCTCTGCTGGCTCCTCCTGGGTATTCTTCCATCAGTTTAAACTTGTCATGGCTGAAATGTAATTCCCTTCTTTTCCCTCCCAACCTGGTTCTTCTGTGTCACTGTTGACAAAATCAGCATCTTCTTTACGCAGCCCTGCACCCTGGTGTCAGCTTTGATTCCCTCTCTCCTCCTCCCACATCCAAATTACCTTTGTAGAAATAGTGAACATTAAAAAGTGAATGCAGAAGAGTGCATCAAGCTGGATGTGTCATGACACATGTAGGATAAAGGAAGTGCTGGTGCAGGATAAGAGACCTAATAGCTTCTTAAACTCAAAGAGCTTGTGCTTGTAGCAACAACTGCCACAAAGGATATTGAAAATGTGCTAAGTGAGGGGTCTTCAGACATTCTGGTTATTTAATATAGGACTTAACAGGGCACCAAATCAACTGGTTTGCTGCTGCACCTAGCTAGTGAAAGTCCGAATGAACAAACATGCAGTAGGGGACAAGCAGAGTTATGTGGCTTTGCTTATTAGTTCATACAAGCATCCCATTAGGAGCGTCTTGTCTACTATTGTTTGCTTTTAAACATATCAAATGAAGTGATGGGCAGATCATTTTTGTCTTTGAGCCAAACTGTGCTCCCAAATATACCTGGGAGGCCTCACTGAGGTGAGGTGACATGTTAATGAATGAGAACAGAATTTGTCCAGAGATCTTAGCTGAAATATCTTTAATAAAACAGTAACATTAACAGTGTCAGGGACCTTCGTCATATCCTTTATCCTTTCATTGTATCCCATAGCCTTCTGTGGGTATGAACAATACCGAGGCATGACTCTGGAGTTCATATCATTCTTTACCCAAAAAGCCTAACTTGTATGTACCAAAAGAATGAGTAGTGAAAATGCATTAACTTTGTTTCCAGGACCACATTTGAATCTCTCCCAGAAGAGACAGACTTAGCGGAGACTGACTTCATTTTTTGGCTTGTATATTTCAATGTCTGTAACGGCACAGGAAGCAGCCTGCAGTGACAAATAACTTGAATAGATGAGGCTAAATCACTGTTTTATTGGGATTATGTGACAAAATTGAAAGTAAAACAGAATGTTTGATGTTGCCATAAATCTTTAATGAATGTTCCATGTTTTTGTGATGTGTCAAAGATAGTCAAATACAGGCCTTCTTTTTTCATTAATAGAAGGGTTCATCCTGCAGTCTTGCTGCAGAGGGGCAGGGAGCGTGTGCTAAGTGCGCCATATATCGTCTCTTGCCTCTGGAGATGTGAGTTCACATTTGGTCCTGGGTCACAACTGAAATATATTTTAGTATTTTTAGACCTTCTCACCCAAATCTATGCTTGTTTATAAATTACTATACCCTAGTTACTTACTGTTTGAGTCTCTGGGCCTTGTCTCTTGGGACACAGCATGTGTTTTCTTTGAGAGTGTCATAAGCATTACAGTGCTACAGTAAAGTTATAACATGCTCTGAGACTTCAGTGCAGTGCACAGGGTGAGCTTGACAAGCTGTTGATCGTCAGTCCCGAGCTCAGCACCGCAATGGAGCCTTGAACTTGCATGAGCTCACAGAGCAGTCCCATGATAGCTGAATATGGTCGGCTTAATATGACCTGGAGATACGCTTCCAGCCAAAAGTCTTATCTTTGCTATGATACGATTGCATTTAGCAAGTGTTTTAATGCTTGAATACATGGAGGCTTGCATTTTAAGTTCAATTAACATGTGCTAAGTGTCCCATTCAGCAAGACCCTGTCTTTGAAAGCAACAGCTGAGTTTACTTTTTTGATGCTTTATTCTGGAAACAAACTTGACTGCATTTTCTCCCCCAAAGAACTGTGAGCACAATATCTATGTGGGACCGTGTGATGGAAACAGGATGTTTTTCCCTTGATGGATCTAACTAGATGCCCATGGAAGTGTTCTGTTATATCTTGGGACATAGTCTAGAGCCATGGGTCTGGTACGTATCAATGGAAAACTTGGTTTTAATTGAAGTGTCGCGGGGACTTATGATGATACAAGATACACTTGGCTTGCCCTGCTCATCTTACATGCCTGTCCCTCTCTTGCTCATTTCTGCTGAAGTTTTGGGCAGTTCTTTATCTTCCTGTCACTCATGCAGCCCGGGACTGTACGTTCACTACTGTTGAGACATGTATTGAACAAGGAGGATAATTAGTGGTTGGGACAGCACACGTGGTCGATTCTCTATCGCTGGTAGTATTGTAGATGGAGGGGAGGGGGAGCTGCTATTTCCCCACCTCTAAGAAAACCTCATTACACTACTGATCACTTGCAATCTTTAAAGCAAGACTGGCCGTCTTTCTAAAGTCATCCCATGGCCCATCCACAAGTTATTGGCACTGGTGTAGGATTTACCAAGTGGCAGTCTCTGGCCTGCAGTCTGCAGGAAGTCAGACCTGACGATCACTTTAGCCCTTCCCAGCCGTACAAATCTATGCATCTATTGCTCCCCCTTTGACCTCACTTCTGCTCTTACAGTCTGACTTTACAACCTGCAGACTGCTTTAGTTTGTGGCGGATTCTTCCTTTCCTCGGTGCTTAATTCTTCCATTTTACGTTCACTCTAAGCAGCTTGCAATAAGATTGGCTTGCAATTCCATTTTAAAATCAGCTGTAAGCACTAAACGTTGTTGTTGTTTCTCATTTCCGCCACTTAAGCTTCTGCAAAGAGTTCGACTTAAATTCTCCAATCCTCTCCCATCATGCCAGTCACAGGCAGTTTGAATATTTGGGATTTATGCAGAGGAGATGAATTTCACCAGGCACGCTGGTGCCTTTGGTATTCCACATTACGTATGCTAGAATGATCCCAGAAAAATAACCCGTTTGACTATTTTCTTTTTAAAAAAAGAATGTAATTATTATTCAATGCACTTTAATATACTTGAACAATGAGTTAAAGCGATACATTAAACAGAAAAAAATGTATCCTGAGTACATTATATACGACTGAAACACTTGGTGTTACTAATTCATTATTTTTAAAGATAATAAATCTGGGCTCAGATCTTGAACTCACTTGAGCTCATTTTCACCAAAGAAACTCTGGGGTAAGACCAATGCAGATAATGAACTCTGATTGTCCTGGGCTTTGACTGGAATCAAACCAGGCCCGGGACAATTGTTTACAAGTGCAACTCAACAGCAATTAAATTCTGTGCAATTGTCCTGCAAAAAAAGTGTTATCTTGGATACTTTGCAGGTACCTAAAGTGGGATAATAAGCTTGTAGGTCTGTAGGTTCCCAGGATAAAAGGCTTTGTCTTGGGGGTGTTTTTACACTGAGTTATTTCAGATTTACACCACTGTCACTGACATCTGGCACCAGGTCATTTGCTGTAAAATGATGTGAGAAGCTCAGATTTCACAGTATTGCAAAGGACTTACAGGGAAGCAATTTGCAAAGGCAGATAATGTTTTCCTGGGTTTGAGCAAGAGGTGAGGAGGGGTAAGAAGGATTCTCCAGTTCCCCAAATTAAAAGGAGGAAAAAACATTTGAGGGTTGTTTTATGGTTATAACATGCATGCACCTTAGTTAAATTAAAAATGGTTATTAATGCCACCTTGTGCTTTTCACTAGTCAATGTAGTCGGTGCTTTTGTCTTTATTCACCAGTACTTCAACAGCTTCATAAAGTTCATATTGTCATCTCAGTTAAACTAATAGTGCAAATAGACAAAAAAAAAAGATGAAATCTTTAACATTCAATTTTCCATTTGGAAGTCAGGTTGATCTTAAATTAAAGGGAAAATACATATTTAAGACAATAAGAAAACAGGCTTTGAAATGACATCAGCCTCAATTTGTTTATGCGAGCATGAAAGGGAAGGCGGTGACACTGCTATCCTATGGGACCGTAAATGGCACCTCCTGCTGTGGTATCAAATTTAACATTTGCAACCTGCTGTGCCTCTCTGGTGCTGAGTGTAGAGGGTGGCGCCTGACTTCTTGGCGCCAGGGACCCAGCAAAGGTGTCTAATAGATGCAGACGTGGAGATGAGGATTGCTTACTTAAGCCTGCTATGACACATGTCCGCCGGGGACAGGCAGCTGATCCCCAACCTGACCCAGGAGAGTGGGGAAGGCTCCAGAAGCAGTTTGTGGCTTTAATAATTTACATACCCTCAGTTAATCTCCCTTACAAGCAGCCAATTAGTAGGGGAATATTCATAGGACCTTGATTTTTTTTTTTAAGACTGATCAATTAGTGAGAAAGTAATGAGGTCATAGAATAGCAGGTGTGAATATTAATCTTTGTTCCCTCTTTAAAAACCCAATCAGTGTTGTAAACATCTCTCAGAAAAAGGCAGGACAGACTGGAGAGTATGTTCGTGAAGCTTTCTGGCGCCGCTTTGCATGACTTTACAACTGTATAAAAGCATGTAGTCAAATGTCTGAGGTTGAATTTTACTCATTAGGGGCCTGATCTTGCAAACCTTCATAGGCTACAGGGGCCTGGTCACAAGAGTAAGCCAATTCCTAGGTGTTGTCTTTCCAGGATTGGGGCCTTTAATAATCTGGGACATAGCACCCTTTTAAAATGTTTGTTCTGTAGCACCTGCATGATGCGGCAAAGATTTTAGGAGCCCCATTAGCTACTTAACGTACCAGCTAATGACTGGCAGACTTGAAGGAATGCAGCTGTACAGTGCCCAGCCTGGTCCAGGCAGGTTAATGGTACCAAATGGCTTAAACAGTTTATGGGACAAGTGAAAAAAGCTTTGCTAGTGACGTGATATTTCAATCCTAAGGTTTAAGAAATAAGGAGAGATGCTGTTTTACCTTTAGTTGATATCAATAGAAAGGAGAAAGAGAGAGAGAGAGAGAGAAAGGAACGTACATTAGATTTTTTGTTTTTAACCTGCAATCCAAATGAACCTCCATTTGCTGTAGAGTTTAATAGTGATATATTTGCATTCTCCTCCTAACCCTCCTTAGTCTAATTATATTCCCCCTCCCAAATCCATCACCATGTCAGCTCCTAGTCTATAAGAGAATCTGGATGCTAAAGGTTGTAAGTATCTGCAGCCCTGGTAATCTTGCCTTTTGGGTGCAACAACAGTAAAACGGGGAGAGAAAAAAACACCCACATGTACCAAGCAAGGGTGCAGCAAATAGAATACATCATGGAAAAAATACTTAAGGAAAAAATTAGGCTCAAACGCCAAGTCTAGTTTTTACCACAAAAGCACCGAGCTGATTTTTCATAAAATAAAAGAAGTCCCTGAATTGAGAAATATGTGTGTCTCTTAGATTGGATTGTGCAGTGAACAGTATCAAGAACTAAGCAATAATAAATCATCAGGCTGTATGTCAGAGTGAGCGGTACAAGATAAACCCCTGTTGGAATTGTCATGAAGGTGACCTTATGAGCTACCACAGAAGAACTGGAGAAAAAAAAATCAATGGTTTCTTTAAAACTCCAAAGCAAATCTATGCATGCTTTCACTAGATTTTCTATTTTAATTTGCTCTTTATTAAATGAATTATTGCTCTATCTAGGGAATGCCGCATGACAAAATTATTGAAGATGCTGTTGGTGCAATGCTATTTGTAGCAAATGAAATCCTGCTGTGTGCAATTCAGAACATCATATTGAACAGTCCAGATAGGAGCATCTGTGAATAGCTCTTAAGACTTTAGACCTGCCTTAGTTAGCTTGTTTGTTTTTTCCCCCCCATCCCCTTCATGTTATTGATCCAGAATTCATCATACGTTTGTGCAGAATGGCTTTTCAGATTCTGGGAACATATTTGGAGGCAGGTCAAGTGAACTGAATAGAGGCATAAAATCTGCTGATTCTTAGAAGATGTCAGCACATGACAGAAGGCCTATAGAGTGGGAGACCTCTTAAACTAGTATTGACATTGCCCAGAAATTTGCAGCATAAAAGGAAGAGTGCTCTGTCTCATAAACAAAGCTTGCACTAGCAGCAGTGCCTTTGTGAGCACTGACAAATAATACACCCCCCTTTGCATGTACTGTACTATGAGAGGCGCACTCACTGTTGGTTTTTGAAAACTACAGCTAAGGCTAGAGGATCAGCAACGTTACAAATACAAAATATTTTACTCATCGAGTGTCACTGCCACGCAACCTCCCGCCCCCACGTTCTCTCCATAACACATCATTCAACTGCAATCCAATGTCCTCTGGCCCATGATTTTAAAGGAAAGGTAAAGATCAAAAAGTGGACACTTTTTGCATTATCTGTAAGAATTAGGAGCTCTGAGTTCAATGCCGGGCTTTGCCACAGACTTACGCTGTCACACCGGGCAAGTTATTTAATCTCCCTGTACCTCATCTTGCTTTTCCTGAGATACATCGGGGGTAATGACTCCTCAGTAACCCACAGGGGCACTTAAAACTTGTATTAATGTTTAAATAGGTCTTTGTGATCCTGAGTTGGCAAGCTGTACAGAAGTAGGAAAAAGTAGTATACTACTATTAGAACTGCTGCCACTACTAAACTTCTTGACAGTGTTATTTTCAAGGGTTGTATAAATATCCTTTGCAACTAGAATGGGAGTGGTTTTTATCAGAACGAATGTAAGACAAAGTTATGCCTTCTAATATCCTGATATTGAGAATTTTTTTCCTTTCCAATTAAAGCATCCTGAGCATCACGTGTATGAGTGTCCCTGCATTGAAAACTGGCAGCAGGGGTGCTTTAACTAAAGCTTGTGAGCTTTAGTTAAAGTGCCCCGTCACCATTTTTCAGCACGGGGACAATGATGCATGTGATGCTGGAGTCTGTTGGAGCATGGTAAATTTAACCTTAAATTTAAGATTAATCGAGTCTGTTCCGTCGTGCTGTAACTACAGTGCGTTGGAGCAGGCTCGATGCATGTGTATAGGCGCCAAGGAGACTTCTTTCTTGGGGGCTGCTAAACCAAGACGATTCATAAGCAGTGTATTCACTAACAAACAGTTCTTTATTGATTGGTAATGCCTCTGAGCCTCAAAGTGGGTTGCAAGAAGCTCTCCACAGTGTTTTTAATAGGACCAAAGGATGAGTCATGCTTGCAATGAACTGAGGAATTCTAAGTATTTGTCACACACTGTGCATTTCTTTTAAGAATATTCAAGTGTTCTAAAAGCATTTGAATAAATGACTTAAACAGTGAATTTGTTGGTCTAAATCAATGTAACCGAGGCCTTAGTGGCTTTTGAAATATATATAGTGTACACTTCACCCGTTTTTGTGAAGTTTGCTACTTGAATGTTAAATGACTGGCAATTTTAGAAACTGAAGTGCTCTTTTCTCCAGTCCAGCTGGAGTGCAGACAGCTGCGGTAAGCCTTTTCAGTGGCATCATTTTTGGTCTTATCACAAGGTCTCTCTGGAGCAGTCTCCAGCCTCACGTGGCAAGGTGGATTGTTTCTATGACACTATAACACCTCCCCATGCCCACTCATTTCATACTGGACCACAAATATGGCTTCAACCATATCAGGGCACTGGCTCATGCACTAAGCCATCCAGATCTCGATTACCCCTGTTTCTTTTCTACATAGAGGTGCATTGTATCTCATTTTGCTTTACTTGAAACAGTCAAGATCCCACTCCCCTTGGGTATACATTGAGAACCAGGGCCTGGACATCCAGGCAAATGGGAAACAGAAAAGCCTATGGGGACACTGTGATCCACAAGCACATACATAACGCATCTTCTTCTGGTTCTTTTGTGAGAATACCATCGCCATACCTGAGCCTGGAGAAGGGCCTTAACTTGTGCTGGCTGTTGGACTGGACGGTGATTAGTGATCAGAGCCAAGAACTAGGGTTACCGTACGTCTGGGTTTTCTTGGACATATCCTCCTTCTGAGCTCTCTGATCTCCAGCCGGCAGGGGTGGGGGGAGTGTTAAAATCTGACCAAATGTCCTGGATTTTGCTTTGCCCTACTAGTGGGAGCAGGGGGAGGGTGATCGGAGGCAGCAGGGAGCACAGACATACTTGCCTGCAGCTATGGAGGCACGAGCAGACCCACGTGGTGCTCCTTGCTGCCTCCAGTTGCCCTCCCCCTGCTCCCAGCCCTGGAGCATGGCTCAATCCCAGACATTTGGTCAGGGCAGGGGATGAGGCTCTGATAGGGCAGGAGGAGTGGGGCAGAGGGGGCTGCCTGCTCATCCAGCAGGGGAAAAGGGGTGGGGGCCCTCCGAGGGCAGCGGGGTACTCTGTGGCCGGCCAGTAGCACAGGGGCCAGCGCCTGGGCTTGCAGGGGCCGAGCGGCCAGGAGATGCTGCTGGGGGGTGGCAAAGGAGGGGGCTTGGTAGTGAAGGGCAACAAAATGGGGAAGGGTAGTACACTGGCATGCTACTGCCCCTCACAGCCATATTCCACCCCCCGCCTCCCACCCATGTGACAGATATCCTTATTTTTGGACCTGGAAATATGGTAACCCAATACCACATACTTCTATCATCAAGGGGGGGGGCTGGAGAAGAGGGGGAGGGACCATGGGGGGGACCCCTGCCAGGCCCCAAACCCTGTCTGCTCCCCCAGCCCCCTGACCCCCAGCCGCACCCCCAGCCCCCCCCATGGCTGCTTCACCCGCCCCAGCTCCAAGCCCTTTAAAAAAAGCCCCCACTCACCGGGTGCTGCTGGGGAAGGGGGGCAATCCCAGCTGCTCCCCACTGCCCAAACTGCATGGGGGGCTCTTCCATGAGCCCCCGGCTCCCCCCCCGCTCCCCCAGCCCTGCCCATGGCTGCCTCGCCGTCCCTAGCTCCAGCCCTTTAAGAAAAAAAAACCCGAGAAAAACCTGGGACTCACGGCTCCTGCAGTGACCTTGGGGCTTCATGTAGGGCCCCCCACGTGGCATGGGGCAGCGGGGGGCAGCAGGGATCGCTTCCCACCGGGCAGCAGTGGTGAGCCCTGGGGTTTGGGCATTTTTTTCTTAAAGGGGAGGAGCTGGGGTGGGCGGAGCAGCCATGGGGGAAACTGGGGGAGCAGGGGGTGGGTTGGGGGGCTTGTGCAGAGCCCCCCATGCAGCATGGGACAGTTGGGGGCAGTGGGAATCCCCCCCCACGCAGTAGCACCTGGTGAGTCGGGCTTTTTTTCCCCCAAGTGTCGGGAGCTGGGGTGGGGTGGGCAGCCATTGCCGGGCTGGGGGGATGGGCCTGGCTGATTCGGAGATTCGGAGATTTGGCGGAATTGATTCAGGACCATGATTCGAATCACATAATCGAATCCCTGTCCCCCGAATCGGCCGAATCCAAAGTGAATACTAGGCACTTCGCACAGGCCTAGTGCATAGGCGCCCAGCATCCCTAGATAACAAGAAAGTTTCAAATACAGCACGTGCAGCCAGAGTAACAGTAAAATAACCACTACAATGACTGCTTACTGCCTAATTTTTTTATACACCTAAACTCTTGGCAAGCACTGCCAGTCAGACGGTTTGATAGGCATGTCACCCTTTTGGCTTCATACAGCCACCCCAGGTGACCCCTCACATTTCTTAAGGTTGAGCTATGCATGAGTGCGGGTCTATTTGGTGTTTCTTGCAAGTGACTGCATTAGAACAGTGTAGGAAGGCACATTCACTATATTCTTAATCCACTTTCCTTGATGTTGTGACATGGCTGGCTAGGGTGGAAGCCACTTCCCTAGAAATATTTTAAAGGTCCTGCATGGATGACACCTGCTCTATCTGGACAGGCTCAGTCTGGGAGAACAGAAGGCACTGACAGCACTTCCCCAAACCCTGCTCTTCAGCAAGGGGTGCCCCATGGCTCAGGGATGCAGTTTCCTCTCGTCAGCAGTGATAACGGCTCCCCCGTCTCTAAGCCTGACAGGCCTGCGCTATCGAGTGGCTGTGGAATTACAGGAACAAATACTTGCTGAATATGAACTGTCCCCAAATCCCAAGCACACTGCCAAAGCAACATTAAGATACATCAATAACGCAGCTGGCATTTTCCCTGGCTTCAGCTCCACTCCCTGACTTTAATTGGAGGTATGGATTCCCTTGATGGGTGGGAATCATTTATGCATGGAGGCTAGGCTCATATGTAGGTCCTACCTCAGTCAAGTCAGCAGAGCGGTTTGTCCCTAACTTTTTGGGAGCTGGGATTAGCCGCATTTTATTCTCTATGCCAGTGGTTCTCAGTCTTCTTAGACTTGAGGCACCCCTCATTTGACTTGCGACACCCTCCATGGCTTTTGTGAATTGAGCAGCACCCCATCTCATACACAAATTCATATATTACAGTATTTACCTCCTTGAAGAGGGGCTGGGCGATAGGGGCAGAGCAATGGGGATAAGCCTAAGCCTGCACTTAGCTCCTCATGTCTCGCGGCCTCAGCAGTCTGGTTGAGAATCACTGCTCTATGTTGCCTCCACTGGGCACCAATTTTCTAGCAAGCAGCTATGTGCAGCTCCGCCAGGATTTGACCCATCCTGATGAGAGCTGAACCCAGCTGGAGTTGGAGCCACAGCCCACTCTTGAAAGGCTTTGCTACTACCAAACTTTTCCCCACTCTTACCTTTTTCTCCTGATTCTTTCAGAGACTTTTATCTCCTCATTAACAAAGCAGAGATCTATCTTGCACTGTGTGCCACTACCAATATTTTCACTGTATTTTAATAACTTGTTCCCATCTCCACACAAATGCCCAGCATTGCCTGATGCACTCCCATTCATGATGGCCTAACCATAGTAATGATGCCCATGTATCTTTGTAGTCAAGAGCATTATATACATTTTACATATATAGAAAACAAATTTTCTAGAGAGGCGAGTGATAAGAGTCATTTTGTGCGGTATGCTATTTAATCTTCCCAGTGTCAGCTCTGACCCTTGTTGAGGAATTGAAAAGATGAAAAACAGCAAAAAAGTAATTTACCTTCCATTGTTTAGTCCATTCAGCTTTCAGAATCAGATTTAAATGGTTTGCATTAATTACTATGAAACCTCATGAGACTTAAAGATCTATCTTTTCCTCCACACACTTACAAAAGATAGAGAGACTGTCTCAGTCAGCAGAATAAAGCCAGAATTCATTTATTTTTCCTTGGCTTTTTGGTTAAAAATCTGTTTTGTTAAAAACATTATAAATAAATCAAACTTTGCTTTCTGATCAGCAGAAAATTGTGTTAACTTGTACTGGAATCGCTGAGAAATATATTTGAAGTTTTAACTTTGTTTTGGGGAACTTGAGAAACAATAGTCATTAAACTATATGGCCTCACCTACACCCTGGAGCTGGAAAAACCACTCTTCCTGCCAGAGCAGAAGTTACAGGGAGCATATTGATTTCTGTTTCTAAACAATACTCAATATGTTTTCACCTGCTTGGGTTATATTTTGGGGTGAAACAGCTGTAAAAAATATTCTCATCAATGGTGAGCATTTTAACATAGGGGAAAACGCCACCTTTGAAATGAAATGGGCTGTTAGGAAAGTAGTATTCTGAGCCGATGCAGAGATTTGGCATATTCAGGATGTGGGAAGGTTAACACAAAATCTACCAGATATTGGCTCAGTTAGGACTATTGATTGGGCTGCAAATTAAAGTACAGATGCACAGATTTTCATTCTGCCTTGTGAAAGGTGGGAGACGGCTGTATTAATTGGTGCACCCCGGCAGGGATAGCTCTCAGCAGCGAATGCGAATTCTCCAGGGAATTCATCAGTAATTTTGCTTTATTTTGTGGTGCGTTTGGCTATGGCACTGTTAAGCCTTGGGTTTTTTGGGTTTTTTTTTTTTTTGAACAGACTGTATTTTTAATCTTTAAAGTTTCTGAGTCCTGCAGAGAAAGACATCCGCTCTGTATGGTCGGTGGCGGCTATCAGAGGAAAGACCACATATTTTTTACGAGCAGCTTTTTGTGTTGAAAAATTAGGTTCTTCCAAATGTCATTTTGCTAAAAAAAATCATCCCCATGGAAGAATCTCAACAAAATGAATCTATTTGTTAACTGTTGGTAGATGTGGGCAAGGAGAATACTACACATGGAAATGGTACGCATATTCTCCTAGACAGGCTTTGATTTTCTTTTGCTGTTTTCTTGAATCTAAAAGACAAGTAATTTAACTGAAGTAGTCTCTTGCTCTTGAATACAGTGTTATTATCCTCTATTTGACTATTTCTAACATAAAGGGGGAGAAGACATGAACAAGGGGGTTGGGATCAAAGTACATTCAACAGATCTGTAAGATGTTGCTGTGCTGCCCTCATTCCTGCTCCAGAGACTATAGGCTCAAGCTTGCAGGGCTCCATCTTGATCCATGCTGGGCTCTCTCTAAGCTGTGCCTTTGCATTAAATAGAAAAGGGGCTCCCAGTCAGGCCAGTTGCACGTGCATGTGTCCCAATGGGCGCGTGGCAAATTGCAATTGGAGGCCGGGGTGGTTAGAGTTTGGGCACAGCTGAGAGAGGAAATGCAAACAAAAATAAAAATGAACCCTCCAGCCTGTCATGTAATACAAGGCTGTCAGAAATGCACGGATCCCAAATGCATCAAGCTCTATATTTGCTTGGACTATTTTGAGCATTTTGCAGGTATTTTTTCCTTGACTGCATTCCTGGTTTCAGTCAGTAAGATTGGTGTCCCAGTTAGGAGACAGGGAGAGGTAAACACAAAGACCTTTGAAGTAAATTACTCCCTGATTTATTTCCGTCTCGCCTCTACAGGAGGTAATGTTGCTGCTATTTTTCATCACGGTGCTTGAAACATTAAAGTCTTAAACTAGGCATTTAGTTCCCCATTTTCAAAATGTTTACTCACAGAGAATTGGAGATTCATTTTTATGGCACGAGCATGATAGTTTCCCTTTCCCCGGGTCTGAAAAACTGATGACGAGAAAATCCCTCAGTATTCGCTGCCCACCTTTTAGGGTGGCCGTCACGGAGTCATTCTTACTGCAAGTATTTTGTTCTCGTTGTGGACACAGCGGCCCGAACTGATTCACTCTCAGCTCCCACTTGGTTGACAAGAGCCCGCAATCTTTCTGGGTGGATGACCGAGTTGCCATCTGTGGGAATAACGCCCAGGGGCAGCGCTAGAACTATTTCATTTCTAAGGCTGCATCTGTCAGCCCAGGACACAGTCCAGATGCCTGGGCTCAAAGGGATCTCTGTGGGGCTACTGGGAGATGCTTCTTGGCCTTGGTCAGCTACAAGGTGGGATTATGGCTGGCGGGCACTGTTGTGGATGGAAACGTACCATGTAGGTAAGGACTCCACTACTTCTGCTCCCCTTTCCTTTGCGGCAGTGCCCTTTGCGACGGCTTTGGGAAGGTGGCTCTGCTGGGCCACTCACCTAGTGGGAGGGCAAGCTATTCGCCTCACCAGTTAGCCTGCCCTCACTCCAGGGGTTCTGGTAGACCTGCCACACATCTGCAAACTCTGGAAGCACTGCATGGTGGTATTGCCCTGAGTGTGGGGACCCCAGTATTTCCAAGGTCTGCAACTTCTGGGCAGCCAGCCTTACCAGGCCTTCCATCCCTAGCAGGGCAACCGACTGACCGTGGTAGAGCTCCCCAGGTCTGCTGTTATAAGGCAACCCTGCCATGTGGACGACTCCAGGTGAGGTTCCCCAGGATTTCCAGACTCCTGAGCCAGCTGGCTAGCAATTCTATGTTGCATGTGCTAAAGAGATATTTCTGGCTGTGGTTTGCCAGTGACCCAAATGAGCTCCACATGCTTGCACTGGCCTTCCCCCACCTTCTCCTAGATACCTATTTTCTGTGCTGTGACTCATATTAGCTTCTCAAGATTTCCCCATATCCTCATTCAGGCGAGCTATGTACATGTCCCCAAATAAATTACCTAGAGGCTTCTACCTTGTTTGAAAAAGGAAACTGCTTCCAATGCTTCCCCTAGTGACACGGATCAATTGTGGCAAAAGGCCATAGTCTAGCCTTATGAAACTTTCAACTTTGCATCTAACTGTGCATATTTATGCTGGCTTAAATTTACTGTGCGGTACGTTACTGCGCAGTAAGCAGGAATAGGCTGGCAGCTACAGTGCATTAACGTCGTGTGTGGTCTGACTTGGGACTAACTTTAGTCCCAAGTCAGTCCACACACACAGTGTTACTGTGCAGTAAGGCATCTACACATGTGTTACTGCACAGTAACTAATTGGTCATAAATTTGATACCTGCATTGTGCAGGTATCAAATTTATGCTCAAGTCAGTGTAAGTTGCTATATTTACTGCACAGTACGGGCATGCACATGTAGATGCGCAACCATACCTCACAGTAATTTCAGTTACTGCTCAGTAAATGTGCACATGTAGATGCGCCCACTCAGTAGCACGACACTGTGTTATGGTTAGGGACTGTACCATTCTTCATGAAATGCTTTAGTGGAAAAGTTGCCATCTTTTTGGAAGCCAGGTTCGTTCATCTGGGCTTTATAGTTTTACATGCCAGAGTTTGTATGTGAATTACATTAAGCAGAGAGAAAAACTGAATTATACTGTGTGTGACCCAAGTACAAAGGTTCAAATAAATTTTTTCTTAAACATTGCTTTTGTGATTACGTTTGTGATTATACAGTCTTTTAATAAAATGTAATGACTGTGATATTACATATTCAAAGCAAAGGTCAGGTAATTAATTCAGACATCATACTGTTTTCTCTTGCAACTTTCTAAAATATTCTTCTGGGTTTGGAATAGCTGCCTTTAATTCTCTACATTCAGTGTAATCTGCATATTTGGGAACAGTTACATTAAGTATGGTGAACAGTTATGTGTAATAAGATTATTTTCCAAATTGGATACTCTATATTGAATATATTTTAGTCATGGATGGCTATTTTTATAGACTGAGGCGTCTGTCTGGTATTCTTTGTTCAAGGACTGAACCCCAGGGCATGTTTCGGGTATTAAAAAACTTTGCACATGAGTTATTCTAAGTCTTTATTGAAGTTCTGACCCTACAATTAGCTGAGGAAATCTACCCGGAGGATCATAGAAAAAGAGAGGAAAAAACCTGACATGACTGAATTAATAAAAGTCCATAGGTAAAGATAATGGAAGAATAATTGATTTGCTATTCAGCTTTTCATTCAAATAAGCATACACTTGAAGGCCCTTCTCCAAACACAATGAGGCCAGTTTGGTTCTTTAAGTTACGAACAAACTACAGTAGGCAAAATCCAAGCAGAAATCGAATCATCCTCAAAGATGGCCTTTTGAGTAGTTTACAGTCACATGTAAGGAAAGATACATAAAAAGGTCTGAGAATTAATATGGGCAAAGAATTCAGCAACTGAGTTTTGACATCCCCATTTCCCTAGATTCAAATTACCTTCAGCTGCCTTTGGAAAAAAACCTCCAGCAATGTCTGCCACGCAATTAGGAACACACTCTACCGTCAGGCACTTGGCATCTTGCAGCGTCTAAACAGGGGCTCCTATCAACAGGGTAGTGAAAATGCACACTCATCTATTGCTATGCACAGACATTTTGCCTGTTCTTTTCTGGCATTATACTCGTGTCTTCTCTCTTCCTTTTGTTAATAAGCCTACTGGTGACTCCTTCCATTGCTGCCTCTGCCTAGCCATGCTTGCTGTCTTTATGACCGTTAAAAACCTAGCAGAGGACCTATTCATAATAGCCCACTTGAGCTACACTTAATAGGAGTACCAAGGTCTTCTGTTGTGAATTTGACATTTTATTACCTTTGATGAGATGCACATTTAAAAATGTCTAAGGCACTTCTTTGTCCTATGTTAAAGCTCAATGAAAATCATTATCTTCTGGTCCATTGACCAGGTTACTGTGAGAGGACACAATGCCGTCAATGGAAATTGAAGCTTGACTACAGTTAAAGGTTTCAACTTTATACTTTTTCTAGTGGCGGGGGGGGGGGGGGGGAAAAGGCTCCTCTCTTCCTTTCAGCTGACTACCCACCAGTCATTAACTTCTCTAATAAACTGGATATAGTGTCTCACAAGGCTTGGTAATATATTCCTCACTTTTTCCTTTGTCACACATCCACTTCGTAATGCTCTCGGTAGAGGATCTGATACAAATAGGGCCTACCTGCAATGTGACACTAGTTCCCTGCACTTAGGTACAAATCGATTCCAAACGGGTATCCCCATTTATTCTGGCAGTTTGGGATAATGACAGACCCAACATTTCTTGCAGATGACTTTCAGATAAATAAAGGGTCAAAACCAAACAATGTAAAAACAATTATGAGAAAAAGAAACCATTGTTAATCGTTAATTGTAGGAATGTGTCTTTGACAGCCATGACTCCTACTGCTGCTGCATATTGTTTAAAGCAAAAGTTCCCACATGTACTGATCATCCATGCAATTAAAAAGTATTTTCTGCCATGAGATACAGTTTCTATTGTGATATTTTTATATAGTTGGAGTTAATGCTGGATATAATCTACATCCAATCAATGGTATTGTGCATCATCAGATGAGAAACATATTCAACATAACTACTGTTAGTTCCTGTTTAAAGCCCTAATCAGAGTCTGTGCCAACATGTAATCACATTGCAGAATAAATTGTTGTAAAGTGTGTAGAAGAGATGCTAAGACATGCTAAGAGACTGCTTTCCTTCTCTGAAAAGTATTATTGAGAGATTTTCTTGGAAATGTCTCAATTGGCCAAGTAACGATAACAGAACATACTGTAATGAGAGCAGGATAAGAATAGAATAGTAAAGGAATCGGGCAGGCAGGTCCTGCTCGGCGTAAATGAAATTATCTTGTGTTCCCTGGGATAGCGCTGGATTTATGAATCACTTATGTCCATACAAATCGAATTAGGACTAAATGGTGCCAGATCTTGTGCCATGCTTTGCTCACAAGTGTTTCCAATGAAGTTGGGAGATTGGAAGGTGAGTGGAAGTAGTGCCTTGAGCATAAACAGCCCCACCTGGGAGAGCCATTGGGTTGCAGAGACACGTGGGAAGGTATATTCCCTTCCCTGATTCCTCCTGGCTCTGTGTAGGGAGGGCAACACTTCTCTGGCAGCCTTTGGTGAGAGTGAATGAAGCTACTTTTCTCCCTGCTGTCGCATCGTACTCTACCCATTCACCACCCACTTCCCCTTGCAGTGTCCAGACTTGGGTAGCACGTGCTTGCTCCTGTGAGCCTGGGGAGTGCAGGGGACTATCCCAGGGGTGATCTGATTCCTTTTACCACCCCCGCAGGGGACTGTAATCAGGCATAATCTAACCCAATGCTGCCCACCTGAGAGAAGAGTAGGGTTAGGCCCAAATCAAAGGTAGAAGCACAACATGAGGCTGCAGCAATGTGCACCTGTTCTCAAAGCCACTGCAGGACTGGAGAAGTGATGAGGAGCAAGCCTGAGAGCCATGATGGGACAGAGGGACGATGAGGTAACTTGATGTGTAGCCAACATGCTGACTTTCCTCTGCACCTTGGCCAGACATGGGCCAAAGCCCAGTCTTGTCAGGCCTTTAAAAGAGAGCAGGGGTTACACCGAGTAAACCTGAGAGCTGGCGAGTCCTGCACCATTTCATAATGCCTAAGGTCTATGCAGACATCTGCAATCACCATAGGTAGTAGTATTCAAAGTGGCTGCTTAGTACCTGTCCTGGTGTTTTCTCCCATGGATTTCCCTTCTTGGTTGCTGCCGGGGTTCATCTCATCCCTTGTCTCTGCTCCCGGAGGTGACCTACAGTCTGCACAGGGAGGCATCCACCAACACCTCCGAGGCACAACATCCCAATGGTTTCTTTCCAACCACAGTCTCCCCAGGAAACACAGTCCAGAGAAGCTCATATCTGCAGCAGTCCTGGTCACGGAGGGGGCGACTGGCACCTCCCAGCGTGACAGGGAAGTCAAGTAGCCTGGATCCAAAGTGGCACTCAAATCTGGGACATAACCCTCATGGCAGACACATCTTAGTACTGCAGTATTTAGCTTCTGAGTCTACAGCGCTGTTTCCAGCTCCCTATCTGCAAGCTTGTCTCCACTGGCCATCATTTATTTAGCTCTCAGACAGTGATTGTATGGAGCCTGCAAAGCTGCTTGCCCTTAACAGAAGCCCTCTGCACAGCTTCAGAGACCTCTACTGAGCATGCCTCGTCGCTGCCATCTCCCCCACCCCACCAAGTGCCTCTCTCTAAATTGCTCTACCCTGATCTCTGCATGTACGCAGAGATGCGGAGGCTTCAACGCAAAACCCCTGGCAACAAGGAGCCCAAATGCTGCAGTCTGAGCACGAGGGCTGCAAAAACATGTGTCACTTCTTTGGGCATTGTTCCTCCATAGTATATAGGTCACTAGCAGAATTATGATTTCAGCATTCCCCCCCCCCAACCTGAATCTGCTATTGCACAAATTTTGAATAAAATAATTTGCAGCCGCTCCCAATCAGTTGTGTCAGCGGATTTAGTTCATTTTTGAGGCCCAGCAGGGATGACAGTCTATTTGTTATTAGAGTAATAAATAAACAAGGAACTTGTCAGAGGCAAAACTGGTACGTGTGCCTTTGTAAGATAAATGCTACCTTTGAATAGACAAATATTTACGGTCTTAGAGACCAAAGTTGTCAACCTAGCTGAAGGCCTTATATGGCAATATTCAAGCAAAAAAATGGAGAGTCTGAGATCTTTCTAATGAAGGGGGCAAAACAGGAGCTTCCCAAATAATTTATCAACAGATGTCCTCGTAACAAGCAGAGCATTATAAAAAAGCTGCAACCTTTTAACCTTGTGCCATTAAAATTAACGGTAATAGTCATGTTTTCTACAGGGGAGTTTATGCTGAACTTTTGTGTAAACGAGGTGGTTGGTTGGTTTAAAGAAGTCTAACATAATAAATGTAAGGACGTATAACATTGCCTCAGACTGCGTGTTTTTAGGAGTGTGTTTCATGTTCTCTGGTAAGAATTTGAATTCTCTGGCATCTTGAGTGGTCAATTTTCTTACTGTCTCAAGGCATTGAGGAGCAAAAGAACTGCTGAAAATCAGTAGGATTTGGCCTTTCTGAACCAGTTAGTCTCTAAGGTGCCACCCCACCCTGCCTTCTGCCTTCTGCCTGACTTCAAACTAACAGAGCTTCTTTCCATATTAAATCAGGTGCCTTCAAAAACCTACTTTTGAGTCTATTTTTTTCAGAAAGAGCAAAACAGCAAACCAAAGTTTCTTAGTAGGATCATTACAACTGAACCAAGAGGCGGCTTCATATTTCAGGAATGAAGAATAGCTGCCTTTCCACAAAGCTAAATTAGGGCCTTGTTACAGGTTGCACTTTGAGCTGCTTCAATGCTGATCAGTATTAGTGCTAGTTCGAGTTTGGAGCAGTGACGCCTTAAAGCTAAAAACTGTCTCTGACTGTCCCCCACCTGCACAGCTGTGACTTGCCACGAGGGTTGGTGAGCCCGGGAGGTGGGAGCACCGAGGGAAGGTGCTTTCAGGAGAGCCACTGCCTGGAAAGTACGCCCCAGCTCATGAGGACCCGATCTGGCCCCCTACCCTGTTCCTTCTTCCCCTTCCCCCCTAGACCTCACTCCTAGACCTGTCCATGGCCTGTGACCTGGCTAGTTGGCATGTGCTTTGCAGGCTGTTTTCATGGTGTTTTACCCCTGGGGATGGGAAGGTCACACTCCTGGGGACAGGAGGGAGAGTCAGGTTGGTGGCAGAACTGCCCCCTGGGCGGCAGAGTTCAGGGGGTGGGAAGTTGGTCCACCCAGAACAGGAGGGTGGGGGAGGGGACACTGCATCCTGGGAAGCTGGAGGACTGCAGCTTGGACAGCTTATGTGTGGGGAGTGGTGACACATTAAGGGAAGGCAAGCTGGGTAATACAGATCAGAGAGAAACCTGCCCTGGAGTGGTATAACTTTATGCCACCTAAAGTGTGCTTTAAACTAGTTTTAGGTACAGGCAGTCCTTGACTTAGCAACATTTCGAGTTACAACATTTCATACTTGCAACGTTTATAAATTGACACCCCGTTTCGAATTTCTGACATCAGTTTCAACTTGACAACGCTTGATCCAACACAACACCACGCCAGCGAACAAGTTCACTGCGCTGCCCATCTCCCTGAAGAACAGCTGTCCAAACATCCTCGGACACTTTCTTTAAGAAAGCAGACAGGACTCCAGAAAACCTGCAGCCAAGACTCCTGAGAAGACTCCTTCAAAAAGTCCAAACAAGAGCCCTTCAAAAAGTCCAGCAAAGTCACCTCAAAGAAGTCCTTCCAAAACAATATGATTGCCATTTACAATATAAATACATTATGTAGCTATATTGCTCATCTATAATTGATCGAGTACAAAATTCTGGGTTATTTTTGGTGAAAATAGGGTGAGCCAGCTGTCTAACCAACATACAAACAGTAAGTAAGGGGCTAAGGAGGTTGGAAAAGCCACATGAGGATGGGAAGGATGCCACCAGGCTGAGGTGAGGGGTTGGATTTTATCACGTAGCTGAGTCTTATGTACGTCATCAGCATTGGTTAGTTGGACGCAATTTTTTTTGCAGAAAATGAGTAAGATGGGAAGCAGCGGGCAATAGAAATGACAGTGCATTGAAGGATTTCTACAGTTGTAATATGAACCGAGAAACACATCCAGCCATAAATTTCTGTCCCACTGGTACCCACCCAGGACATACAGGGGAACAGGAGTGCAAAGGGTGACTGGCTTCACCAGCCTTGAGTGGTACAATTCTATATTGTAAATGGTAGAAGGGATGTGAACGGCCTGTGTTCGGGTTGCAGGGTTGGAATCTGTAATGGTAGCTAGCAGGCTTCTTTGGGCTAGTCTATTGTGATTTTCAAGTTGCAATGCATTGATTTATGAATGTAAGGAAATTGCAACTGAAAGTCAATTTTAAGCTACCTGTGAGGATGAAATATAGCTGATTTGGGAGAAGAAACAACTTGCTTGGGACCAGCCCATAAAGCAAAACCTCTGCTCATGTTCTACATTATTGTTGTACAACAACGATCCCAATTCTGACCCCCGTTACCCTGATTACTCACCACCGTGTGACTCCACTGATTTAACTGGAGTTACCCTTAGCTCATACTTCTATAAGGGAGAGGAGAGTCATGCTTTGACAGGAACAATTGTGCAGAATTTAAGATCATTAGGCTAGTCCACAATTTTAGTATCTATTACATGGGAAGGACAGCTGGATCTGTCCTTTGGTGCTGCTACAATACCAGAGTTATTATGATCAGGAAGCTAAATAGTCTAAGCAGTCATAAGAAGCAAATTAAAAACCCCAGAGCACTACAATTCCACTCTCCTTGACCAGAGTCTAATTGTAATGTAAGACTTGCTTTTTCAAAGAGGAATCACATGCATTTGCTTTACTTTGTCACCCAAACTCTCTTTTAACAGTCCACCCAACTGCTTACTGCACCTAAAATAACTTCCTGAGGATATTCCCTCTGCTATATCCTGATACACACGCAATTTCCCGAGGTAATTTTTTTGACAGCATCCAGGAAACCACACTGCAACTGTGCTTGTGCCCCACCTGGGACCTGGAGAGGAGGGATTAACCACCATCTAATTTCTACTTTTATCATAAATGTTGCCCCTAACACATGGCAGACAAAGTGAGCTCTCTGAGGGGTTTGACAGAGCCACTGTCTGGCAGTCTGGGTGGGAGAGAATATATTATTCATCATACTCAATGGGATGAGGCAGGCACTGAAGCTACTTATTGGAGCAGCTGTGAACCCCCAATCTCCTTAATTTCCAAAACAGGTAATTAACTGGAAAGTCATTTATAATAACTACCGACATCTCCAGAAATCACAAAATGGGTTGTTAACTTTGCAGCTCTATTGTAGCGATATTTTTGTTGACAGTTCAGTACTGAAATCTGTCAGGAAATTGTATATTCTTTGTGTTTCAGGAGAAATATAGTCTAACATGTCTGACATGGCAGAATTAGCCTTGCATGATCAAATGAGTGGTTGGAAGCCGGACGGCTTGGAGGGTAGAGTAATAGAAGCAGGGGCAGATCCAGGGGGGTGCAGTGGTGCGGACGCACCCTGCCTTTCAGTTGGCTGCGCTGTGGGACTTCATTTTTAAAGTCCCCAAAGCAAGCAAGAATTCCCCCTCCCTTCCCCTCTGCTCTCAGTGCCCGTCCCCTCCTGTCCCCTTCCTCCTCCTTTCCCTTGCCCATTGCTGCTGCCATCTCCAGCTGTCCCGGGGGCAAGGTGGGGGGCTCTGGAGTCAATCTTGCCTGCTGCAACCAGGCTCTGTGCAGAGCCAGGCTCATCCAGGGACAGCAGCGGTGGACAGGTACCTCCTCCCTGCACAGACCCTCCCCTCCATGTTCCCTGCCAACCCAGGTGCAGGTGTGTGGGGAGGGGGCCTGCCTGCTGTCACCTCTATCTCTAGCCAAGCCTAGTTCCACACAGAGCCAGTAAGGATGGGGCAGGAGCAGCTCTGGAGACCCCCCAACCTGCCCTGGGCAAGCTGGGGACAGTGGCAGTGGCAAGTGGGGGAGGGAGGGAATAGGAAGGAAGGGGAGGGAACAAGCCTCTGAGTATGGAGGGGAAGGGAGAAGGGAGTGAAGAGTCTTACTTATTTGAGAGAGTTAAAAAAGGCCCCTGATGCTGCTCATCTGCCCGCCTGGCTGTTGCAGGGTGAAGTCTGGGAGCTGGGGTCTGGTGCAGTGTGGGTTGCTGCTGTCACACCTCCCTTTTTGAAGTCCTAGATCTGCCCATTTATAATATCTGCACTTATCCTTAACATCACTTAAGGGCACTATGAGAAGAGCACACCCTGTAACATGTTGCGTTGGGGTCCAGAGTCCAAACGTATAGCATTGACGCTAATAGGAGTTTTGGCATTGACTGTATTTGGGAGTAGTATTGGACACTAATATAGCAACATATAATAATCTGACCGGTTGGTCAAACCAGTGGGTTCAGGTCTTAGTGTAGAGTAGGACATGAGATCAGAGCATTGCAAACAAATTTCTATGCTTTTGTGCCCAGCTAAAGCAGAGCCCCAAGGTTTAGCTACCATAAAAAATGAATTGGTTCTAACAGGGTTGTCTTCCCAGATAAGCACTGAGATATATATATATAAAAAAGGGATAATGTGGAGGGTCATGTTATGAGTCCATGTAGCAATGGAGTCAGTTGAGGCAGCAAGGCATGGTGGTAAGTCTGGCAAATGCATTAGACAGACAGATTTCGATGCATCAGATAGATGTCCTTAGCTTATTCTCTGCCTGCCATCTCCAAGCCTTCCAATCCCAGGTGATTATCAAGAAGTCTTAGGGCTGAGTTTTCTACTACTCAGTGGATTGAGTGGGATAAAAGTTAGCACTGTTTCTGCCCAGCTGATTTAAATAATGGTTTGTATTGAATCTGTTTCAGCTATATGACAGCTTTTATTCTTCTACCTGACCCTTGTCACCAAAGACCCTGGAGCCCAACCACAGTCGAATTGGACCCCTGCATTAGGACCTTGTAGGAGCTAGGTGCTCTGTTCTTTGTCAAAGTTCACTTGACACAAATAAGTTAACTCAGCAGTAGGTAATAATGATTGCATGAAGGGGTCTCATAGACCGTCACTTATATGATGATTTACTTGACTACTTGACAGAAGTACTATATGTCATACTTCTATATTAGAACTTGGGCTTCATGCAGAAATTATTGGCCGCAATTCTATGGCCTCATTTATTCAGGAAGTCAAGCTACATGATCATAATTGGCCCTTCTAACCATAGAAGTCATGAATCTATGACCTTCATAAGTCTACCAGCATGATGGTAAGAATGACAAAAGAAAAGACGGGACGAACTTTTAGCAGCACTCAGCAATGGTTGAATCCTGCCTTGCTCCCCTGCCCTTCCCACCAAGTCAGTCTCACTCTCCAGAGAGGGAAGAGGGTTAGGCAAGGGCGAGTGCTTTCGAGAATCCTGCCCATTTTGTTTCACTGAACGTTGAGAATATATTCCTAACAGCTGTCACTGAGTGTCCCTGTCATGAGAGTTAGCTTTACTCTGTTTAAATGTTTTCAAAGTAATACAAAAGATGAAGACAGGAGAAGTCTCATTTCTATGTAAATTCTGCTTGAAAACTTGTCTCTTTGGGGCAAATTCTTCTATGGTACCAGCTCATTCGATGTCTTTCTGAAGTGCCTCCAGCTCACCTACTAGATTGTGAGGGTGTAAGCCAGAGCAGAATTTGGCACTTGGATTTTATTTACTAGATCAAATTTTGTTTCTCTGTTTCTAAGTTTGCCTAATTTAATTGGATTTTGCCTATTGTAGTGGGAAGCACATCTTCTTTCTTTGCTGAACATAAAATTAACTTTCATTGGAGATTCGTGTTTGTTTGGATCTGTATAAGCTCTTTTTGCTAAATGAGTTTGTTCTTTCTAAAGCAAATATCACTCTCATATTTTGGAGGTGCAGAAAATTTGTAATCTTGTTTCTTCGTTTTCCTTATTATGTTGTGTTAATTTATGTATACATTAACATGTATTTGCATGATTTATTCATTTAAAGCTGTACATGTTTATTTGAAAAGAAGCTCAGAGAGCTTTATCACAAAAAAGCTAAATTCAACACCACTTACAGAGATTGCATTCTTGGACTTTAGCCACAAGAATGAAGAACATGTTTGCAGTTTTATTTGATTAAAAAAAAAGTTTTGAAGCAAGACATTTTCATGGCTTTAGTTTACTGAGGGTGAAGTTCAACTGGCCAGACAGGGGCCATGGAGAAGGTCCTCAATACAATGCTGCTATAGACTGAGTTCCATGTTGGCTTTACATAGGTCTGCACAGAGGAGATAATTTGGAGCAGAGTGGGAGCAAAGCTGGTGACTGGGTGCATCTACATGTACCTATTAACATGCAGCAATAAGCTCTGGAGCTTATTGCTGCTGGGGGCACATCTGCACATGTGCCAGTACCGTAGCCCATTGAGCTGAGTTGGAACAGCCCCAGATGGCAGGGGACCCAGCGGGGTCAGCCTGCTGACCCAGGGCTGCTCCGATTCAGCTAAATGTGGTGCGATGGGGCTGACTGGGGCACAAGGGTGCTCCAGGGTGGGGACTGGTTGGCAGGCAGCCCTCCAAACTGAAGCACCCTCATGCTCCAGCCAACTGGGTTGGCATCTACATGTGCGCTGCTGCTGCTCATGAAAAAAACTCTGCAGCAGAGTAGTTCTTGTACTTACAGATACTACCTTGCTGTGGAGTTTACTACTTTTGTGTGCCCTAATAGGAGCACGTGTGTAGATGCCGAAATGTTGACTGCACAGTTAATCAGTCGATGGCGCAGTAAACATCTCATGTAGATGCGCCCACTATGTGGTTATACAGCACCAGTGACTGTAAGCCCCCATGGACGGGAACACATGGGGGTCCAGCTTAAGCCGGTCATGAAAATATCTTTTCCCTGAGAAAAATGGTTACACTTGCATGAACAAAAATCAAAAGACAATATTTTTGGAGGTTTGTTTTCAGCCACCCAAAGTACTCTGTGCAGCTCTGATAAAATTGGACAGCTTCAGCTAGGAGGTCTGTTATATTGCAAAAAGAGTCCATAAACAAGTTAGTGATGGACAACATTCAATCAGCTTTAGTTTCTGCCTTTATTCTCATCTTGAGCCAGTCAGACCAAGACTTGGTTGAAGCAAAGCTCTAGCCCTATTTGGAAACACAGTTTAGATCGAGGCTCCAGTGCATATCGGAACAAACATTTCAATCCTGGAAATATCTGCACTATCGGTCTTATGGTAGGGAGGATACATAGTACTGGGGTCTCAAGTTTTGCAGTCTGGTTGAAGAACAAACCCTTCGTAATAAGGGTTTGCAGACCATAATGTTTTCTATAATGTAGCAAAATAGTATCTTTCTTTATTGTATGTTTAAGTCAGTGATTCTCAACCAGGGTCCTGTGGCACCCTAGGGTGCCATAAGATCCTTGTAAGGGTGTTGCGCAATGTTAGCACTGTTAAGCATGCAAACACTCGTACATGAACTCAGAGATTTCCATTAGGAATCCAAAGTGTCAAAAGCGTTCTGACCTGCTGTGGACTGTCAGAGTTTTTTGCAACAGAAGAATTGCTCTATTATTTTTCTGAAGGCAAAAAACAAGTGAAAGCTAACAACTGACATTTCTGAGAGGTGTATTGACTCTAACAAGGGGTGCCTCCAGTCTCAGGTTGAGAGCCACTGGGCTAGGAATTTACTTTATGCCATCTCCATTGCTGTAATCTATGAGCAGTTTTAATTCCTGAATGCCAAAAAATGAAATCACCGCTTCAGACTCTTGTTTCAGACTTGAAAACCATGAAACTAGGCCAAAAAAAAAAAAAAAAATGATATAGTGAAGCTAACTGGAAAATTGAAAAACCTGTAACAGTGCATGGTGCTGTGTAAAATAATTGGCATTAATTGCTATTTGGACAAGGAAATCAGTGATTTTCAATTGATATTAAATGGAAAATCACTTAATGACAGTTGCTGTTAAATGGGCATGATTGTACAAAATTAATGAATAAAAGGCTTGGTGCATGCAAAAGTTTTTCCATTAGGAAGGATTTTCCATAGAAGATGCAGATATCAAGTAGGCTGGACCATACGTGCATCACTGTCAGACTGTCTTTGGTGGGTCAGCGGAGGCTGACCAAGGGGTTGCCTTCCTTTCCAACTGAGTTAAGGTCTGAGCATCTGGACACATTGGAAGCCTTCATTAAACAAGTGACACTCCAAATCATTTCTGGACCCAGAGTTGGCCAGGACTTCTGAAATCAGAAAACAATGTCCTTCTGTGCCAGCTGGGATTTCTCTGCCCCTAATATTACTTTCTGAGCTCTTCATCCCTAAATTAGGGATGACTAAATAAGGAGAATGAGCTGTTTATCTAGATCTGGGGTCAAACTGTAGCAAAACAGGGGGTGGTGATTCATCTGATTCATCATAATATTAGTTTAATTTTATGTTTGTGTAATTCCACTGATTTAAATGGAGTAATATTGATGAAAAACTGCCTTGGTGAATCGAACCCAAAAGCTGAATATTAAAGAGTAGCCAGGAAATTTTATGACCAGTAAGACCATTGGTAATTTTAAGCTAAGAAATCAAATTCCTTACTTTGGGGTATAAATTGCAATCTTGGCCAAATCCACTGCGATGTGTAGGGCCCTACCGAATTGGGCAGAAGTGGACTGCGCTGCGGCTCCTTTAAATTTGCAGGTTCCTCCGCATGCCTCCTCCCACCACTGATTGGTGGAGGGGCCCCTTGTGGCACGCTCCTGATTGGCAGGGAAGTGAAAACTGTGGTTTTAAACATGGCACCATTTTTGCTTCCCTGCCAGTTGGCAGCAAGCAGTGGGGCCCTGGGGGCCCCTCGGCCAATCAGCGGTGGGGAGGCAAAAATGGAGCCATGTTTAAAACCGCGGTTTTTGCTTCCCTGCCAATCAGGAGTAAGCCACAAGCAGGGTCCCTCCACCAATCAGCAGTGCGGGGAATGCAAAGGGGAACCTGCATTAAAGGAGCCCCAGCACAGCCCACTTCTGCCATGAATCCAGTAGGGCCCTAGCTATGTGGCTGTGAACCTAGCAATATCCGCTTAATTTTTAAAGTCCTACCTCCTGAAGTCATATTATTAAGCAAGAACCTCAGCTTTCATTTTTTCCTAGAAAAACAAGTTCCAGCACTCGTGTCTATAGAGACGAGCTTGCAAATGGCTTCTGAGCCATCAGAAAGCAAATACACGTAGCCACAGTTTATCACCTGATGCTATTCTGGGGAGCCCGAGTCATCAATTATAATGTTTTTGGCTGGCTGTCAATCTGAGTGGTACTCAGGGGTCCCCTTTTGCCCCATCCAAGTCTGTAAGTCTGATAGATGGAGCGTAGGCCAACTGCTCCTCCGGCTGGGGCCATCTCCTCTCGTAGCTTCGTACTGGTTTTGGTTAGGGACATTTGTCAAGGGGGCTACCCCCTGAATCACTTCCAGGAGCATCAGACCAGCCCCCACAAACCATGCTTCTGAGCCATATGGCTCACTTGTAAGGAGAAGTAGCCAAATTCTGCTCTTATGCAGCTGAGTGAAGCTCCCAGCAGTCTCCATGGGCATTGCACCCTGTGACTACCTGGATTTGGCTCCCGGTTCTTTTTCTTCCTAAAGCATATCAAGCAGGGAACTTACACAGGTAATTAAAAAGCAATGCTGTGTGGTTAGATAACAGGAATTAGTTCAGCAATATAATAAATGTGCTGACTTACAGAGCTGCAGAGGGAATTCAATCAGCCAAGAAACGGCACTTGCTTTTCCTCCTGCCCACGGCCAGAACTGGTGCAGGTCAGCTGCGCGGGGCCCTTAGCTGGGAGATACTGCCCTAGCACGTCCTCTGCGCGTGCTGCACGGCGGTACCCGACGGCAGCTCCTGCGCCACCAGAGAGTGGTTTGAATAGCAGAACAAGGGGAAGGGAGGAGTGGGATGTAGTGACCTGGGCATCCCTGACTGATTGCCTGAAAGCCCCTGGAGAGAGCCAGTGTAGGGGCTGCACCTATCCCTGCAGCTATGAGCCTTCGCGGTGAGGTGCTGAATGGCATTGCTGGTGCTCTGTGGGCTGAGTAGGAGAAATCTGCTCCCCAGGTCCTGTGGGGACCCCCCTTACCCAAAGCCTGTTTGCTCTGCCCTCCTTGGGGGTCAGGATTTGGTCCCCAGTGATCTCAAGCACGGAAATCCTGGTTTCTGCTCAGAAATGTTCCAATTTCAAGCTGCTCAGTCTGCAGTTCTTTTCACACATACCCACTCTTCACATGCTCTTGATGATCTGCAAATAAACAAACAGAAAAATCAACAGCCACCAGTTGTGAGTTGGCTGGCCCACTCTGTTGGATTGCACTGGAAGTATGTAGGCACAGGGATATTAAAAGAACTGTGTTGAAAAGGTTCTGTGTATTCGACTGAACCTAATACAGAAAACGTATGTGACTGTAATTGCACAGAGCTGGTTATGCAATCAGGGAAGAAAGAGCCTTGTAATAATCTCATTGATTTTATTCTGCATCGGGTAGATGGAGAAGGCCAAATCATCCAGAGTGGGCTCAAGGTGCTGATTTTGCAGCAAGCCCCGTGCAGCTAGGAATCCTGCACCTGGCGGAGCGCGTGCCAGCGCCGAGACCGAAATGGAAACCTGCAGTGGGAGGATAACAGTGTCAGTGTGCATCATTTAGGGTGCCAATTAGAGGCTGGATCTGAAGCCCTTTTGCAAATTTGGCTTTTGCCACTGGTTCACTGAAGCCTTCTATGCTATCAAAAATGTCCCACCCTTTATGAAACTATTTTGCGTCAGTGAAAGCTAGATCACTTGGCTTTGTGTACAAGTGCCAAGCTAAATCACTTGGCTTTGTCTTTATTGTGGGAGAGGGTTCAAATCCCAACATTTGCATTTGGAGCTCATAGTCAAACATATCTAAGCTGAGAGGAGTGAGGATCATAGTTTTGCTTCTAGCTCTTCTGTATTTGGAAGGTGCATATGGTTGGGATGTGACTTTTTTTAGGATTCGTATCTAAACCTAAAAGTGTTTCCTTATGGCCTGGAAGACCCTTAAGGCTGGAATTTCTAGCTGTGCCCAAGGGGCCTGTTTTTAAAGGAAGGAGGTTTAAGAGCCACCTAATGGGATTTTCAAAAGTTCCTAGGTGCCTCACTCACATTGCTTTCAACGCAGTCAAACTCGTAAATGCTTTTGGAATATCTGACCAGGTGTCTCATGGAAAGTTTAAGAGTAGACCTTTCAAAAGCTGTCTGCAAGCGACTTGGGAGAACCAGTCCTACTGACTTGAGCTCCTAAGTCATGTAGGCACTTCTGGTAAGTCTCACCCTTAAGGTTTCATGTTATCCGGCCAGACTTCTGATGGTAAAGGGTGTTGACACAAAATGGCCAGCTCAGATCTGGTTAGAAATTCTGGGGGATGAGTTTTTCTGGTGGTATTTCAGCTTCCCAGCTGAATCTGAGGTTTTTTTAACCTTCAAGAAAGGTTCCCTTCATGTACGGAAGGAAAGGTCAGGTTGGCTCTTATTTCATCTGAGCTCATTCACCCATCTCTAGGAAGTATTTACTATTAATTTGGATATAGCTCAAGTTGTTAGCTGACTGAAGGCAGTGCTCTCTTTTCCATTTAATTCTCTCCAAGTTTTCCTGTGGTGCAGTATCATTGTAATTCACATATGAATGTTGGCTTGACTGGTGTTATTGTTGCAAAAAAGTTTAATAGGAGCCTGAGGGTGTATAATGTTATTGAAATGAAAGTTTTGGGGGTTTTTGTTCTTTTTTTTTGAAGCTTGTATTTCAGAGCTCATTAACTTCCACAGTTCTGGGAGGGGATAAGGATCAGTAAATGAACAACAATTATCTAATACTCTGCATGCTTGTATCTCTCATATCTTTATCTATATTTATGCCTAGACAGCTACATGTGTATACAGCTCATGGATATGACATAAACAGAGGCAGAACTCTCTCTGCTTTTTGACAATTATGTTCCATGCGGAGAGAGAGACTGTACCGTGGTTGCACATGTCAGCACTCAGCGTGAAGGCACTCGAAGGTCAGAAATGTCAAGTGTTAACGCTGCATGAACCTAACTCTGCTTCCTCCTGCATCTGCTTTGCTGCAGAACAGGGGTTGGCAACCTGTGGCCCATGGATGTCGGGCTTTGGCAGCAGTTGCTCTCCCTGCCCTGCTATAGGGAGAAGCGGTGGACATGGGAGCTTTCCTCGTGCTGCCCATGGAGAGAATTGGTGGCAGCTGCGGCTGGGTCTTTGCACCTGCTTGCCCCCCTGGAAAGGTTGCCAATTGCTGCCATAAGAACGATCAGGAAGTATGCTCTGCACAGCTAATTGTATGAATGCAGTGCATTCGCTGCAGTTTTTGTATGCATTTTTCACACTTTATCCTTACCAGTGCCAAACACTTTGGCTGTGGCAGCGTGGAGCCCAGTGCAGGCTGCAAAACACAAGCTGGAGAGCATGGGTAAGCTCAGGTGCTGAGCTCCATCATGCCGTGGCTGTGTAGGCTGGCTACTTTAAAGCTATCGTAGGTTATGTGATCTGAGCTGCAGTGACTGCAGGGTAGATAGATCATAAATTAGCCAGGATGCCATAACCTAGTTTTCCTTAGCTGCTCATTTTAAAAGCTTAACAAGAAGTCATAAAATGTGCTATCAGTGCTCAATAGGTTTTTGCACAGTCAAATCCAAACCGATTTTCACCTGACTAAATCAGACACATCCTCACCAAAGCCTATTTTCATGCCAAATTTCAGCTTTGATCTTCCAGCCAATTGGTTGCTAGAACTGTTCACATAAACTAAAGGTTGGAAGAAATTTCTTTTTCATTAAAAGAAAATTGTGTGTATTTTTATGGCTCCCTTTGCTTAGGAAAACTGGTACTGGTTTTCCTTCCAGCTTTCAAACAAAGCACAGCCGATGACTTCTGGGTGGAGATGAAGTCTGTAAAATATCAGCCCCAAACATGAAAGTTTCAGATAACTGCGTGACTGAAAATATGGAGTAGAAAAAGCCTTATACCATCATATTACACCACTAGTTGCTGCTTCTGCTATAACATGCTTGCAGCATGAGACTATATTCTGGCTGTGATAGACATGGCATACAGACCTAGTGAAGATGAGAGGGAGGGAGAGACTGGCTCTAACCATGGGTGATAGCCAGATGGTTTATGCTAATGTTAGACATCTGAGCTATGTAGACGGCGTCCCTTCTCATTTTGCCCATGTTGTGATTTTGTTCCAAATTAATAGGTCTACCTAGGTCTATTCTTTCACCAGCTTCTACCTGCTTCTCCTCCTCAGCCTCTTATGCTGCTGCACTATTTCTAGGACTTCAGTATCTATCTGCTGATTTAGCCCCTTGACGCTTCTCCTTTGCTACGCCTCACCTCTCGTGCTCTTCTGTTTTCTCATAAGACTTCCTCCTGAGCTATTGTTCTGCTCCCTTACCCCGGCATCTTTTCTGATGTTCTGCTCCTCTTGATCCCTTGAAATTCATCTTCTTCTTGTCCTACAGGACCTCTGCTCCCATTGCTTTACGTGTGCAGTTTGCTTGTCCTTACACCAGCTCCTGGAAGGATTCAGGAGCAGTGTCTGCAAGAGTGCCTTCCACCTGCAGGGTACAGGAATGTATCCCCAAGGCAGCGTGCAAGGGGTTGTTTTTGTTATTTTAAAATGTTATTTGGGAGCAATAACAACTCCTGATGAAGCTTTTTAACTAAAATGAAAAAAGGTAAAAGTCGTTACAGGGAAACCTCTGGGGTTTCATTGTTTATCTTTATGATGTACAATATTTCACGCAGCTACGCTGTATCCCTGCAGATGTGATACAGAGACTTTTTAGCGTGTCTCTATGGTGCAGGTAAATCCAACAACACCCCTAGCCAGTTCTGGTGTGCAACGCGGATAGTTTCGACATCTGCCTGCAGTGTAGGAGGAGCCACTGCAAGGATGGAGATGTCTGCACACAACGCTGCGGCACCAGGCTGCAAAGTGTCTCTGCCTCGCAGATGGCCTGTAGAGGGGCTGCTTTGTGATGCTGGGATGAGGACAATCAGCCTCTATCCCTGCTGGATTTTGGGCAAACTCTTTTGTCTGAAGGCTGCCAGAATTTCCTTTCTTAAGAGGACTAATGTCACCAAGATCACGGCATACACAAACAGCCATGCTCAACATTGAGTTACATGTCTTTGAGCAGCAAAAATAAATGCGCCCACCTTTCTCTTTCATCTGTTCCTTTTGCCCTCTCTGCCCAGTCTAACTCTTTCTCTCAACTTCTTCAATCCCCCTGCAAAAAAGTCCATTCTGCATAGTTTTGCAAGCAACTTTGGCTCTTTCAGTTGCTTTTACAGCATTTAAAAAAAAAGCCAAAAGTGTGTTGGGGGAGTGAAGTTTATGCTCCAAATTTAAATTTTGAAATAAAAGTGTAGTCATTAAAAACCAGCACATCTACTGGGCAGGTGCTCTTCATAGCCCTAGCTGCTAGTTGGTCTTTAAAATGGCCACTTTCCCCCCTGAAGAAGGTTGCACATTCAGTTCTGAGGCATGCATTTGGGGTGCACTTGACTTGAGGGCTGTACGCCCAGCAAGTATAGACTGAAACATTATTAAGGAATGACTTTTAAAACAAAGTAAAAATCAGTGTCTCCTGACTTTGCTGGCAAAATCCACATCCCAATCCTGAAAAGAGATCTGCCTATTAAAGGATCAGAGCTAAGGACAGAACCCTCCATTTCCTCTGCTATAAATTTTGGCTTTCTTAAAACAGTCTCAAAATTTCAGCTCTGCTCTGATCCTAATGTCAGGGTTCGTGTCAGCTCACCAATTGCTGCAAGATGGACATTGAGTTCAGGAGCTCTCAGGTAGGAAACTTTAGACATCTTGTTTGCACATACATACACGTGCAAGCATATATGCTATATCTATAGGATGTCCACTATACATTCATAATTAACAGTTGCCAAAAACTGAGAGTTTCCTAAAGTTCTTACTTATTAGTCAACATAGCATTGTTTTAACAGTGCTTGAGCAGACTAATCTGAACATAGCAGACTTAGTAGAGATATGGATCTCAGCTCTGCATCCATGCTTCCCCATGGGTCAGGGGGGTTTGAATCTAGGCATTTGTTTTGGCCTGCCGTGGAGGCAAGGAGTAGCTATGAAATCAGAATCTGCATCACCCTGAAGTTTCAGTACACATCTCTAATGTGCAGGATCTTGGGGATGGGGAGCTTCTGGACTGAGCCAACCCTAACTTTTTTGCACTTCCAGAGTCACAAAGTCAGTCCTTGTCCTTAGTGAACCCTGTCATTGCACCGGATGTGCAACATGCAGTAGGCTTGTCATTAACGAATCGAGGGTTTGTCATTAACTAAGCACAGAACAAAAATACTCCGGGATGTAAGGAGTCTTTTTCTTACTGAGATACAGAAGGAGTTAACATTAGTCCATCAGCACCCGACATAGCTGCTGCAATTATAAAACCAAGTAGTCTCGTTTTGGAGAACTATTAGCATTGGCAATGACATCAAGCACCAATTCATCAAGAGCCACAATGTCAACATCAGCCTCCTAGTGCAAAACAAACAGAAAGCCGAGATGCTGTTGTGGAGAAAGGAAAGAACTGCTCTGGGGAAGGCATTACATTATGGGCACCTTTTTCTTTTAACAATAACATTTAATAGCCTTTTAAAGAGCACTTTCCCTGTTCCCCCAAGTAACTTCTTGGCAGGCTGCTAAGAAAAAGGAAGGGCTTTTCTTTTTTCTTTCTTTTTTTTTTTAAAGGGCTTTTGTAGGATAGTAAATAAGCCCAGGAATTTTCTGAACAGCTGCCTCCCCCTTTTCATGCCTGGTGTGCTGTCTAGCTTATCTGTGCACTACTTACCACCAGCGTGGTCTGATGGGGTCTGACTGGTAAGTGCCCGATAGCATTATGGATACCACACCAAGAGACAGACTCTACAGACGCTGCCAGATGGAAATAGCATCAAGTTATTATTATTTATTAATGATGTATATGACTGATGCGCACAGCACTTTACAGTAGTTAAAATGCACATTACCAAAAAAGAAATAACAGCACCATCTCACAGAGCCTAGATACCCTCAAGGGAAATTCTTCCTCATAGTCGGTAGGAGTTTTGCTTAAGTTAGGACAAGAGGCTTTTGTCCCAAAAGAAGCAGCAATCCAGGCAACAAAATAACAGCAGGTTCACAGTAGAGGCTACCTCCCCTGTTGAAGCCCTAGAAGCTAGTCCTCATGCAAACTCCATAGAGGCAGAATGGATGATCTTGTTATTCACCCAGTTTTGCAACATCCTGCCTCAGAGGTGCACCTGGTTTTGTGGTTTGAGGGCCCACGAGACCCAGCAAGGAGCAGGCAGAGTTTGCTCCTAAATGTGCAAGCAGGCTCTGTACAGTAAGGCAAACAGTAGACACTGGAGTTGCACATGGTCACTAGCACCCAGGCCTTGGGTTTTAGGAGTGCTCTAGAAGGGTTGAAAGCTCAAGGGAGCATAGTGGAGGAGGGACCTGGCCCTGTGACTTTGACTTCAGTGGGACTGTTCACATGTGTAAGAACTGCACGGTTAGAGTAGCTAATGGGATTGATGGTTAGAGAAGCTTGGACAGATGGGGAAATGTGAGATGAAGGAGTGAAGTCGTAGAGGACTTGAAGGGAGCTAGGAGAAGCATAAATTAGAAGTAACGCCAGTGCAGAGATCAGGGAAATTGTACAGAGGGAAGCATGGCCTGAGAGGGAGAAAGCAGAGGTGATTTATTTGAGCAGATTGAAGGGGAAAGAACAGCGAAACTTCATCCTTTCCAAGTGCCATAGCACAGTGAGGAGCTTTGGCCACAGTGGCCCAGAGGACAGGGTATGTCTCTGAGGGTTTGAGTGGGCAAAGGGGCAGCACTTAGAAAATGCCTGGATGTGAAGGGAAAAAGAAAGAGCTGAATCTAATGTAACACCAAAAGCTGTGAGCCTTGGTAGTAAGGTGAACGTAAGTGCTGTTTTCAGCCCAAAGCCAGGATTCTCTAGTCCAGCCCTATCTGACTCAAGTTCAGCATCTGAAGAGAAAGGACACTTCTGAATAGTTTGACCTTAACTGTTATTTTACACCTAGTGCCCTTTGATTTTAAATGCAGATAAATGTAACACCTAGTGCTGTTTCCAGCCTTTGAACTGGGACGGAGTACTGTGCCAGTTCCTGACATTTGCGTGCTATGAAGTTGAACAGTGCAAGGAGATATACATTATTCACGCTTTCATGCACCTCATTTTCCCTCTATGTTGTAGCACTTTTAGGATCCAGGTTCAGTACATGTCAGAGAACCTCAAGGCTTTATGGTTTTGATGTCTGGGAAAAAAAATAGATGATGTTGAAAAGCAGCAGCTAGGCTGTAGGGTCCTTTTATTTTATTTTTTTGTTAAGCTACCTGTTTGTGTTAGATCACTCAGGCTAACCAGTATGGGGCCTGGTCAATACACAGATAGGAGACACCCACGCAAAGTCCAAAGCAGTGAATTTTGTTATGAAATCCTTTTGAGGGTGCTCTGAGGTATTGCACATATTGGGCGCTAACTGTTGACCTAATCCAGCTTCCAATAAAGCCAGTTAGCTTTGATGGGAGCAGCTCCCTGCTTTAACTTGTGGCGCTTCTCAGGAAGTGCCATGAGTTACAGATTTCCCTGGGAGCCAACAGACATTCACTGTTGGATCCTGGGGACTGGGAGATGAGCTGCAGCTTAGAGTGGCTGCATCTTTGCAGCCTCTCTCTCCCTAGCCCCATCCCTCCCCTCTCCAAGACCTGGTGCTATCTTTGCAATAGGACAGTGGGGAAACGAGTGGAGAGAGCTTGTTTTGGGGGTCGCCCTTCCCACTTCAAGGGGGCTCCAATCCATCTGCCCCACCTTCCAGTGCCAGCTGGGCAGCCCCCAGAAGAAGCTCCCTCCACTCCCTTCCTTCCCTCCCTCCCATTCTGAAGACAGCGCATGTCAGCTGAGCCCTGCTCCCAGCCATGCTTTCAGATGTTAATGAATGCTTTGAAGCACCTTCATCTGAACCCTCCTATAACGAGGGTTCAGACTGTCACCCAACTTATTTTTAAAGCACTCTGCAGCCATGCACTTCTGTCAATGCATGGCTATAGAGCGCTTTCAGTGGCCGATTGTGCAACAAACTGTCACGTCTTTCAGCCCCACGGTTACATCTGTTAGCACTGCTAGGCGTGAAAAAGCCTACACATGATTCACAAGATAAACCTGGAGATTTTTAAAAAATAGGAATCCACAGTGAAAAAAACACGTCAAAAACAGTCTGATCTGTTGTGATCTTTCTGACTTCTTTGCACCAGAAGAATTAGTGAAAGCTTGGAGCTGGCATTTTCTAAGGGGTGTCTTGAGACTAATGAAGGGTGCCTTGAGAACCTAAAAAGAAATATTTCTCTACATATGGTGTTGTACCAGATTAATTTAAGGTCTGATTTAAAACAAATTTAGTTAAAGCAATACAAATCGTTCTGTGGAAACTTATTTTACTGTAAGCTATGCTGAAAAAACGTAGCTCAAGTTAGTTAGCAACAGGTTTAACCTAAATTGAAATAAGCTGCTCTTAAACCAAAATAACAGTGGCCACTCAGGGAATTGTGCCAGTTTAATTAAATAGCTTTAACTAAAATGAGAGCAAGTTTGTAAGTAGGCAACTCCTAAAAGGGCTGAGTATGTCAGAAAGGTTTTTTATTGATTTAACAGGTTGTGCTTTTCACACTGAGTCACTACACAGCTGATGCCCCAGTGGTGTTAAGGCGCATTGTATTGCTGGTAATATCATTCTTCACATGAGACATAAGCCTGAGTTCTTGAGCAAAAATAGTCCTTAAAACCCCACATGATACTTGCTGATGTGTAATGGTGTTTGTCCTGGCCACTTTCCATTTCGGGTATCTTGCATTTTGAATCCTAATGGATTCCCCAGTCTTCCACTTGGATACAGTGGTTCTGTTTCTCCACTGTTCAGTACCTGTCCTCCCACTCCTGGGCTCTGCCTAATAAAGGCACTACACAGTCCACAGAGTTGCTTTCAGTCACCTATGGGATCATAATGGTGTGCTGCTCTGATCCTCTGCTACCCCTACCAGGAGTCCCATGGGGCTGCTAAAGCATCTTGGGAACCAAAAGGATAATAGACTAGCCATGTCCCCTACTCTTGCAGCCAAGAGTGGCTGGCGTTAGGGCTTGCTATGCCAGTTCTGTGCTACCAGAGGATCTCTGTAGAGTGGATGATTTTCCAGAACTGGTTAAGCTGGTTTCAGGGTTATTTTGAATTGTTCTGGTAGCTGAAAGCAGCCTGAAAACAGCTGAAGACTAGGCTGCACTCCCTCTCTCTCTGTCTCTCTCTCTCTGTGTCTCTTACCTAGGAGCAGCTGTGGGGGCCTGTGTGCAGAGCACGTGACCCCTGACAGCCAATCACCTTGCCCCGCTGCTCCCAGCCCCAAGCAGCCAAGCTGCTAGTGCCTGGGAAAGCAGAGACAAAGCAGAAACCTGGACATTTGCTAGCATTTAAAAACCCTCCCGGACAGGAGGACAGGGGGCCCAAAAAGAGGACATGTCTGGGAAAACCCAATGTATGGGAACCCGGGCTGCCTCTCTAGTCTGAAATGGCTGCAATTCAGCAGTGCCATATAAGTATGTAGCAATTTTATTAGGGCTGTGTTTCCAGAGCCCTTGTCACAGAAACCAGGTGGAGGGATAAGACAAAGCACCCTATTGCAATGGTATGCAAGCATTACTTTATTACTGATGATTCTCCCCAGTGATAGTTAAGTAATACTGTCCCCGTTTTAAAAAGCAAAACCTGTGACTGAGCGAGGTTAAGCAATAGTCCTAAAAGTGTACATCAGGTTACTATTAGACAAGGTCTTGAAAGGTCCCAGGCCTACTCCCATTACAGTGCTGACTCTGTGGCTGAGGTCACATGTTTGTAATATGCTTTGGGATCCTTTTGGACTAAAAAGGACAACCACTGGTAGAATGCAAACCAACACCATTAAATATGTCAAACCCAGGGCTACAATCTTCAGACTTGGGTAGCTAAACTCAACCCCTGCAGTCAATAGCTCGATACTCAAATGAGTGGCCTGGTTTTCTGAGGTTCTGACTGTTGTGCTTCAACAGAAACAAAAGAGCATCTGAATCTTTGGGTTTCTTCTTCTTGTATGCCCAAACTTACAGAGCTTCTTGGGAGCTGCAAATGCTTAATTTCAGTCTTATTATATCCCTCCATGAAATATAAGTGCTCCGCTTACCTATAGCCCCCCTGTGCTGGTGTTGAAAGGGTCAATTATTGTTTGTACAGTGCTCTGAAGATCTAAAACACCACCGAATGCTAATTTTTAATTATTAATAGCTATCAGTTAGCATAAGTGCATGCCCAGTGTAGCAAGGATGTATTAGATTTAAATGATGCACATAGTTGATAACAGTCTTCTTTAGAGAAAATGATTTCAAACCTATTTCAAATTCATGTTTTATTTCCATATGCTGTTAAACTAGAGAACAGAAACACTTCTTCAGACTAATGAGAAATACTGTACCCAGCGTGGAGAAGCAGTGACAAATTCTTCACCCCACCCCTGCTCTGCTCCAACACAGCAGAGAGGGGGAGATGCAGAGAGCCAGCTAATTACAGTGCTAGATTTCATCCGGTCCAGGAGCAACTATAACATACATCGCTAATGTAAGGATTTTAAGCCAGTGAAGAACCGAGCTCTGTAACATCCCCTCTCTGCCCTGCCCCTCAGATGTTCTCATAACATCCGTGACACACACCGTATCTGCTCATATGCCAGGCTGGGGAGAGCTCCCCATGCCTGCGTGGTATCTCTAGCACTCAAAGGCTATTTTACTTTGCTAAGAATCTGGTCAACAGGCCCCAGTGCTGGACACAGTTAGGATGGGTTATCAAGTGCTAACTGTTGACCTAATCCAGCTTCCAATAAAGCCAGTTGGCTTTGATGGGAGCAGACGTTCATGTTATACGTAGCCCTGATCCCATCAAGGACAAGTAACTTTACTGGGCTAGGCGCGTACTGATATTTTTATAATTCATTCGAAATCCATAAATATTTTTACACAAGTGAACAATCACAGTGTTTTCATGGTGCCCATGTGCCTAAAATTAAACCGGCATGTGTCTGTTTCATTTGCATTGTATCACAGGTAATATCACCCACAAACACAAATTCGGGTACTATCTCAATGCTGATGACCTAGGATCTGTTGAAATGGGGGAAAAAATAGAAATTTTTCCAAACAACTTGATCCATCAACTGTTAACTGAAGACCTGACTAAGATAGAGACTTAAGAGGCTTAAAACCATTTATACATGAAGCCTACAAACTTCTGGAAGAGATTGAGGATGCTGAACCAAACCTATGGGCAGCAATGGAGAAGGCCAACCTCTGGGGAAGATCAGACCTATTCCTATAGTGTTTTATATCAATATCAAATGAGTCCCCCATTGGGCATGACCTTGACAGTGAAGTGTGGGTCATGCTGAACAGACTGAGATCTGGATATGGACACTTTAAAGCAACATTTCACACGATGAACATCTTGGACAGCCCGCTGTGACATTGTGGTGTCCAACAAACAGCACAGCACTTAATCGAAAACTGCATTCTTTACTAACGCCCACCCCAATCTTTTTCATTACTGCTTCTTCGACCATGGTGGACAACACCATCTTGCCTATTTGTCAGGCCTGTGACCATTATGTTATCTTCAGGTTGGACCTCTCTTTCCAGATCCTTCCATGCAGGCTATGTCTAAGACTTGCTGATCCTGTTTTGTATACTTTCTCAAAACTGCCACCTTTTCCACACAATGATCCATCCATCTCATCATCCTGCATCTCAATTATTGCACTACCCTTTTCTTCAGCCTGGTCAAATGCAACCTTGCCCTGTTTGTACCTCTCCCAAATGCTGCTATAAAGATCATTTTTTTGGCTTGTCTCTTTGGTCTCTTTCTTTGCAACCCTCCTTCCATCAAATATAAGACTCTTGTCTTCACTTTCAAAGTCTTTCATGCTTGTCCTGAGGCTACCCTCGTTCAGTATTGAGAGATCAAACACCTTCCTAGCCTCTCCCATGCTGTCCTTCATGCTTGGTAGGAGCTCTCTGTAAACAGTCTCAATACTTTATTCTTTTTCATATCCTCTCTGCAAACTCCTTTGTCATTTTGGGGGGCATTTTGTCCATGATTAGGTTGCTAATGTTTTGTGACTACTGCCTGTCTTGCAGATCAACATGAACTCACCTAAGTACCTCTTTGCATTTCTTGACTGTGTCCACCTGTTGACGCCCCATTGTCTTGTACTTGGATGGTAAACTCTTTGAGTCATGGACTAAAAACAAAAAGTGTTTGCAGATCTAGGCCACAATCATAACTATGTCACAGAATGGATTGGAAATGGGTAAAGATCCCTCTTCCTTTTTTTTCATGGTCATGAATCATAGTGAAGCATGTCGAGGAAGTATAATGATGACAAAATCATGTCAATGAGGAGTTAAAAATATTGACTTTTTCTGTGTGAAATTGGAAGACTTCTCTTAGTTCTGTGGGAAGACTTGCATCAACTTTTGAATTCAATTTAGGGATTGAATTTAACATGCATAACCCACTGGGCTTGAAGCTATAAAGGGACTTAAAAATGTACAACAGATAGGACCTTAGAAGTCTAAAGGATCCTTCACAAGATGAAAAGTATTTTATGTTGTTTGAGATACAGTAGTCTCTGAATTACACTTCAAAAAGGTTAACATATCTTTAAAATACATTTACAAGGGAAGATAATAACGTACAGTTTTAAATTTAGGTAGTGCATGTTCACCAATAATGTTTCATCATCTTGAATAATTTAAGCCAATGTGGATATTATCCTCGAAGTTAAAGAGAAAACTGAAAAATGTGTAGACCCCTGCTTAGTGCTGATGACTGTGTAATACTGTGAATGATTATAAATTCTTTGGGGAATCCATTGATGCATTCTTCTTGTATATTTATAAGGAATTGGCAGTATTAAAGTTTCATTTTCTTCCGTCTTAAACCTGAGCAAAAGCAGGAGGGAAAAAAAAAGAAAAAAAGAAAAGAAAAAGCCATCGAGGAATGCAGAAATATTGCTAATGTTTGAGAAAATGGAATTATTAACCAGAACACAATAATGCTCAGGGGCTGCTAGATGTTGCCTACTGATCAGTCCTCCTTGAAATTATGTTTATTTGCTTAAGTGAGTTTTTGTTTTATATTCTGTGAAAACATTTTTTTTTTCTGTGCTTGAACCCAAAATTGCTTAGTCTGTGTCCTTTTCACTCTGATGTGATACCATAGCAGCAGCAACAGAAGCACACGCAGTTGCTAGCTAGGTAGCTTATTATTATGGTCACACTCCAGCACACAGCATACTTGTTGGAACTTTCCAGAAATATTGCACTGCAGTCATTTTCCTCGCCGTTATGCTAATGGAATCAGGAAAATCAATTGTCCTTAAGGAACAGGGGAATGAGATGTGCTGTAAATGCCACAGGATGAGTGATTGGTTGATTGCAGGGATGGTGATTCAAACGCGCCTCATCTCTACATTATCCTGATGAATTTTTATGGTCCTGCCTTTTTTTCCTCTATAGCTGTGGAGGAAGGTTTATGGCTTGCAGCTTTTTAGTTGATTGAATGCAGCTGGCATTGTTGCAGTGCAGAACAAATAGGTACTTTTTCTTTACAGCCTTAAAAAGTAGATTGAAGAAATTGCACACCAACATTTTTGCAACAAAAGCATTCTTAAAAATGCAGATATTTTATGAAATTACTTTGCTCTCCTTCTCTACTGTCAGTAATCTTTCTATCAGAAGAAAGGGCAAAAATTGCTTCAGATTCTAGAGGAACATAGTTCCAATTTTTTTATTCTTATCACAAAGAAAGCTAACTAAGGAGTTTCATTAGTATTCATTTTAGCTCAATGTAATTTTCTCTTTCTTACTAACAAAAAAAAAAAATCTCTGCCTGTAACACTACTGAACCAAAGAAGGTCATCCTAAGTATATCAGCATTTTCTGTAACTCTTTCAGACTCTATTCACACGGTAGTAAAGATAACAGATTCAGCTCAAATTATAATAGGTCTTGTTACAGAATATATAACATTATACAATATATGGGGCCTTATTTGATTGAATGGAATAACACCGATGATCAATTTTAGGAGAGAGAAGTTTGCTGACAGCTAAAACCGAACCCATAAGACCGTTCTATTTATGCCAAATTAATTTGCTGATAATTTACTGTTCCACTAAACAGGTTACATAATAGAGACAGTGCCCTAGACCCGCACAGACCTCTTTCCTGTTGGTATCTTTTTTAGATTTAGATTTGAAGACTCGGGCTATTCTCCGCTTTTCACTAGTATTTCCCAACTGAGTTATTATAGATACACTTTCATGACTCAGGACCCTTTTCAGTATTTTTGCCTTATTTTGGGTATATTTAATATTCATGAAGAAAGAGACATAAATAGCTATATTCTGGGGAAGCTTGCCTACCGCCTCCATCCATGCATCCCCCCATTTCTCCAAAGTCTTCAAGTGCGCTTTTGGCAACACGATAGCTTTGCATTATAGAGGAGTATCCACCAGAGTCTGGAGCTGAGCTTATCTGACTCATTTTACTTGTGACCTAACCTTATTACGATTCTTGTCCTCTGTAGCTGTGCATCGCCACAACATGCTGTTTTAAATACGAAGGGCTTGATTCTTTGACGGGCTACACCTGATGTAGCCATTTGCACCTCTGCAAATTGGATGTAAACCACATGCCAAGGATGTAATAGGGCTGTTCTGACCCGGTCGCATTTCATAACCACTTCGTAGGAAATAAAAATGACTCTACAAGGTGCACCGGGATGGGGCATCTGGCCCAGGATCCTCACGTTCTGCGTAATGCTTCCTTAGGTTCAAAATTAAATTCCTCATGGAACAAGATATCTAAAACAACACGAACGTCCCCTCACTTCTCATACTCCCCAGATTTGGACCAAATTCAGAGTTGAGCAAACAAAACATTTTTATGCTCCAAAGGACTATCTATATGTAATAGATTATAATACGCGCCTTTGGAAAATGTAGGCTTTTGTGGGATGTGAGCGAGAGATGGCCCTGATCTCAACGGAGTGAATTTTGCCCACGGACAACGGTAGATTGAGAAGTGGAGAGGCAGGATCCGAGACCTCACCTCAGTGGAAAAAATGAAATATGCTTTTTTTAACATGATGATGACTCTTGTCACAGATGTCGTGGATATTGATGAAACTGTAGTTTAGTTTTTGCTGCCAGGATACTAGAAGCAATTTTATTTTTATTCTCTTCATCCTGTTACCTCTGTTATCAACAATTCCCTTCAAAATCTTCACTCAACTTCACTATCTTTCTTTCAGCTGTCCATAAATGTAGTATCATTGTCCTCATTGATGAAATGGAAAGGGCCATTAATGGAAATATTTGTATGTTCTTTCCTGAAACCATTCTGTGTGCATCAGTTACATTGCTTGCACTTAATTTTCCATTGCTCACTAATAACCACCATTTGTTTTTAAAATGTCCTAGTCACAATGCAACAATTCCTTAAAAAAAAAAAAAAAAAAAAAGTTAAGTGGCAATTAGTTAATTTAAAGCGGTAGAAACCCTCTTAGCCAATTTAGCAATGCTGGTATTTTTTTTTAACTAGATGACATAAATACAGCTTCTGCAAACACATTATAATTGAACTCATAGCAGGCTTAAATTTTTGCTTTCCTTCATATCTTAATTCAAGTTTTATCTGTTCTGTTTCAGGCACAATAAAATAGAAGAGCAGTGTCCTACTTGTGAGAGTTTTCTAGGGTAACGATTCAGCTCTTTCCAGGTACCTTTGGGGTTTCAGATGAGTTACGCTGACAAAACGTTAAAGAATGGCTAATTATACCATGTAAACTATTTCAGCACAAAGGGCCTTTCTTGTTTACGTTGTGATCAACCATTTTGAGACTGAAACGAACAAAATCTGAAATTTTTGCGACTTCGGCCAGACGATGAATCCTGCATTTATACTGGTGAGCACAAGTTAATGGGGCTTACTTGACAAGAAGCTGCACACTTGTGGGAGAAAGGGACTCATCATCTGATTCTAAAAAGTCCCAGCTCCTGTGGTTTTTCACGTTCTCAGTGCATTTATTTACATTAGTGTTGTTTGTACTGTATTATGCCCGATTGAACCAAGGTGTCTTGGAGAGCACAGTGCTTTCATTTTGACATTTTCACATGAAAGTTAGCCATCATGCCTATAAGAAAAGTAAGCAAGATTTATGATGGGGCTATTGATTTTCTCCATACTCTGTTATAAAACACATCTAAGCACAAAAGATAAGCTAGACTGCTTTGTTTGCTCCTTCTGGCCATCCAGTGTCAGAATTCGTTGGAATTATCTTAGTATTTTCAATCATAATGGCATTTGGAATTGCTTATATGTTTTTATTTGCATATTAAAAACACAAACACATTGTGTGAGAGCTTTAGAAATAGCACAGAAATTTCATCCCAGGGATGGGAAGGAGGCTAATGGCAGCCATTGTATGCTCCTGGTTTTGGGGTATTTACACCCTTTGTGTACAATATAAGGTGCAGACAGAAGTGCAACTCCTGGATCTAACTCATGGCACTTTACAGAAAGCAACATGAGTTAGACCCATCCTCCCAACCCAACAGACAGCTGTTGGGTCAAGAAGGTGGGAGATGGAGCTCCAGTTTGGAGCCCATCCAGAGAGAGAGTCTGTGTGTCTGCAGCTTCTCTCTCTTAGCTTCCCTGCCTCGCCCCCCCCCCCCAGCTCCCATGCTGACTCAGGATGGGAGGGGGGGAGGGAGGTCCATTCTGGGGTTCCCCCAGCTGCACTGGAGTAGGGTGGTGTGTGGATTGGAGCCCCCCACCTCTGGGGGGCTCCAATCCACCTGCCCCACCCTCCAGCGCCAGCTCAGCAACCCCAAAAACGAGCTTCATCCACTCCCTTCCCCGCTTCCGCTCTGAAAGCAGCACTGGGAGCAGTGCTGGGCTGCATCAGCTGAGCCCTGCTCCCAGCAAGAGCAGACAAAGGTTAATGAAGGTGCTCTGCTTTGGAGCACCTTCACCTGAACCATGTAATGAGGGTTCAGATTTCTGTGGGATCAGGTCCTTTTAAAGCACTTGTGTTAAGTCATGGCTGTAGAGTGCTTTCAGGGGCCAGATGGGGTGAAACGTGTCACTTCTTTTTGCGCCTATAGACAGCCCTCAGCAGCCTGTCCTAACGATGGCAATGTGTCCCTAGTTGCATATGGGCTGTCCTACTGTGGTTTGCCTTCGACACACCCTCTATACTAGAAAGCGCAGAGGGTGTTCCCCAGAAGCTGGTTTATAACCATGCATCTTAATGGCCTTGCTCATAGAGTCCTTCCCAGACAGATCTGTGACGTTCAGGTGCCTTTATCCTGCTTTGATCTTCCCCCTGGCACAAAGGGGACAGGACAAGGATGAGTATCTTGCCTGCTGGCATTAAAACTGTGTACCATCCAGATGTAGCTGAATACCATCTAAGCACTGTATTTGGCCTGGTCCTCAAGACTTAATTTTAGCACAAGATTAACACTGAGCAAAGGGAATGATCACACGGAAAACAGTGAACCTGATTCCCTGTCGAAATCAGTGATAAAAGTGACATCAGTGAAAGTAGAATTACATTTAATGTGTACGGGTGTGGCTTTTCATCTTTGTTCCCATATTTCTTGCCTCATTTCTCAGTCTGGGTCTGGATTTTTTTTTAATACAACTGTTTTAGGCTGGAAATGTCAGACACTAAATCAAATACTGACACCAACACTGAAGCTTTTTATTATTTGCAGAAAACCTATTGAACACAGCTAGTGTAGTTATCATGCAGACAATTAATGCAAAAAATGCATGCTCTCTCACTCTCTTCCTGGATTCTTCCTTCTTATGTATTTGACCTGAAAGAAGATTGAGTAATTTCTTTGTTGAATAAAAAATTGTTTTACCTCAAGCTTAGACTTAAGACAGATCCCATTTTATAAAAAACAGGAACTGATACCCACAGCGTTTAGAATTGTATGTACTAAAGAATACACGGCTTTGGACTCATTATTGGAAAACAAGTCCTAAAATAAAGTGAAATGTCAATTTGCATTAAAGAAATCTGATGGTGGTACCCAGCTATACTTCTTGCGACTTCTTGTTTAACATGTGCATCCACAGCTTGCATAAATACGAAAACGAAGGGAGAACTAACAAAGCAGGAAATCTGATTAGTATATAGTCAACCCACTAGAGGGTGCAACAGAGTAAATTATTTCTGGCATGCAAATATGCTAAACTCAGTCCTCTTTGTGATGGAGCCAGTTCCAAGAGCGACTAAGGCACCCTATGTGAAGTACTGTCTTTCTTCTACTTGTGATGATCCTAAAGGCAAAATGTAGAGCTTCATTCTAGGAATAATATAACACCAGAAAGCAGAGAACATACTTCTCAACTGTTCATTTAAAGCCCTTCTAGAGTGGCATCCTCAGTACAACAAGAGGGAGTGGGTAAATTACCCAAGTTTGCTTCAGAAATTATCTCTCTATAATTTATAAGTACGTAAATGACTAAGGGAGATAGATGTATTGTCCTGAAACAGATGTACCTCTTCTAGCCCTCCCAGCTAAACTGGAGAAATTGTATGTGGCAGACATCAAGCACCTGATGTTTCAATTATTGGCCTCTTCTGTGCTTGTCATGCTTACTTTCCACGTTAGGTTTGATGTTATCCACTCATTTTCTGCATCCAAACACAGAATTCATATACAACATCTCTTCTGGTACGGAAAGATTTACTGGTATTCCATGCAAAAAATCCAACTATAATTATGCAATGGCATTCTATTTTAATGAAAGTTACAGATGGATACAGCTTATGCCATCCAATAACAGCTGATGTGCAGCCAAGGTGTATACTGTACAAAAATGCTAACAGTGAACTGAGCCACTTTATGTAGAAATTAATATTTTATCTGGCAGCATTTCTCTGTAAAAGAAATCTTTACATTTTCCTTTTGTTGTAACCCCTGCCTTAGACAAAGTCAAGATGTTTAGAACTATAGCAGGCTTGTATTTACAGTACAGCCAATATTTTATGTACATTTATTGAACAGAGCTAGTTAGAAAGTACTTCATTAAAATGCACAAAGGCCCTTTGTGAATAAATGCACTGTGATTGCTTGCTGGTTTTACAAAATTATTGACTTCTAATGGTTCAGAGTTAGCCCAAAACCATATGTTTTTTACACTGGTACAATTCTGTATCAAGCACTGAATAGAGAAGTTGTGACAGAAAGGATGCATCTATAAATCTTTCCAAAAATAAGCATTATGCATGTCATTTATAATACATGGATAGTATGTATGTTTGTATAAAATTAGCAGAAACACTCCGTATCTACAATGCTCTCTGTTTGCACTCAGAAAAAAGTAAACCGAAACAATATTTCAGGATCTGGCATAAATTCAAAAAAATCCGAGAAATGCAGTTAAAGGGCACCCTTATCTCACCCTTGCTGTACCTGGTTATTACAGCTCATTTTGTATATAAGGTCACCCAACTGCTCTGAGGTTCTTCTAAGAGAAGACCTTATTATCTGTGATACATAGGTACAAGATGAGTGAAAGATGAGACTTCAGCACTAACTCCTGACTTGTGTCAATTTAAGTGAGTTTTTTAATAGGAGGTTGACATGCTTTCTGCTGTCAGTGAGTCTCCTTTATTGTTTTGTTAAAGTTAGTTTGAAAAAAAAAAGGAAAGATTTCTTCTGGGAATCTGGTTTTCTGGAGACGTGAGGATTCTTGTGAAAAACATTACAGAGAGCTATGGATGGAAACTGGTGTTTCCCTGTAGTACCTTAATGAAGATTTGGAGTCATTATGATCTAGAGTTAAATACACAGCTGGGGCTTCATTGTCTAGGGATGTGTATTTATCAATTTTTAAGGGATTTTTTTAAAACAATGTGTGAGGCCCAATCCAGACCATGTTAACTTCTATGGTTTCTGGCTTGTAGAAGCTCCTTGCAGTCAATTCACCAGCTACCAAGGCTGTGTGAGTCCAGGGGGGAGATTTTCCTTTTGTGTGCAGATCCATAATACTCATCAGGCATTCGGTGCAGCATTATCAGCAGGTTCCCTCCCTCACTATCCTAATACCATCCTATAGGAATTCCTGGCTTCCCATGTCAGATAAGATGCTAAGATGACCTGATTAGCTGGTGTTAAGTATCTCACTTGCCCGGCAATCCTGTTTCCAAGGTCAGCTAGGAACAGCTGTGCCATTCATGGACAAGTCTTTATCATCCCCTGTAGTGGTGGGGGTGACACAGGTGAAGGACTGGCATACATACCTCACCCTCACATATAGCAGTAGTGGGCCTGACAGTCTGGAAGAGCACAAAGATTTAATACACCCAGGCAGGAACATGCATTGGCCCTTAAACTTGTACCCCAGCCCTCAAACTAACTAAACCTGCTCTTTTTCCATGCCCTACTCAAGCGAGGGCATGGAAAAAGAATAGAGAAGTACGGAGTGTGGACTAAAAAGAATAGAGAATTATGGAGTGTGGACTATAGCACTATAAGACTATATTTTCAAGCAATGGCAGCTTCAAATGGTTCCTTTGCTGCTTAGCCAGCATGGCCGGGGCTAAAACAATCAGAAGTTTGAAAGCTACTTCTGCTTCTGGCACCTAAATCCTATGGCATTTGGATTCATTTAAAATAAATTAACAATCATATCAATAGATCCAATATATGGAGTGTTTTAAAAATGTGTTTCATTAAGTGGTTTGAAAAAGAAACCTTAGGTAGATTTATTGGAGGGTTAGCATCTACCAGTAGTTACTGTGCATTATTTCCTACTCTGGATATAGGAAAGGCTATTGTATCATCACAGAGACCACTGTATATAGTTACCCACATTGACTCCTTAATGGAGATCACTTCAACTGGGGTCCCTGGGTAGGATCTAGTCTGTTCCTTGATTTCTCCACCTTATATTGCTATATAAATGATGATGCCATACAATCGCATATTAGGCTGCAACGTTGACAATCCCAGTGCTCTTTATGAGTAATGGATCATATTCTGTGGTCTCCAGCTTGCCTATGACTGACTTTTTACTTAGCTAAACCCTCTGAGAACTGCAAATTTATTTTATTAGGAAATGAGCCACTCCCTGCCTCTCCTTCCCCCCTCCAACATCAAACTGTAAGAACCACAGGATTGGAGCCAATATGCCCAGGCCACTATTGATATGCAGCTACCTCTAACAGAGAGCGTGGAAAACACCTGGTAAATAAGAGTTCACATAGGAAGTGCAGCCAAGTCTCCAACGTACCTAAGGGGGTGGATAAATCTCACTTCAGACCAACACAGGAAGAGGTTACTGGACTGTCCTGCTTTACCAACAAGGTCAAGTATGGAGAAGACCAACCAGCATAAGGGAATTTGAAATGGAAGGAGCTGGGTTCAAAACTGGGCTGCCCGACCAGATGCATCTAGGATGGGGGAGGCAGGAACAAGGAAATGGGCTGATCAAATCTAATTTAGGAACAGCCAAGCTGGGAGAGATGGTTAGACTGCACTTCATTGTTCATTTGTTTGTTAATGAAGTGAAACCTTGGAAAGGTTTGACCTTGAACTGGGTATGTAGGATGGCATCATGCAGTAGGTGGGAAAAATCACCTGCTCACAACATTCACTCAGGATAAATATAACTTCAGCTTTGGAGGATTTGTCTTTTCAAAGCCCCATTACTCTTTCCCCCGCCCCTCCCATTTAGTATTTTGCTTATTCACCTTAGAAAGAAGCCAGACTGAACCAGATCTCATGTAAAGAAAGCTATTCTATAAGCCATCTGCATACCCAAGTAAACCCGAGCAAGTTAACTGTCCATAATCTAGATCGTGTCCCATGTGTTTCATTACTGTACATGAACATACACACAAATATTATTTCACTGAAGGACAAGAAAGTTCAATTTATTAGACAGGTAGCATCTAAATAAGATAACATTGCAGTTTAAAAGTTCATTGCATCACACTGATTGTGATTTGTAGGACAAAACCAAGGCACAGATGGAAGATAGACTGGTAGCAAAATTCTCAGGGAGGAGAAGCCAGCTTGTCTGGGGTAAACTAATTGGAAAGCTGTTTCCTATGAGATAGGGCCCAGGAGAGGTTGCTATTTTGCACCTATGGGAACTCTTGACTCATTTGGGCTGCCTTTTCCAACATTATTTATCTTTCTGGAAGATTTCCTCCTAGGTAAAGAGCTTAGCTACAGTAATTGGCAATGGAAGCTCATCATTAATTCACACGAACATTCATTGTTTTTAAATTTCTGTGTTCCCAAGCATAGTGTCAATTTTCAGGGAACACAAAGCAATCACTTATAGGTTGATATTTCCCGAGAAATCAGTTAGCTACAGTGTAAAAAATTGTCTAATAGAATACTATTTATTTACAGTCTTCCAAAATTGTCGCACGCTCTCAGTCTCTCACCCATTTTTTTGGACCGCCGTTCCAAAAACAGGAAAAAAAGCTCCTTTCCTAGTGCAGGATTTATGAAAACAATGACAGCACACATTACAAATGTGCTAGGTCTGACCGTTGACTGTAGTTAGTTTTGGTACAGTCAAAAATGATTTGCTATTTGTTATCTCCTCTGTCTGCAATATCCTTGAAGGCATCTGGATGAGGTTGACTGACAGTGTCTGAGACCTTTTTAATGAGCAAACAGAACCTTATGGCATATCTGCATGCAAAGCAAAGATATGTAAAGCAGTTACATTGGATCTAAATATCAATTTGTTTCACCAGAAATATACTGTGAATTGGCAGGTGGAGACCAGGAAGGAGTGATTGCATGTGTGGGTGGGAGCATGCTGATTGACCTGGGGAAGGAGGCTCAGTTCAGGGAGATAATTGGCAGGTGTTTTGCCCCGATTGCTGACCTGACCAATGAAAGAAATGTTGAGAGGTTATGGGATACCTAGGAGGGAACTACGTAATGTCACAGATGGTATGAGTAGTGCTTAGTCCAGAGATAAACAAGCAGAAGTAAGTGGCTAAGCTGGAAGACCCTGTACAAGGGCGGGGGCAGGTAAGGAGGAAAAGTAGCAGATGATGGGTCAAGGCAATAGAAAGAGAGAAAGCAACACTTATGCATGGCTTTAGAAAGACAAAATCATGCCTGCAGCACATAAGGGTTTGCAGGGTGACTGAAGGAAATGGAGCTCAGCGAGTGGCAGAAGCTGAATATGGTTGTTTGCAGAAGCCTTGTGTCTCTTGAAAAGGAATATGAGGAGGGCATAAAGAGATCCTGGCTTTGCGATGACTATGTATATTTTGTCCAGTGATCCACAAATCACTCCTATCACTGGATGGGAGCAGTATTGCCTCATTTTCAGTGCAAGGGCTCAGCACCTCTGAAAAATAAGGCCCTAGCCATCAAGTAGTAAGCACTCCGTGTAAAAGGCTATGGCCGAGCCCACTGAAGTCAATGAAAAGCCTCTTATGCTATTACTGGACTACAGTGAAAAATGGCAGATATGAAGGTCCTGTTTCTACCCTGTTTTGTACTTTGTTCTCATTTACATTGCTGTAAAGTGACTTCCAAGTGCAGAGAAAAGGATTCCAGTCCAGAGTTCGGCTCTCCCAAAAGTGCTCGCCTGTGAAATTCATGTGGCTGGCCATAAAACAGGTTTTTGGTTATTATTTCCCCTCTGAGATGCAATCTAAATCTGTGATTTAATCACAATCTAGAGTTGCTCTCCTCTTCTTTTGGCAGACTTTCACATATTTGAAAACTACAACCATACCTTCCTTTAATCTCCTTTTCTCCAAACTAAGCCTACCTAGTTTTCTGAACCTTTCCTCGCAGGGCTCATGATGCGTTCAAGACAATGTTTTAGTGGGAGACAACGCTGACATGCCATAAAGACACAGGAATGCTCCGATGGGTCCCCCATGAGGGAAATGCCAGAGATGAGGTGTTGTCAGAGTGCACGAGGGAATAAGTAGTAAGAAAAAAATATATTTCAACATACATAAATCCTCTGAAATACACTGGGGTATTCAGACTTCATATTTATTTCAATGATATTCAGAGGATTTTTGAAAGTGGGTACCTCTAGGGGAGAAAAGTAAATAGTCCCATTTAGTGTAAGTGTTTGATTAAATTCCCAAAGTATCAGTTAATGGGCACCACTAATATAGTCTGGAGCTCCACAAACTAAATAATGATTAGCAGAATCAAGCCTAATGCTTCAGGGCATGAGATGATCAACTATGGAGATCAGGAAGGAAATTCTTCTCGCCTTGTGCTGCGTTGTCTTAATGGCAAGGTATATTACGGAGCAGCTTTTTCTTTGTTTCAAATATCAGTGGTACAGTAACTAGTCATTAGGAGGCCTGTCCAATTAGTGAGAGCCATAAACATTAGTCAGAGCTCAGATAAGAATGTCTTGCTTAGCTGGTGCTAATTCCTGGCTAAAGGAGAAGGCCAAGGAGGGTTAGGAAGAGATCACTATTGCTGGTGCTCCTGAAATACAGCGGTTCTGCTGTATATCCAGACTATATGCCTGCATGGGGCTATCCTATGCAGACTATCCCCCCCTTGGGTATAGATGGGAGTAACAACCTCTTTGGCTGCTTACTCTCTCCTTGAAGGGACTGGGAGGAGCCTTGTCTCAAACACTTCCCCCTGTTCATTAGCCAAAGTAATTAAGTCAGTGGAAGGGTGTTTATAATCATCCTTTTGCCAGAGGTTGAGAATTCCTCAGGAATGTCCAGCCTATGAATCTTATTCACCAGGAGGACCATTTCACTAGTCTCCCACTCATGGGTGGATCTAGGATTTTGAAAAGGGGGATGCAGATGGTGATGTCCACCATCACATGTACAAACAGCACATTTTTCATCAGTTAAAAAGAACCTCAAAGCTTTACTAGTAGGTTGGGGGCCCAGGGCTGTATTATTCAGTTTAAGATTAAAGCAAAAACAAGTATAACTTCATTGGAAGGAGTTAAAAAAAATCTGCAAGGCTGTGAAATAGGAGCTTCATTACCAGGAGCAGCCAACAGGCAACAGCATTGCAGAACAAAGGATCGCTTAACTGATGGAACATCAAGACCATTAAAAATAAAAGAGGGTCATTAACACCTATGGAGTGAGGAGTTGAGATTATAATGAGTCATGAAGTCAATTGACTGTCTCAGCACTGCCTAACTAGAAATGCTGCTGCCACGGCCAGGCAGTTGGTTTTAAACTTTGGGTGGACCAGGAATCAAGGCGGGTTGGGGCAAGTGCACTGGTGCAGCCCCTCCTGGATCCAACCTTGTTCCCATTTACTATTACTGTTGTAGGAAGCATTCAGGTCTTTGATCAGAACTATGACCTTGAATTGCATGAATTAAAAGGAAGACCTACAAAGGATGAAGGACTGGATCCACCACCAAGGAGGAATACTTTGTTCTGGTCCAGACCTGCAGCGAGCAAACCAGGAAAGCCAAGGCTGCGATGGAACTCCAGCTAGCTACAAATATCAAGGATAATAAAAAGTCCTTTTTTAGATATGTGGGGAGTCAGAGGAAAAGCAAGAACAACACTGGACCCCTGCTAAACCAGATGGGACAACTGACAACCGATGCCCAGGAAAAAGCAAACTTGCTAAATGGGTACTTTGCATCAGTTTTTCACCAGTCCCATGGGATGCCCCTGCCCACTGTGGGTCAGGGAGGCCCAGGTGAGGGAGAGTCCTTACCCTCCAAAGCTGACCTCATGAAGGAACACCTTGACAGGCTGGATATCTTCAAGTCAGCCAGCCCTGATGGTTTACACCCAAGGGTACTCAAGGAGCTGGCGAGCATCATGGCTCAGCCCCTGGCATAGATCCTTGAGAACTCCTGGTGCTCTGGTGAAGTGTCCGATGATTGGAAGAAGGCCAATGTGGTGCCAATCTTCAAAAAAGGGAGGAAAGTGGACCTGGCAAACTACAGACCCATCAGCCTGATCTCTACCCCGGGGAACATCTTGGAAAAGATTATCAAAGAAGCCATCCTATTCAGGCTAGCTGATGGCAATATCCTGAGGGATACCCAGCACAGGTTTGTTGGGGGTAGGTCTTGCTTGACCAATCTAATTTCCTTTTATGACCATGATCACCTCTTGGCAAAACTGGCTAACTGCAGCCTCAACCTCACCATGATCCACTGACTGGGGAATCAGCTCCACGGCAGGACCCAGAGGGTGGTGGTTGACAGAAGTCAATCGTCGTGGTGCCCTGTGACCAGTGGGGTCCCTCAAGGCTGTGTCCTAGGGTCTTTACTTTTTAATGTCTTCATCAATGATGTAGACTTTGGTGTCAGAAGTGGGCTGGCCAAGTTTACCGATGACACCAAACTCTGGGGTAAAGTATCCACACTTGAGGACAGGAGGGTGATCCAGGCAGATCTTGACAGGCTCATGAAATGGGCGGATGAGAACCTAACGGTGTTCAACACCAAAAAATGCAAGGTTCTGCACCTTGGGAGGAAAAACCTGCAGCATGCTTATAGGCTCGGCAGTGCTATGCTGGTTAGCACTACAGATGAAAGGGACTTGGGGGTCATGATTGACCACAAGATGGACATGAGCCTGCAATGCGATGCTGCAGCTAGTAAAGCGAGTAAAATGCTGGCTTGTATCCATAAATGTTTCTCAAGCAAATCCCGGGACATCATTCTCCCCTTGTACTCGGCCCTGGTGAGGCTGCAGCTGGAGTACTGCGTCCAGTTTTGGGCTCCACAATTCAAAAAGGATGTGGAGAAGCTTGAGAGAGTCCAGAGAAGAGCCACGTGCATGATCAGAGGTCAGGAAAACAGACCTTACAACAACAGGCTGAGAGCCATGGGACTCTTCAGCCTGGAAAAGCGCAGGCTCAGGGGTGATCTGGTGGCCGCCTATAAGTTTATTAGGGGTGTTCATCAGGATCTGGGGGAATGTCTGTTCACCAGAGTGCCCCAAGGGATGACAAGATCAAATGGTCACAAACTTCGCCACGACTGATTCAGGCTGGACATAAGGAAGACCTTCTTCACTGTCTGAGCCCCCTAGGTTTGCAATAGACTGCTGCCGGAGGTGGTTCGAGCACCCACTTTGAACGCCTTGAAGACACTTTTGGATGTTTATCTTGCTGGGATCCTATGATCCCTGCTGACTTCTTGCCCCTGGGGCAGGGGGCTGGACTCGATGATCCTTCAGGGTCCCTTCCAGCCCTAATGTCTATGAAATCTGGAGTTGGACTCTGCCTTAGCTAGGAGGTGGGCAACAGTGTATTGAGCCCAGCAGGTCCCTTGTGGAGCTTTTATAATGCAAAGTTATGAGCCTGCTGCTGATCAGCATTTCAGCATATTTCTCCTCATAGTTTGGTAACACAAGATGAGAGCTCTTCTGGCTGTTCTGAACCAATGTCAGGAAGTGACCTAATGCAGTGGCTACATTTTTTAAATTGACTTGCCCTCTTTCCTGAGCTTGCAATATGATCAATTAGAAAAAGTAAGGCGATGATTCATCAAGAGCACAGGAAATGCTGTATACCAAAGAAACAAATCTCAGCCCCTACATTTATTATTCTAGGTTTCATGAGACAGACTAATGGATTAAATGCATTTGTAGTACAGCTGCCAATGAAGTGCTTCTGTTTTGTCTGAAGAAGATCAGAAGTTTTCCGTGCCCTTTGCTTAGAGAAATGTAACAAATAATGGCATTTCAAACAGTAGTCCGTTTGGTATTAAGATTAAAGGAGAGCCACTCAGCTGACTGATGATTGCATTGTCTGGCCATGACTTTCTGAAGTAGCCTTGGCAATGGATGCAGAGGCCAGGTCTGGGATGCAACACAATGGTGAGGCAGTTGTCAGTAATGAATGTAGCGTTCAGTGTCTTGTCTGGTGTCCCAGGGGCAGACAAATAATGCGAGAGCTCTTATCGAAACGGGCAGGCAGTGCACAGCCTCTGGGGAAAGCGTGCACCAACTTGTACAGCACTGATGCATCTAGAAAAATCGCGGAGCTGTACTGATGTTGATGTCCTCTTGGAGGAACCTGATCCAGTCTAGTTGGCTGGAAGGAAAACAGGCCAGGGGCGGGTTTGGGGGGGAGGCGGAGGCACGGGGCAGTTGCACCCCTTTGATTCCTGGACCACCCAAACATCTGTCTAGGAGGGGCAGCATCATTTCTATACAGACAGCACTGGGAGAATCAACTGAGTTCATGGCTCATCATCATCTCCCTGATTGCTGCTAATCTCTCTCCACTCCACAGGTGATAACAACTCTCTCCTTTTTTATAGTCTCGATGTTCCACTACGCAAACTTTTCTTCTGCAGTTTTGCTGCTAGCCAATGGCAATGGCTCTCATTCATTTCACAGCCTTGCAGACTGTTTTTAGCTCTGGCTAACTCAAGTGTGGTAATAGTAATTCCTATATAGAACTGACTGACAGAGAAGTACTAAAGGACTAACTTTAAGGTAGGGAAGTTGCACTGGGAAACCACAGTCCCCTGGAACTGTTCACATTTCTGAAAATAATCCTAGCTTGCAGCGTATTAAACATGGGCCCGCCTCGACTTCAGAGACTTCTAGGGAGTTTGTGTGTATGTTGCAAACTTCACTAACTACCAGGACACCTCAATTATGGAACAACCAAGACTCAACCACATGAAATACAACCACAAAAATCTTAAGATTTACTTCCTGACAACCAACAGCACAGCAATAGCTTAATCACCCATCCCCACGGCTTCCTCCAATCCCACAGGTAACACTTGAGTGGAAGGGAGTGTCCTCCATCATCATGTGCACAGATATGCCTTTGATAAGCCAGTTTCTACTAGTGCTGTTATCATAACGGATCCCATGATTTCCTTTGGCGTTTAAACGTCACAGCAGTTTCTGCGGCCTTCATGGTAGGGAAAGGTAACATCCCAGGTCCACCTGGTAGCTAAAGTATGACTCTAGCTTATATAAACCAGCTGGAGTGAGTTTTAAACATCTTTGAAGGAAAGAATGGTTAATAAGCTGGCGGGGGTGTTCTGCATGAATAGTATTTGAACCTTCTTACAAGTTTAAAATCCTTTTACTTAAGGGGGTCATTTAGACATAGGCCCTTAGAGGTGTTTAGGTATCCAGGTATAGAGGTATTTAGGCACTTTGGATTTCAGTGGAATTTGGATCCCTGAAAACTTTTGAGGATCTGAACGTTAACTCACGGCTTTAAGCTTTAAAACTTCCCGTCAGTCAGATGCAACTAGAGTGGTGCATACTGCTGCTGATTTATAAATGAAACACCATATGTCTCTCATAAGCAACATTTTTTCTGGAGCTACAGTACCTCTCAAATCTAGCCATACTGTGTGCCAAAATCCTCTTTGTCTTCCTCCTCCTTATCCTATATCAGCAACACTGCTGGGCCTGTCACATGGAGAAATGTTCTTCATCACCGCAAGTGTAGGCAGTGACATTTCAAACTGTTGCTCAGACTGACACTATTTTTCTGTGGGGGTTTCCTTGTAAATCCAAGGGGGTTTGGAGGAAGTAATTGCTTCTTCTTGGGCTCAGCCATCATCTGACACTATGTATTGTTTAGCAAAGACTTTGGAGTCAGGATGGCTGGAAGTGAGCTTCCATTTAGCACATGAGTACTGTTAGTCTGAGTCTGACTAATGGTAGCAACCCAAACATTACAACTTTGTCCCACAGCATGAGAACCTTTAACTGGAATTGGCTAGAAACGGACTATAAATAAAAGTGAAACTTGTCTAATCTACTCTATTTTCAAGCTGCGAAAAAAAAGCACAGGATAAGCACATAGCACATGGTAGCTAGTAGAAACATATTTTAAATGTTTTAATTTTTTTTTTTTTAGCATTAAAAAATAAATATATCACTTTTAACTTGAAAATGATTCTCTTTAGCTGTTTTCTCATAGTTCAACTGTCTGTAAAACAGTGTCGTTTGGAAGCTTTTTGGACCGAGGACTGCTCCTTATATGTATAGTGCCAAGCACAATGGAGGCCTTTTCCATGACTGGGATTCACAGGCACTACAGGCAACCCCTGCTTAGTGCTTTTAATTGGTTCCTGAAAAACCGAGCATTAAGCAAAACCAAAAGCATTTGATGAACCAAGATGGTGACCGCAGTTGTTTTTAAATGACCCAAGATGGCAACCACAAGCATTATAATAAAACTCGCCGAGCGCTAAGTGAAATCATGTATCAATTTAAAATGAGTGTTATATTGAAATAGCGCTAAGTGAAACAGCATTAATCGGGGGTTGCCTGTATAGATGTATATGGAATAAAGCTACCACCCAGTGCTGATGGGTAGGACTCACCATGCGATAAGTTCTACTGCATGCTCAAATACGTTAGCAAACATAGCAAGTGTTCCCCTGCCCAAAATGGGAGCTCAGCTATCTTTAAAACACAGACTTAAAATTCTTCTCTTATCCACTGGTTTTATTTATATCACAGGAAAGTTTTTGCTGTTTAATATTTGTTGGGAAGCCATCAGTAGTTATTTCTACCAACTGAAAGCAACAAGAAAATTGACAAGGAGCAAAATTGAACTCAGCCAACAGGCTATTTATGACTCTATTCGATGTTTCTACTTTCTAAGGGCAATAGCAAATGTCAGTGTGGTTACAGTCTGGAAACTCATCGCTTGACACCAGAAAAGAACAGTGACCTGCCCAATAATGGAAGCATTCTCTCTCTTTCACGGCAAGAAGTGATTCAAGAAGTTTACTGGGCTTGGCATTTAAAAAGCAGCATTTGTCTCTGATGAACTGTGTTAGAAGTAGGGACCAAGAACAGTGCGTGTCTACGTGATGCCATGTCTGTAAAATGTTTGGAGAGGGTAGTAAGGTACTAGTATTTGAGGAAGGGCTGTGGAAGTATCCAGGCCACTGGGAGAGATAAGGTCAGAAAAGATGGTAGGTGACATAGGGAAAACCGACTTTATGGTGAAGGGTTGGGAAGAGCTCTCCTAAAGCAAGGTTGCTTGTCACTGTTAATCTTCTACAGTGCAATAAATCTGATGGGATTTCTTCAGCCTCTCAACAAAGTGCTCAGTGCAAAGAAAAAGGAAAAAAAACCCCGCAATGAAAATGAGATTCCTCACTCAGAACAGGAGTCAAGGGAGTATTGAGTGTCCCGTTCAGACTTTTTCTTATAGGTTTATGACAGAATTCATGTCTTTGCAGATTTGGGTTATTTAGTGCTCCTAGCTGCTTACTGAAGGTAAGGGCCTAACATAGGTGCCTATAATACTTGACTCCCTTTGGAGGTTAAGGCCTAAATCCTTAAAGATACTTAGGTATCTAAGTCCACAGATAAGACACCACTGATATTTTCAAAGACCACTCAGTTCTGCCTAACCTTGAGGCATTCCAGTCCCATGTTTGCAAAGCTGTGTGTGGCAGGGCACTGTTGGTGCCACTGTTGGTGCCAGCAGGTGCTTGATTGCGGTGGCCATTTTAGAGCTCTGGCCGCCTGTATAAATAGGGTGATTTGCTGATGGTAGGCTAGGCTGCATTGCCTGGCTGCAAGGCTGCATGCAACATTCTTGGAGGTAAGGGCAGGAGCTTAGGGGGATGGTTTGGAGGTTCCTGGTCCTGGGCATGACCTAAAACTGCACCCTGCTGGGAGTGGGTGGCCTGGTGGGGCTCTCAGGGACATGGGAGCCCCCAGGAAATACCAGGCCAGTTATCACCCCAGTGAAAGGTGGGTCAGGGCACCTTAACCCTTAGCCCCCACATTGCTGTGGGTACAAGGGGGCCAGGCATGGATATAGCCACCTGAGCCCAGGGAGTGTGCAAGACCCAGAAGGCCAGGTGCAGCTGTGGCCACCTGAGCCCCACTGGGGAGGGAAGCCCTGTAGCCCCAGTGAGAGGGGAAACCAGAGGGCTGGGAGCCCTGTGTGTGTGTGTGTGTGTTTGTGTGTGTATATGAGTTGCTTGCTGAGGGGCATGGGGCACCATGCAGAGTAAGGGAACTTGCATGAACTGAAGGGCTTGCATGGTGAGGCCAGCATGTGAGTATTGAAGCCTGTTGGCCCAGAGGGATCACTCAAGGAGGAGCAGGGTGGAGGAGTGTGGCCTGGTAATGGGCTGTATGCCAGAGGCCCCAGTGAAAGAGGGGTGGAGTGAAAGAGGCTTCCTGTGAGAATGGAGGTGGTATAAGTGGGGCTCACCGAAATGTGGTGGGACCCAACACATGACTGGGCAGTGAATATCAAGGGCTCTACAGGAAAGATAGGACAGGCAGGAAGGGTGGGGGTGTGGCACTCTATGTCAAGGAGCAACACGCATCCACAGTGAGTAACTCTGGGTCAGAGGAGGAGCAAACGGAAGTGCTCTGGGTCAGAATACAAGGGGGTCAGGGAGGAAGGGACTTAACAGTGGGGGTCTACTACAGACCACCCAACCAAGGAGAAGATCAAGACAAGGAATTCTTAAGCCAGCTCATGGAGATAGTTGGGTCCAAGGATGTGGTCATCATGGGTGACCTAAACTTTCCAGACATCTGCTGGGAGGAGCAGACAGCCAGGTCTGACCGCTCACGCAGGTTCTTAACTGACATACAGGACCTCCATCTAACCCAGGAGGTACACAGCCCCACTAGGGGAGATGCCTTGTTGGATTTGGTCCTGGACACGGGTGACAACCTGGTATGGGGTCTGCGGGTCCTTGGCCACCTGGGCGATGGTGATTATCATCTGCTGGAATTCACCATCCAGTGCAAGGTGGTGAAAGCCTCCAGCAAGGCAGCAGCCCTTGACTTCAGGAAGGCAGATTTTAACGAGGTGAGAACTAGTGGGGGAAACACTGATGTCCCAGAGCTGGAGGGAGTTGAGTGTTCAGGAGGAGTGGTCGTTCCTTAAGGAGACAATCCTCCAAGCTCAAAGGGAAGTAATCCCTACATGAGTCAAAGGGGGCAAGAGGGCGCAAAGGCCCCCATGGCTCACCAAAAGCATCTGGGAACGTCTCCAAACAAAAAAGGTGTACACCCGTTGGAAGGGAGGGGCCATCACAAGAGAGGGCTATACCTCAGTAGCTTGGGAATGTAGGGGGGTGGTCAGGAAGGCCAAGGTGGAAATGGAGCTGGGACTAGTGACCCAGATCAAGGACAACAAGAAGTCCTTTTTCAAATACATCGGGGGGCAAAAGAAGGTGCCAGGTAACATGGGGCCTCTGCAGGACACGCACGGAAATCTGGTCATCTCACCAGATGGTAAAGCTGACATATTGAACAACTTCTTTGCCTCCGTATTTCTGAGGAGGGACCCGGATATCTCCCCCACTGGCACCCCTGAGGGCCCTGTGAATGGCACACCCAGGCCTAGGGTTAATGAGGACCTTGTCAGGGAACTTCTGGAGGGACTAGATGTATTTAAATCCATAGGTCCTGATGATCTCCACCCCAGAGTGTTGAAGGAACTAGTAGGGGTCATTGCGGGACCTCTGGCACAGCTCTACGAGCACTCCTGGTGCTCGTGCGATGTGCTGGAGGACTGGAAAAGGGCCAATGTGGTCCCCATCTTCAAAAAAGGGAGGAAGGAGGATCTAGGAAACTATAGGCCCGTGAGTCTTGCCTCAGTCCTGGGGAAGCTTTTTGAAGGAATTCTCCTAGCACATGTCCAGGAAGGGCCAGCAGGGGAGGTTATGCTCAGGGGCAACCAGCATGGGTTCATTAGGGGCAGGTCTTGTCAAACCAACCTGGTGGCCTTCTATGACCAGGTCACCAAGTCCTTGGATGCAGGTGTCGTAGCGGATATAGTCTTTCTGGACTTCAGGAAGGCCTTCGACACTGTCTCTCACCCCATTCTCAGTAAGAAACTAGGAGGCAGTGGTGTTGATGCCTACACGGTCAGATGGGTCACTAACTGGCTGGAGGGCCGCACCCAGAGGGTGGTGGTGGATGGGTCTTATTTGACCTAGAGGTATGTGGGCAGTGGGGTTCCCCAGGGCTCAGTCCTCAGGCCTGCACTATTCAACATCTTCATCAGTGACTTAGGCAAGGGGGTAAAAAGCACCCTGTTCAAATTTGCAGATGACACTAAGATGTCGGGGGAAGTGGGTACGCTAGTAGGAAGGAACAGCCTGCAAGTAGATCGAGACAAGTTATGGGGAGGGCCAAAGAGAACAGGATGGGGTTCAACACTGACAAGTACAGGGTATTGCACCTGGAGAGGAAGAACCAGCGGCACACCTACAGGCTGGGGAACTCCCTTCTCGCCAGTGTCGAGACAGAAAAGGATCTTGGAGTCATCATTAACACCACAATGAACATGGGCCGACAGTGTGGGGACGCGATCAGGAAGGCTAACCATACCTTGTCGTGCATCCACAGATGCATCTCAAGCAGGTCCAAGGAGGTGATCCTCCCCTTCTACGCGACACTGGTCAGGCCACATCTGGAGTACTGCATCCAGTTCTGGGCACCGCACTTCAGGAGGGATGTGGCCAATATAGAGAGGGTTCAAAGGAGGGCTGCCCACATGATCAGGGGTCAGCAGGGCAGGCCCTACGAGGAGAGACTGAGGGACCTGAACCTGTTCAGCCTCCAAAAGAGAAGGATAAGAGGGGATCTAGTGGCAGTCTACAAACTAGTCAAGGGGGACCAGCAGGCATTGGGAGAGTCCCTGTTTCCCCCAAGCACTCCTAGGAGTTACAAGAAACAATGGACACAAGCTAGTGGAGGGTAGTTTCAGGCTAGACATCAGGAGGTGTTACTTCACCGTCAGGGCAGCTAGGAACTGGAACCAACTTCCAAGAGAAGTGGTGCTGGCTCCTACCCTGGGGGCCTTTTAAAAAAAGGCTGGACGAACATCTGGCCAGTGTCATTTGACCCAGTACTCTTTCCTGCAACAGCAGGGGGTCAGACTAAATGATCTCCTCAGGTCCCTTCTGACCCTACCAACTATGAGTGTGCGTAGAGTCCAACTTTGGACTCAGTTTGCTCTGGTCTCAGGCTAGGAGTAATTGTCACCTGAATGCCATCTGTGAGGCATGGGCTGCAGTGTATGGGAGGAACAGAGCAGCAGGTAGCACCCCCTGGCATCGGGGCAAGAATGGGCAACCTCCCGCCTTAATGAGAACCAATTAAGAAACAACAAGGCGTGGCAGCTGAGGGCGTGGGCGGTTGGCCCAGAAACAGGTGGCCAGGCCAATGATAGATCGGCCCTGGGAAAGCCCCCTGCTACACTGTGCACGTGTTGAAACTGTTTCACAGCTGATGGGCTACTTTGAGCCCTACCTGAAGCACCAGGGAGAAACCCCCAAGTGGGATACTCACACCCACAAGCAAAAAGAAAAAAGAAAAAACCCCAAACCAAATCAGGTATTGCACAATAACTATTGCTTGCTAGCTCTCACATCAGCAAGCCAAAGGGAGGCCTCTAATAGGACAGGAAAATATAGGGTCCATATGAGCAGGACAGTGACACAGACAGTCTGGACTTCTAGGATGTGGACTACCTAAGTGCTTTAGGTGCCCAACGGAAGAAGGAGGTTGACAACTGAGGATCTTGAGTGTAAGAAGGCACCTAGCTCTGGCCCTGTAGGTTAATTATTTTTGTGCGCAATCCCTCGTCTCTCCCTACCTTGCTCTTCGGTATTTCACTCCTGGCTTGTTAACTTCTGAAAGTCTATTCCTTACACGCTTAACTCTTCCCTTACACCCTACTGGGAACCTGACACAGGCTACAAGTTCCAACAGTTGTAGGCTGACTCTGGGACATCATGCTGGTTGGAGCACAAGCACCTTTAAGGATCTCAGCATAGGCACTTTTGAAAATCCCACTAGGCACCAAAATACCTTTGAAAATTTGTCTCTAAATGGTCACATCTTCAGTTTTCCAACTACTAGCAACTTCATGAGAGTTTCTGATTACTGAATACTTTGAAAATCTGGCCCTTGTTGGCTGAACCTTACCTCATTCCCATTGTGGTCAAAGTGGACAAATACAAAATGCTGTTCAAATCTCCATCTATGTTTAGTCTGAACACTTAATCAGACAGAACTTGGGACTACTAGCAGGTAATTTGAGCTTAAGTTTTCATTTCAGCTGGGGGGCAGGGAGAGGAAGCTTTCCAAAAAACTAATATTAGCAGATATTTCCTCAATGTTTTTTTGAAAACATAATTTTAAACCATTTCCCTAGAGCCTTATATTTGCAACTCGGATTCTGCAGTGTTATGAGGCTGTTCATGAACCAATAAGGATAAAAGATTGCAAGCAAGAGTGAGAGTGACTAGTCTGTGTTCATTATCTGAAGTGAATTAAATGTAGAAAGCAAACAAGCACTGTAAATTGTGAAAAAAGTCAAACCTACAGCATTTTAACTTTATAATTCCATTTTAGCACCCAAGATGCTACTAAAAACACAGATCATATTTGCTTTTGATTAAAAAAAATATATATATATATACAGCTAGAGCTATTATGCTGGCATATGTGAGGTAGTGGAAAAAACCTGAGATGAGAAATAGACACATTATTTTACTTAATGATGTCCACTTATGGGTACAAATAAGCTTATGTCACACCCAGGTAAGTGGCCTGCTTTAAGGAACAGCACAGCCCCAGGGCTACAGCAAGTGGCTGGGTTTTCCTAGCCCTAGGGCTGGGCTGTAAATGCATGCAGACGTTCACTAGGTTGGGCTTATTGATCTAAACCTAGTTCCCCTCCTGAAGGAAACCAACTTAGATGGGTGTGCAATTTTGGGGCAATTTATGCCCTGTGAATATCTGAACAACCAGGCATTTAGATCAACCTAACTTTGCTTAGATCAATCAAAATGTAATATTTGAATCGAAAAAAGTGTCATCCCCTTGTTACCCCTATAATAAGACTTATTTCTGCAAAAAATTGAGCTGGGGTAAAGCAACATCTACAAAACTGAGCTTTGTACATTTAGGAGTTTCTCCTAGGCTGTTCATCTCAAGGGGTTTTCTGACTAGAGTAGATTAAATTAAACAGTTACAGCCTATTGGCTTCTCTCCCAGGATAAATGGAAGAGATGGGTCGCTATAGAGGCTTTATAGCCAGTTCAGAAATGCAAATATGGAAGGAACCAGATACGCCAGTTGTATGCATTCTCATAGCTCAGATAAAGTCTGCTGAAATGAATGACCATTCACACCAGCTCTGGAGTTGGTCCTACAATATTAATACAGCAAACAATCCCGTAGTAATGCACTGGAAAAGAAAATCTGGTAGATCCATTTAAGACGCTGTTAATTCCCATCATTGATGGGATTTATTAAGTCCTAGATTCAGCTAAGCACAGCCATTAAAAGCCACATTTTCCCAGGGAGTTAGGCACCTAAGTACTTTGGGGAAATCACAGTCTCAGTGCCTTGATTTAGGCATTCTCTAAGAGGATAACACAGTTTAGTATTATGGGCACTCTTGCTGCTTCTTTTAGAGTATTGCACTAGCACTAGGCAGAATTAGGCAACTGGACCATTTGAACGACTGGTCTGATCAGCAATAGCAATTCTCATTCTTAGGGGGGTTTTTCCAGTGAAACAAACAACAAATAAAGGACCCTTAGAGAGAACCACGCACGTAATGTAGCTGAAAACCTTCTCTCTACTTCCTCATTATTCAGCATCTAACGTAAAGCATACCGATTTTCCATTTTGTTACAGACTTCACTGTAACACCTTCCTCCTTTTGGAAAAATACTTCCTGCACATGATAAATAATTTATTCACAGTTTCTCTATAAAGTACATGATGGCTAGAAGAGGTTAATACATTTAACAAACAAATGAACCACAAGGAAATCTGGCATATATAGGACAATGCATGAGCCTTAATTCTTTTATATAGGCACAAACACCAGCTCCCAACAAGATAATCATAAAAAAATTCATTTCAACAAAAATGTGTTTTTGGAGAGATAAGAATACGTTTTATTTTAATGCTGTTTGTAGTAAACATCACTATGAATATTAAGAAAGTACAGCTTATATTTTTCACAGTTGTAATTTACATTTGCAAACTGTTTTGTTCCCTGTGGTCAGTTAAAGGAGTAAAGATTTTACTTTAATTTCTCTAAATAAATAAATAAATGAAATAAAATTTGTCTTGTACAATTGCACCATCGCTGTTCACCCTCAAGCATTTCAGTTCTGGGTTTTTATTTTGCCCAATATTGCCCATTATAGCCGTCTCATCACCTCATACATTTGCCTACTATGAGCTAGAGTTTTGTCCCAGTAGAAGGTCTTAGATGGGCGACTGTTTATTTCCATCATTTGGGACTCGGAGGTGGAGGTACTGCCTGCAGCAGCTTTTGTTCCTTGAAGAGGCACCAATGCCACCGCAGGGGAGGGGAAAAGTCAATAAAACCAGTTCTGTAAAGCCTCGCCTTTATCTTTTTTTTCACATTTGGAAATAAGTGTTTGTATTTTGGGTGGCTGCTAACAGGAGTATTACGTCTGGTAGTGAGAGAGTCCATTGCCCCACAAATCATGGAACAATATGCTGATCAAAGTAAGCATTCAAGCACCCACTTTATGTGCCACTGAAGTTGAGAAAAGGAACTCACACACCCACATGCACCACCCCCCTAGAGAAAGGACATGTCTTCTCTTGGGTTTTACCCAGTGATTCTGCCGTTTTGTCTTGAGCTTGACTACAATGCAAGAATAATTTGTGTTCTCGTATACCACTTCTTTTTCCGTTTTTTCCTCTTTTCCACAAGATCCTCAACATAGCAGAACAAGCTATAATTACCAGGCTGAGATTTATAAAACAATCAGCCACAAGCAAAAAAAGTGGGTGGTGTCAAGGGCTCACCATGGTCAAGACTGGCTGTTCGTGGCATGCCTGAGGGCAGACATTTAGCTGCCATGGAGAGTTTACTGGAAAAATTCTAAGTAACTAGAGGTGCCTGCACACATGCGGGGACACTGCTCTGATGCACTGTAATTACAGTGCATTGGAGCAGACTCAATTAATCAAGTCTGTTGGAGGGTGATAATTAGTGTGCTTCAGCAGCCTCTGCATCTTGTGTATCCCATGTCCCTGTGCTTTAAAATGGCGACGGGGGCGTTTAAACTAAACATTGTCGAACAAGCTTTAGTTAAAGTGCCCCTGCCACCATTTTGAAGCGGAGGATGGTGAATATATGAGACGCTGAAGGTGCTTTAGTTAGAACAGCTCTTGAAAGCAGCTCTAATTAAAGGGCCCCTCCCCTGGAGCACATGTAAAGATGCCCTAGGTGCTTCCAGCGTTAGCATCAGATTAGATTTTGGCAAACCATATTTTGGAGTTAGGGATCCAAAGAAATAGTTGCATACCTACATCCCTTTGTGGATCGAGGCCCTGGACTCTAGAGCCCCTTCCACTGAAGAGAACTGATAGAATCAGGAGGAGAATTTAAAATCTGCAGTCAAAACCGACAGAAAACCTGGAAGATCTGGAAAGTAGAAGAGTACTAGAATGGCTAGAGGGGCTGAAAGCAATTATCCTCTACAATATTTTGAAACATGGATTCCCAAAGCATTGACACTTCTGGTCAAATCAAATAATATCAAGATTGATAGGGTCAGAGGACTGGGGTAAGAGTATACAACAGAAAGTCAACTAAATCATGCCCAGTGATAGCATGGCTGTGCAACCTGAGAGAAACAACTTTGGGGGGTGGTATCCTTATGTCAAGATTATCGGCTAGGCAAACAGAGGAGGAAGGCAGGATTCAAGCAGCTCCACGGGGAAAAAAAAAAAAAAACTTTGATTTTTCTCTCTGATATTCTTAGCAACCCTGAATATATATCAGGCAGGTCAAACTTACACTTCCTACATGCCAAGGGAAGCCCAGAAGTTCCTGACCTCAGTGCTGGAAGCAAGAACAAGTAGGAACTGATTAGACTCACGTTAAGTATATCTCACCTGAGGGCTCATTAGGTGTAAGGGAAGGGAATTGGGATGCCTTTGGAATGTAATAAAATACAGTGCTTGTGTTGTAAGAAAAATACTGCCATGGTGGCAGAAATTTATGTAATGAATGTTATGCTAAGTTTATTAGGAATATGTTTTAGTAGTTGTTTTAAACAAGTAATGGCCCAAGAGCTAAATAGTAGGAAAGTTTATCGTTTTTATTAAGTATATTGGAAAATAAATATAGTACAAAGAATCAGGAGAAAATGAAGATTAGAATGAATAAAGTGTATGGTTTATGTGACAGTTATGAGGTTTCGTTATAGTTAGGGGATATAGTGAATGTAATTGCAGGGAAGGTAATCAACACATAGTGTAGAGCTACAGATATCAGGGAGGTAGGGTGGTGGAAGATGAGGAAGTATTTCATGGGAAAGATAATACTGTCCATGCTCAGAAATGGGTAAATGGATCAGAAGCAATATGGGTCTCTGGAGTGGTAGAGGACTAAACTACCCAATAAAAACAAATGATAAAAAAAGAAACAAAAACCCCCACAATATCAAGTTTAGCACAAACGCATCTCTGATGCTGCATCTGCTTTCAGGAAATAAGGTCCAATTCAAGATGGAGAAAAGTTATTCATATATTGATAATTATATGAAGGACAATCCCTTTCAGGTAAACAGTAGGTGGTGGGACATTATACAAGTAGGAGGAGGATACATTAATTCATGAGAGTTACAGAAAAAAAAATAAAGGGAAGACCAGGCATACTTAGAAGGATAAATTTACTGCTTATAGAAGCAATGAAGTGATTAGTCAAGGCAGGCTTGCACCAAGTGATTAAGGAGGCAAAAAATGTTTTAGAAGCATCAATTACAACCCCCCCCCCCCCCCCCGAAAAAAACCATAAAATAGGCAGCTTTTCTATTTGGCAAACAAATGGTGTACCAATGGGGAAAACCAGGAAGGTTACTGGATACAATGATCTCAATGATTGCAGGATTTCTTTCACATAATGAAAGAGAAATGCTAAACAACTCGAGAATATTATCCAGGAGCACATCTGCAAGGGGCCAGCAGGGGAGATTATGCTTAGGGGCAATCAACATGGATTCATTAGAGGCAGGTCCTGTCAGACCAACTTGGTGGCCTTCTATGACCAGGTCACAAAAGCCTTGGACGCAGGTGTTGCGGTGAACGTAGTCTTTTTGCACTTTAGGAAGGCCTTTGACACCGTCTCTCACCCCATCCTCATTAAAAAAGTAGGCGACTCTGGTGTCGACACCTACACAGTCAGATGGGTCACAAATTGGCCGGAGGACCGCACCCAGAGAGTGGTGGTGGATGGGTCATTTTTTACTTGGAGGGATGTGGGCAGTGGGGTCCCCCAGGGCTCGGTCCTCAGGCCCGCACTGTTCAACATCTTCATCAGCGACTTGGACAAGGGGGTGAAAAGCACCTTGTTCAAATTCATGGATGGCACTAAGATGTGGGGAGAAGTGGGCACGCTAGAAGAGAGGGACAGACTACAACTAGATCTGGACAGGTTACAGGGGTGGGCAGATGAGAATAGGATGGGTTTTAATACAGACAAGTGCAAGGTGCTGCACCTGGGGAGGAAGAACCAGCAGCAGACCTACAGGCTGGGGAACTCCCTTCTCGTCAGCACAGAGGTAGAGAAGGACCTTGGAGTCATTATTGATTCCAAGATGAACATGGGCCGCCAATGTGAGGACGCAGTCAGGAAGGCTAACCATACCTTGTTACGCATCCATAGATGCATCTCAAGCAGGTCCAAGGAGGTGATCCCCCCCTGCCACTGCATGTGACACTGGTCAGGCCGCCGTTGGATTACTGCGTCCAGTTCTGGGTGCCACAGTTCAGGAGGGATGTGGACAGCATGGAGAGGGTCCAGAGGAGGGCCACCCACCTGATCTGGGGACAGCAGGGCAGGTCCTATGAGGAGAGGCGATGGGACCTGAACGTGTTCAGCCTCCACAAGAGAAGACTGAGAGGGGATCGAGTGGCCACCTATAAACTTGCCAAGGAAGACCGGCAGGCAATGGGAGAGTCCCTGTGTCCCCGAGCACTACTGGGGGTAACAAGGAACAACGGCCAGAAGCTGACTGAGAGTAGATTCAGGCTAGACATCAGGAGGCGCTACTTCACTGTTAGGGCGGCTCGGAACTGGAGCTAACTTCCAAAGGAAGTGGTGCTCGCCCCTACCCTTTGGGTCTTCAAAAGGAGCTAGACAGCCACCTAGCCGGGGTCATTTGACCCCAGCATCCTTTCCTGCCCATGGCAGGGGGTCGGACTTGATGATCTGCTTAGGTACCTTCTGACCCTACTAAGTATGAAACTAGGTAATGGTAATGAAAACCAGGGCAGCCCTGGGCAGGTAGAAAACACCTTTGATTTCCAGAGAAGTTACCCATGTTTTAAACACTTAATCTTTATCAGTGACTCCAGGTTTCTGAAACAGCAGAGTGCTTACTGGGCACCTATCAAGCAGGTGCAGTTCTGATACATAGATCAGATATGGATTAATTTGATCAGATGGTCTGACTGCCCGCTTTGATTAGGACTAAAATACTGGCACCTGGATTACAAAGAGTAATGAAGAACTTGGTTCATTAAAACCGAACTGGCCTCCTAAAGGGAGGAAACACTTGAAGAAGACAATTTCTACATGTGGAAGAAAATTTCTACACGGGCTTCAGCAATCCAGCATTAATAAAGAAGCAATTCTAACCATGAGTAGAGAAAAGGTTTTGTTTTGGTATAATGCTGTTCAAGATGTTGGCAAAATATAGTTTTGGGGGATACATTCAGAGTAGGATCAAAACAATCTATAAACACATTTCTGCGTTTACTTGGGGAAAAGCTGCAGAAACAGAGCTGAAATCCTTGTACACAGGGCCAGGATAAAGCTGTTCCTCATGCTTGATTCTGTTATTGAACTATTAGCACAAGAGGTTGGGGCAATGAATGTTCATACAGGGAGGAGAAAATGAAGTTTCCATGCTAGCTGCCTTCTACTTCCTCACTTGCCACCGTCAAAACACATTTGAGTAATACTTGAAGATTTAATTCAGGAATTGGGGTGCAGACTAAATTACTCACAGTCTGAGATAGTATGTGTTAGTTCTAAACCATGATCGATGCCCACTGGAAGTAATGAGCAATAAAATTAGATATTTAGTTTTGAATGTACCACCTAGAGTAGGGGAGCTATTTAATTAGTTATTGAGCCATTCGTGAAAATTATTGTCAATGACCTAGACAGGCGGACACTATTAGCATTGACATCAACTGGTAGTACATAAAAAGGATGCCCTGCATCATTTTCACACCTTACTGTCCTCCCCACGAGATGTCTAAGAATTAAAATGCAACAGCTATCATGTCTGATTGACTAGGGTGGAGCAGTGCTACGAGATTTTAAAAGGTAATTGGATGGCACAACTCAATCTAGTACTGGAATGGCTCTCTAGTGGGGAGAATCCATCCTGGATAAAGACAGAACAAAATTGGCAACCTATGTCTTTATATAATTGTGTATTAGACTTAGATTCCAAAATCTTGGCACCCACAAACCTTTCCCCGTTACTTAAATATGCATTTATTAATTAGGAATCTGGACTATTGGTAGAGGTGATCTCTTTTATTAGACCAACTAGATTTTTGCAAAAAAAATTCTTTAGCTCTGCCTAGCTCTCAGGGCTCTCCAGCTAAGCTGCTTCTGCTCCTAAGGGAGCAGGCAATGGTATACTTTAGTGCCCTGCGACACTAACCACCTTAGAAAATTTCTACCAGGGCTTGACGTTTCAGTATTCAAGGTGATGTCCAGACCAAATAGTCCATGACCGTGGTTTTAAATGGCAAACTGCATACAGCTAGATTACGGAGTGCAGAATGTAAATATGAAACAAGAGCAAACAAATAAAATAAAAAATGGAATAAGACAATGGAGATGATAAATACTGGCTTCAATGCTAACCGGATAGGGCAAAGTTCATTACTATCTGCTTCATAGAATGTATTTCTCTATATTGCTATATAATAAAATACATGATATCATCCCAGAAGTCTGTACAAAATGCGAAGTAGTCAGTCCCTTTTTCAGACACATGGTAGGGGAAAGCTGCATGGTGAAAAGATTTTGAAAATCCACCCTGAAAAAATATAATAAAAAAAGTACTAGAGGTAGAACTCTAACAGGAGTTAATAATGTATATTAGGGGTTGGTCTGTTATAAAGATTTAAGTTGGGAATAGAGAAGCTACTTTTATTCTTGCTTTTTATTAGCAAAGAAAGCAATAATAAAATGTAGATCCAGGCAACAACTTCTTTTATAAAAATCTATAGGAGGGGGGGAGTGGAAAGACTATTAATAGAATATTTGTTAGAAGATTTAGCGTCCTTTGTGAAAGCAATGCCAGATAAACTCACAAAAAATGGGTAAAAAGTAATATTGCATCCCACACAGGAAAGCAACATAATATGAATACTGAAAGCACTGAGATGCTTTGATGTGGGCATAGCCATATATTAATAAGAAAAATAGAATCATACAGTTGCAAAGGACCTCAAAGGTCATTTAGTCCAACCTCCTGCACAGATGTAGACTTCGTTGTTCCTAAACAGATAGTCAAGAAAGGAATATATAGAAGGCAATAACTGCATGACATCCACACCCCTCTGATCCCAAATACTTCCATTCTCCTAAATTTTTACCTTCTGCTTCCTAAGAAAATAATCAGCTTCCAAGTTAATGTAATTTTGGATAAAGTTAAATATACATATAACAAATTATGGTTGCACTTAGATATAAAAGAGAGTCATGATATAACAATGCAGAGTCAATATACTGCCAAGCATTGTTCAGTTTGGAGCAAAAGTATGTATATGGCTCACAACACTGTAATTGCAATGTTTTGTTGTAAATGCTGAGATATCAAAAGATAAAAATCTTCTCCATTAAAAACCATATGTGTGTGTATATATATATATATATATACACACACACACACACACACACACACACACATATATATATATGGTTTTTAATGGAGAAGACTATATATATATTTATATATAGTCTTGAAGCTGCTGGAGTGTACACTACAGTTCTCAACAGTGGGTTTTTTTAACCAGTTTTCTAGGATTCCCACAGTAGCAGTCTCGAGAGCAGAGGGGCAGCAAAAGGCCATGCATGCAAGCATGAATTCAGACCACATGCATATAAACCAAGAGGTCACATTTTAGCCCCATCTGGATCAACAATTTCTCTCCAATATCCAACTCGAAGTGTCTTTTCTGCACTAAAATTATTGTTAATGTAATGTTTCCTGCTCTGGCTGAAAATAGTTTTTATAATCTAAAATGGGATTTAAGCCCAGTCTCCCAATATATAAAGATATTACATTAACCAGCTGAGGTGCTCAGTCATAAAAAGATAACTACCCTCACATAAATAACTCCTGACAATGAGAGCAGGGCTCACGTTTGAAGGTGAGAGAGAACACTGTAGTTTATTGTATTATGGGAATGATAAAAATGATATTTATAGACCAGATTACCGCGACCCTAGTGTGAGCACGGAGAGATTTACACTTTATGGGGAAAGAGAACTTTTTAAGAACTGACATCATCATCAAACAATTTGTGTTTCTCAGTGAATCCGTGAGCTGAGCATGGTGTTTTAATGACTAGAAATCATGAATATTAAACTGGAGAAAAGTTGACAGTATTTAAATGAGCATCATTAAGAGACACATAAATTAACAGGATTTTTAGTTCTTGTGGAACCGCCGTTTCAATGTTAATTAAACAACTGGAGTGCTCTTGTGCCTTTCCAGCAAACTGTCCCTAATGTGCACTGCTGAATATCATTATGGGTGGCTGCCTTGCTGTTTAATTATTTTCAAGCTGATTTTTTTTTTCCATTGCTGCAGTGGTTTTATGCTTGTCTTGCATTCAGAAGGTGATGGGGCTTAATCCCACCGGAGTCTGTCAGTTTGATCTACATGTGGTGCTTAGACTGAAATATCCATTTCTGTACCTAATAAAACATGCACATATAGTGTTGCTGCCTAACCCTGCTGAAAAAGCCCCACTATTGACTGCATTATCTTTGTACGTAACAGCCATTTGATGACTTACTGGGATTTTAGCAGAAGTTCTCCATCACAGTGGTAAACCATTATTTATTCCATTCTTCACACGCAGGTGGTAAAGACTGTGAATTTAGATATACAGAGAGGAAAAAAGCACAATAAGCTAGTATCAGACTCTAGTTATGGAATTAGTACCTATATTGCTGTATGGCACATACGCTGCTAGCAAATTCTCTGGCTGTTCTGTTCCTCTTATTCTTAGACATATATACTTCATGAAATAAAGCTACATGATTTTTCAAACATGGGTATTCCCTGTAAAGGTCAGGGCCTTAGACAGAACACAGGTTGTCTGAGTCCCCTATGAATAGGCCTTATCTTCCCATCATCACTGATTTTTCTGTTGTTTCGAATGGATTTGCAGATGAAGTCCAATCTTCACACTGGAGACTGAACTGTCCCTGCCGCCCAGCGACTGGTACTACATAAGAAGAAGCCACTCCCAGATGTTCACGATGGGCTCAGACTCCACATCAAGCTGCTCCTTAGATGGTTATCCATGGAACCTGCAGACAACCTCAGCCCTGCCAGACATTGGCATACCTGCCCTCCTGCCCTGCCGGGGGCTGCCACAGGACTGTGATGGAAGTCATTCTTCTTCTAGGAGTGGGTGATCCCTCATGCCTAAGATACAACAGAAGAGATCACCTTTAGCTCTGTAGAATTACTCCTTGAAGAGTGGATGGCAGAAATCTCCTCTGCACCAAAGTCAAGGGGACCACAGAGCTATGCTGTCCCCTAAGTTTACAGGATGGGTTGGCTATTCCTTTGAACGAGACACCGCTTCCCTCGAGAATTCCTCCACTGATTGGGGATTTTTGCGAGCAGAGCTCACTTGAAAATCAAAGCCTAAATTAAAATTCTTCGCTGATCACCCATCCCTAGAAGAAGCCTGCTGACTTTGTATTAGAACTTTGCAATGAGCATGGCACCACCACCTTGTACTGGAAGGCAGCCAGTCTTTATAGCTATCGCCATGCTACCCGCTTCCACTCTAAGTCTACCACCAGATCCATTGTTTGCAGCCAAGTTCCACATTACAACCAGATCCGCTCTGATCCCATCACCAGGGTATCTACAACAAAATTTCCTATGCTTACAATACAATCCCCAAACTGTATCTGGTCTGACTTGCTCAGCTATCAACCCTGTGGCAAGAATAATAGAATCCTTCTGGTAGTCTCATACAGCTGAGCTTGAACACCTTAAATGCATCATTAATGATTTCCAACCTCTCCTGGAAAGTAAAGACTATTTCAAGCTAGCCTAGAGCAGAGGTTTTCAAACTGGGACATGCCCCTTTGGGGGGGGAGGGGGAGCGGGGGGTCATAGAGGAACGTTTACAGGGGACGCACATCATCAGGGAGCGCAGGTAAGAAGTCTGCAAGGAGCTGGTGCCCCTGCAGCCTCATGGGGGGACGCAGGGGCAGGGAGCCCCAGGCAGGCTCCGCCAGCCAGCTGCTGCACCTCCAGGAGCCTGGCATGGCAGGCATGCAGCCTAGAGCTACAGTGGGGCCAAGGCAGGAGGTACTGAAGCCGTGGCTGGTGGAGCCCACCCTGGTGAGCTAAGTCGAGCTGAGTCAAACTGAGCAGAGCTGTGGCAGCTGCTAGGATGAGGGGAGCCCTGTGCCTGGCTAAGCTGCTGCTCTGGGGTGAGGGAGACTGGCAGGGTGGGGGGCATGAACAAAATTGTAACTCAAAGGGGTGCTCAGCTCAAAAAGTTTGAAAACCACTGGTCTAGGGGGACAAGATTGTCTTGGCTTATAGGCAGACCCCCAACCACAAATGACATCCCTCCAGCAACAGACTACAAAACTCCAATTCTCACAAAACCATCAGGCCTTGCTATAGACCCAGAAGCCAGCTCTGTGCCCTCTTCAACACAGATCTGAGGAACATGAATTATAACTTCCCCCACCAATGTCATACATGCCATAACTTGCTTACAGTGCCCTTCTGATCTCTACATTGCCCAGAGAGGACAAACCCTATGTAAAAGAGTGAATGGGCAATGATTCAACATCAATTCCAGAAACACACAAAAGCCTGTGGCAGAACTTTAACTTTACTTTAACTTCCCTGTTGGTTTAATAAAAGAGATCACCTCTACCACGAGCCCTGGTTGCTTTTTCCTCTTGACCAATATGACTACAACCTGGATACCTGACCCATGGAAGAGAACAAATTTTAGCTGATTTTTAAATGAAATCCTCATATTTTCCCAAAGAGGAAGCAACTTTGACCACCTGAAACCTGGGATACTGCTCCTGTCTTTGTTCAAGCTAATTTGCATCATCACAGAACCTCACAAGAGGTGAGAGACTCGTTACCAGCTAAGAGCTGCCTGCCCAGAGGAGTTTTCCATCTATTGACTCCTCTGTGAAATCCTATAAAATATGAACTTTCATTTCTACCCAGGAGAACTTTTACAATCTTTTCTCCAATGCCGGATGAAGGGTGTTTGTGCCCAAAAGCTTGCAATTAAACATTTTTTTTTGTTTTGTTTTTGCAAAATCTTGTTGGTCTAATAAAAACAGGGTATGTGTAGATGAAATGAGGGCCCTAAATTGAAGCGGTGGGTTTTAAAAGACACCACTTTAGTTTATAGCTGATTAAACCCCCATGTCCTGCACACACCCCGCTGACTTACCTGCCTCTCCGGCGGGGAGGGCGAGCTGCCAGTGGGCGGAGCGGTCCCTGGGCTGGGGGGGGGAGAGCTGGTTCTTTCCTCTGTGACAGCAGTGCCACCCCCCAGGTGGCACCCACCTGAAGGCACCTAGCTTGGGCAGTCCCAGGGGGCACCACAGCTGTGGAGGGAAGCACCAGGCCCCCACGCAGCTCAGGCAGTCAGGCAGGCTCCAGGAGGGGGACGGGACGAGAGATCAGGTTTGCTGCTTTTCTTGGGCAGAGCTGCCTTCCTGGGCTGCTGCCAGGCTGCCTGCAGGGCTTCCTGCAGATCCACAGAGCTGCACGGAGCCTGGTGCTTTGCTCCACAGCTGTAGAGGCAGCAAACTAAAGCTCCTCAAAGGAGTTTTAGTTTGCTGCGCTCCAAGTCATTTAAGGCTCATTATGCTGCCAAATTTCCTACAATGGCTGGAATTAATGCACAATACGCCACAAAGGCATGCAAACATCTACACCATTAAAGCACTGCAAAAGCATTTAGCCCAATGTAAAGTGTCGTGCACACATGCCCCTCGTTCCATCTACTTGCGGCCTTATCAGTTCTACTGTAAGACCTGTAATGGGCTTTTCCTCTAGACCCATTCAGCTACAACGTGGAGATCCTTAACCTCCCTGGACATTCCTTCACTGACCTCAACCCCCAAAAAACCCAAAACCCAAAACTTTAGAAACCAACTTGTATGTGAAAGTGGTCAGGTTGATCAAGCATGACTTGCCCTTGGTGAATCCATGCTGACTGTTCCTAGTCACCTTCTCCTCCAAGTGCTTAGAAATGGATACTTTGAGGACCTACTTCATGATTTTTCCAGGGACTGAGGTGAGGCTGACAGGTCTGGAGTTCCCTCCTTCTCTCCTTTCTTAAAGATGGGCACTATATTTGCCCTTTTCCAGTCAGCCAGGACCTCTCCTAATTGCCACAAGTTTTCATAGTGTCTCGCCCCATGGACTTGTACACATCCAACTTTTCTCAATAGTCCCTAACCTGGTCTTTCACCACTGTTGGCTGCTCACCTCCTCCCCAAACTGTGCTGCCAGGTGCAGTGGTCTGGGAGCTGACCTTGCCTGTGAGGGCGGAGGTGAGAAAGGCATTTAGTGCTTCAGCCTTTTCCTCATCATATGTCACTAGGTTGCCTCCCCCATTCAGTAAGAGACCCACACTTTCCCTGGTCTTCCTCTTGCTGCTGACATACTTATAGAAACCCTTCCTGTTACTCTTCATGTCCCTTGCTAGCTCTGACTCCAGTTGCGCTTTGGCCTTCCTGATTTCATCCCTGCATGCCCAAGCAATACTCTTACATGCCTCCCTAGTGGTTTGTCTAAGTTTCCATTTCTTGTAAGCTTCCTTTGTGTTTCAGATCACTAAAGGGTTCCCTGCTAAGCCAGCTTGGTCTTCTGCCATACTTGCAAGTCTTCCTGTGCATCAGGATGGTTCATCCTGTGCCCTCAGTAAGGTTTCTTTAAAATACAGCCAGGTCTCCCAGACTCCTTTCCCCCTTGAACTGGGGGAGCCTGCCCATCAGCTCCCTGAGCAAGTCAAAGTCTCCTTTTCTGAAGTCCAGGGTCCTTACTCAGCTGCTCTCCTTCCCACCTTCCTTCCTCTCCTCAGGATCCTGAACTCAGTCACCTCATGGTCGCTGCTGCCCAAGTTCCCATCCACTTCTATGCTCCCCACCAATTCCTCCCTGGTTGTGAGCAGCAGGTCAAGAAGAGCATGGCCCCTAGTTGGCCTCTTTAACACTTGCAATCCAGAAAGTTGTCTCCAGCATGCTCCAAAAACTTCCTAATTGCCTGCCCACTGCTGTATTGCCCTCCCAGCAGATGTCAGGGTGATTGAAGTCCCCCATAAGAACCAGGGCCTGTGATTAGAAAACTTCCATTAGTGAATTTGTGTACAGACACTTGAGGTAACGAGCCGATTGCCCTGCTTTCTCAGGAAGAATGAGAAGGCCTCCCTGCTGCCCCCTCCTGCTTGTGCTTCCTCCAGGGCACCCGCTTCCCCACTTACCTCAGGGCTTTGGTCTCCATCCCCTGGCAAACCTAATTTAAAGCCCTCCTCACTAGGTGAGCAAGCCCGTTTGTGAAGATGCTTTTCCCTCTCTTCATCAGGTGGGTCCCATCTCTTCCCAGCAATCCTTCTTCTTGGAAGAAAATCCCATGGTCAAAGAAGCCAAAGCCATGCTGGTGACAGCATCTGTTCATGCACTGATCTGCAGGATGCTTCTGCTCCTGCCCAGGCCCTTGCCCTTGACTAGAAGGATGAACACCACCTGAGTCCCTGTCCCCTTCACTCTTGCACCCAGAGCCCTGTAATCACTTTTAATCTGCTCAGGGTCACCTCTGGAAGTAACATTGGTGCCCACATGGATGAGCAGAATGGGGTAGTAGTCAGAGGACCAGATGAGTCTTAGTGATCCTTCCATAATATTTTGGATCCAGGCAAGCAGTGGATGTCCCAATACAAGAGATCAGGCCGGCAGATGGATGACTTCATCCCCCGCAGAAGGGAGTCTCCAGCCACCGCTACCCACTGCTTCCTCTTGATGGCAGTGGTCTCAATCCTCCCAACCTTGGAGATGCCTGGCCTGACCTCCTTCACTAATGCAATATGCTCTACCTCCTGCGTTGCTAGGACTCCATATCTGTTCTCCAGGGGAAGTCACAAGCTTCCAGCTTCCAGCTTCCACCTTCCTAGGAGTCCATGTCTTCTTCCTTTTCTAGTGGTGCCTCTGGCAGTCCTTCCTCTACAGTCCTAGAGGTCTCCTCCAGTGGCGTCAGTGGCAAGGGGGGCGGGGGAACCAAACCACTGCTACTTGCCCCCAGGGCCCGCGCTTGTCTGGATGTGACCTAAGGTGTCACCCTGCCCTACCTTCTGCCTGACTTCAGACTAATGTGTTTTATCACCTCTAAATCCATGGATGTGATGGCCAACCTCAAGCCTGGAAAGGAATATTCTATAGTCATCTGGCTCCTAAAAAACATGGGAAGCAACTTTGCTCCATTTCAGGGCAGGACTTCCTGTGTCAGAGAACTGGCACCTTTTGAAGAAAATGGTTTAAGCTTTCCCAAGACCTGCAAGGCAGGACCCCTGCAGTTAATAGAGGTTTAATCTGAACCCATTATGTCATTCCCCAGCAGCAGCAGCAGCCAGCAACATGTGCTGCCTCCTAGCCTGTACAAGATCCACCTTTTCCTGTCAGAGGAGTTGAAATGCATTGTGTTTTAGAAGTTGTACAGTATGGTTCGTAATCTCCAAGTTTGCTGAGGATGACTAGCCCTACAAAAGACTCCTTAGTGACCAGCATCTGTGCCTTTTGTGCTACTTACGTGGAGCAGGGTAGGGACTCTTGTCTAGATAGTAAGTCCAATGCCATCAGTAAGTCGCATGGTAAGGCTCTATCCTTTTCCCTCCTCCCCAAAGGGGACACTATAACAAGAGACCACTGTCTGCTAGTTATGGCTGCACCTTATTGAAACCTGGCAAGCCTAAATACAAATCCTTTGGGACTGTTAAACCATCTGACCTCAACTGATCAATATGTTGTCCTGCAGTGTAATGGACTTAGATGTTGACATACAAACTTTGCAGCTGGTCAGCTAGAGTATCAGATTGGGGCATGTTAAAAATTAGTGAGTTGAGGAGGAAGAAAAAGCCCAGCTACTCTGAGTTCCTCCTATTCTAGAAGTACTACAACTCAGTGGAGGATAATCTTACTCTATTATCACAGTCAAACAAGGTCTGGGAGCATGTATTCTCTCCTAGGACATACATCTCCTAGATGCACATCATGTGCTACTTGAACCCCTATAGCTGTGGGGCTGGTTCATTTCTATTCCCCCTCCTGTTGGTTGTATCTTCAATTGATTGGACTTTTTACATTGAGACTAGACCTCTTGGCAGCATATTGTATTTTTATGCTTGATACACCTGCCCAATAAAGTAGATGGGGATTCAAATGATTGTACCATGCCAGGCTCTCAGTTTATCCTTCACTCTGTTGGGAAGTCTGAAAAAAACATTTAAATAGTTGTCTAGGAGATATGATAGCGTATTTGTTGATGGGGAAAAATAGGGAGTTTTTTTTTACATCTATACCTCAATTTAATTAACTAAAAGTTGTTTCTGAATGTTTTGTCTTCCTACCTACTCTCAGTTGCCTGTATTAATAGAAACAGTTGATAGATGTCTTCAGGGGAACTTCCTATCTAATTAGCAGATATTTCATACTGCATCTTGCCAATAGAAACAAAATTAAAATAACCAAACAAAGCTAATTATGTGATACGCTGAAATACCTGTCATGTAGCTGAATCTACATTTTTCTCCATATTGTACATTAGATCTAGTAACAGGTATTTATACAAACGGCATCTGAGAACTTGATGGGATGCACCTGTGACATATTTATTTTGAAGGTAATAGCAGGAATGTTTCAGGAAGTCCTTAAAGAATATGTCCCAACTAGATATTATCACAGCTCATGAGACTGTGGGAAGATCTTTCAAAACTTTTTTTTCTTTCTTGGTGTGTTTAGATTCATAACTCTGGAGCTTCTAGGTGACAGAAACCCATAGATCTAAATGACCAATGGCCAAAGACAAATAGTACTGAATATAGACTCGAATTGAACCAAAATGGTGAAGTGTCTGACTGCAAATTTTAGTGTAGACTCCACTACCCCACTAGATTTGCCTGGGTTTGGGCTGAGGCCATGAGAAATGAGACTGATTATTATCTATTTACCACTAGCTACCAAAAATGACCTTAGGTCAAAACCCAGGCAAGGATCTCTCAGAGCAAGGCCCAAATTCCCTCCAGACTTGGCCTCAATTCAGTCAAAATTTGAGGCAAGGTTATTAAGGGACCTCCAAGGGAGGTGGTGCTCTCTCCTACCTTGGGGGTCTTTAAGAGAAGGCTGGATAGGTATCTGGCTGGGGTCATCTGACGCAGCACTCTTTCCTGCTGAGGGCAGGGAGTCGCACTCGATGATCTACTGAGGTCCCTTCCAACCCTAGCATCTATGAACAGTCATCTTTTCTGAACCCTTTAGACATAGTCTGCAGATCCCCCTCCCAGGGGTTCATGGACCACAGGTGGAAAACCACTGGTCTAGGAAGAAAATGTTTCCCTTAAGCAGCAAGTTGGGGAAGAGAAACTCATAAAGCTCTTCCCTCCAAGCTGTGAAGCACAGCAACCAAACATACAGCTAAAAAGCCGAGCCCAGCAAAACTCCTCCCCGTCATTTTGCTTTCTCTGTTCATGCAGCCCAGACAGCAGGCAAGGCTCCCTGATTGAACCCAGGCTTGCTTTGGCTGGCAATACCGCATTGTTTCTCAAAGGGCAGCACACTCTGCCACACGTACAAATATTGCAGGAGTTACTCAGACCTCCCTGATTGATCATATAAAGGCCCCACCTGGTTCTTGGAGTGCCTTACAAACATTCCTAAGAGCCTTCAAATTCTTACCTTCCTCTTTCAAACCAAGAAAATCTGAAGACCGTTCTCCGTAAGTGAACTAACCGTCTGATCTAGTACCTTGAGCTGCTTAGTATCTCCTTAACATTTAATTTCCCATGTCAGATTCTAGTTGGTGGCCCAGACCCATGAACACTTGCTGTTGAATGCAGTGCTGAGTACAGTGAGTTATCAGATTGATTGCAATGCATGTTGAACTTGGGAGTAAGCATTGAGCCCTAAATGTTAAATGTATTAGATGCAATTTTGTGCTCCTAATCATTCAGGTGCTTTTGAAAGCTCCACCTGTGCTCTATCTGTAAAGCATCATGCACATGACTAGTTATGTCATAATTAAAATATTTGCATAGAGCTCTTGCATTTTATCATGTTTTGCTTTTGCGCTTTGCCTTTTTTGTAGTCATGATTTACCACTTGCTTCTAGTGCTGGTCCTGAAAGTGTATGGAGATCTTCAGTTGGTGGAAACTCTGTTTACTTTAATGGTCAGACTTTCCTTGATCTACTTATATCAACTGCTGATCTAATGGCAGGATTAAAGCAGCGGTGTGATGAGTCCCGCATTGAAAATCTTTGGGTTGAATCCTGGTTCTACTGAAATCAGTGAAATTTTACTAGGAACTTCAGTGAAGACAAGGTTTCATTTGGCTAGGTACAGACATTCAAAAAGCCTGAGGTGGAATTGATCTAAATTATGCAATTTTCTGTAAGTGGTGTAATTTAAAGCACGCACATTTGTCGGCCGGGGGGCGGTTGGGGTGGGGGAGCAAATCTTAGACCAGATTCTGCCTTTTTTAGACCAGTTGATGTATGTCAAATGTCTCTTTTGTTACAGGTATAGACCAGTTTCCAGTCACTTATACTGGTAAATGTGTGATGTCTGTACCTGGCCTCTGAGCTCAAACATATCAATTTAGCTAAACTTGTATAGTTACAGATAAAACGAATGGGAAGGAGGTTTTGTGTTTAAAGTACCGAGCCAGGAGTCTGGGTCCTGCTTCTAATTCTGCCACAAGTATACCAGGAGAAACTGGGATTGTTACTCCGTTTCTCTGTGCCTCAGCTTCCCAGGTATAAAATGGAAATTATTATAATACTGCCCTCCCCAACTGTGCAGGTGCGATGCTGAGTTAATATCCGAGGTACTGTTTGAGATCCTAGATGGAGGATCCTTGAGAAGTGCAAAGCATCTGTATAAAAAGATTATGGGCACCAAGACCTATTCAAATTGTATTCCTCCCCTGGGCTGAGGCACCTGGATCTCACAATACTGAGGATGCGATTTACACAGCACCTGTTCTTCAGCCTGAGACTGTTTCTTCCACTGCATGTGTGCACGTGTGACCCATTGTGTTATCCAGCCCCCTCCAAGTTCAATCCACAGAGGATATAGACCTATTACAGCTCTCAGCTGGAGAGGCTGCCTCTTCAGCTCAAGCTACAAGGACTGTTGCTTTCAGGTCTGGAGTTCCCCACTTGAGTCCCTGCTGAGGGCTGTCACATATGTGTGGACTCATCTGGCATTCAAATGACTGTAAGCCTTAGATTTGTGGGATGAATTTCTTCTGTTCAGAGACCAGTGACCCACTGTTCAGTGGAGGAGCCCTCCTGTGAATACTCCCCTGGCTTGGCCTGTTTGCTAGGCTAAAGATTTTCTACTGACAGCAGTAAAGCAGGATATTTAGCACTGACTTCCATCCTGTGTGCTTATTTATACCTGTGCAAATCCTGATTCATTAGCATTTTTAATACTTTTTGCACAAGGGTAAGTGATTGAACAAGGCATTGGCCCATGGAGAATCTGACCCAAAGTCACAACTTCCTTGTTGTTGTGGATTCAGGTCATAGATTAATAGTGTTAGTGGAATTAAGCTTTTCATTTTGTTGTTATTGTTCATGTAAGGCACAGACAGAAGTGACAATCTTCACCTAAACTGGCCCTGAAAACTCTTTACAGCTGTGACCAAACACAAGCGCATGGCTGCAGAGCACTTTCGAAGGGCCCGATCCTGTGACAATCTGAACGAGGGTTCAGATGAAGACGCTCCAAAATGGAGTGCCGTCATTAACATCTGTCTGCGCATGCTAGGAGTGGGGCTGGGATGACGCAGCTATGCAAAGCGCTTTGAGTTACAGTGGGGAGCTGCAATTCTGTCTGCGCCTATAGTGTCAAAACATAGGTGGCAATGCAGAGCGAGCGAGCAGGTTGCAAGAGGTAACAAGTCCCTGCTCAGTGCAGATAAGAGGGCAGAGGGGAAATATAGTACAAAGCAGCAGGTGATCTGTGCACCTGGAATACTTGATGAAACAATAGGTTCTCGTAAGTGTTTTGGAGGAAAGGGGAGGGATCCATGTATACTAAGTAGCAGGCAGCTGTGAGCCTATAGCACAGCATGAAGGGAGACACTGGGCAAGAAGGGAGTGAATGGGAACAGCTCAAATAGAGACTGGGAAACAAGGGATTTTAAGGAGGTGAAGACAGGATGGAGTCGTGTCTTTTATGTTTCCATTGCTTTGACTTACTTTAACCTCTGAGCCTACTGGTCCTAGAGTGAAATGCAAGCAAACCCACACCTCCTTCCAAAGAGCAGTCCAGGCCCTTTTCCTTTTCCTGAGAACTTCTTGCAGCAACGCCGATGGGCCAACCAACTCACGCTCCAGAATAGCAGCCAAGGCTATTTCGTAGAGAATGACCCCTTCCCTGGGTCTTGGTGGGCAAACTGGGTATTGTGCTTGGGCACGCTGGGTATCCGTTTTTCTGCAGCGCTAGTTATTTCCAGGAAGTTTGTAATTACAGTGTTTCTAGACAAAAGACTCCTGAGCAAAAATGTTTAGCCAGCTCTCTATCAATTGAAATTCAGGATTTCAACCAGCAGCAAGCTGATACTTTGCTCCTGCGATTCTAAGCTGCTTCAGCATGCACATCAGAGCTGTATACATAAAAATCAGATATAAAACAGCTTTTCAAAACCCTTTCTTTGTTCAGAGCTTTTTATGTTTATTTTTCTTGTACACAATGACGATTCTAGTTAAAATAACATTGCATCATTTGGCTCAGGTTACTAGATAATTAGAGAGTCTTTAAAGCGGATTTTCAAGTTGAGAGTAATGGAGACAATTTATAGTAGAACAGATGGTTGGCCTTCATTTGCCTGTTGACAGGTAGCGTGTTGTCAGCACTTCAGGTTGTTATCATACAGAGAACAGCAGTTCAGAATCTTAATTGGGACCCAGAAGGGTATACTCCACAGCTTTTGCTGGGCATTTGCAGGCATAGGAAGATGTATAAAAGAAAACAGGGGGAAGAAAGCTGAAGTATAAACATGATTGAAATGTAAAAAAATCTTTAGCACTTCGAACCCTTTGATAACCAGCAGCATACATGAACATAATCCGAATGATCAGAGGATGAGACAAAAGAGTCCCCTTCTTCACCAAATATATGTGTATATGCACGGACCCGGGTGTTTGCACTAGCCACGCACAAGATGCAATTCCAGCAAGCAAACTATGCTCCAACTGGAGGAAGGGTCTGAGTGAAGCCTAGGAGACGTGGGAGATTTAGGAGTGAAATCTTTCCCATCATGCTTTGGATGTTCACCGTATCATGAACTCACCAAGCTGGAGCCAATACCTCTCCAAGGATTGCAGTCTGGGAGCACGTCGAAGCTTGCCTCATTATGCCTACATGTTATACACAGCAGTGTACAGCACTTGGCCTGTACCGAGCATGCTCAGTAAGAATGCCTTGTAATCAGAATGTCTTTAAGGAACAGCAGTGTCTGCAAAATCATTGCAAGTGTTAAACCAAATAAAATAAGCCACCAATAGGCATTCCCATTTCTTTTCACATCCTACATCGATTGATTCATTTGTATATTTCCAGATGAGACGTCCAGGGTCGTGGCGATCCCCACGTAAACGGGTTTAGACTGGAAATGCTTGTTCACACACATGGAAAGAAAATAAAGTACACAACGGCAGCGGGAGCAGCTGGAATATCAGTAGAAGGGGACAAACTCTTCTCCCATGTATACTGCTTAGAGTAACTCACTGCAATAATATCGCTATAACTGAGAATATAATTAGCCTGGTCTTTAAACTGTTCCCTTCCCCAACTCACACAGACATTTATGAAATCCTTTCAAGGTTTATTACTGAGTGTTTGCAATGTGCTCGGCACTGCACAATGTTTGGATAGTAAGATGGGATTCCTGCCTTACAGGGTTTATGCGGGAGTGGCGAGAGACGCAGGGGTGAAAGCTCGCTGCGCCCCCGCTCCCCTGAAGCCCCCCAGAAGCCCTCCAGCAGCCGTGGAGCCCCCCGCTGACCCCCAGCACAGCCGGGGTAAGCAGGGCCCGTGGAGAGAGGGAGTCTATTACAGACCTCCCACCCAAAGTCCTGAGCTAGACCAGGAGTTTGCCCAGGAACTGGCTGAGGCAGCTTGCTCCAGGACCATGGTTGTCATGGGTGACTTCAATTACCCAGACATCTCGTGGGAGGATTGCTCAGCAAAATCTGAGCGGTCACAGAGCTTCCTCTCGTGCGTGGATGACCTCTACCTGACTCAAGAAGTCTATGGGCCAACGAGAGGCAAAGTGCTGCTCGACCTGGTGCTGGCTACTGGGGAGGACCTAGTCGGCGACCTAGTGATCGATGGGAAGCTGGGTGACAGCGACCACGAGCTGATCACCTTCACCATCCGCCGAAAAGCTGGCAAGTCAGTCAGCAACATGGAAGTCCTTGACTTCAGGAAAGCCGACTTTGACAAGCTCAGGAGGCTTGTCAGTGAGGCCTTAAGGGACTGTGACTGCAGGGAGAGGGGAGTTCAAGAAGAGTGGTTGCTCCTCAAGGGAGCGATCCTCAATGCCCAAACTAAGTCTGTTCCATCTTGGAGGAAAGGCAGCAAGAGGGCACAGCAGCCCCCCTGGCTCTCCAGGGACCTGGCAGACCTCCTGAGGCTAAAAAGAAAGGCCTACAAAGGATGGAGGATGGGAGTCACCTCCAAGGAGGATTATTCTGCACTGGTCCGGTCCTGTAGGGAGCTGACCAGGAAAGCCAAGGCTGCAACTGAACTCCAGCTAGCTTTGAGCATCAAGGACAATAAAAAGTCCTTTTTCAGATACGTGGGGAGCCGGAGGAAAAGCAGGGGCCACGTTGGACCCCTGCTGAACCAGATGGGGCAACTGACAACTGACGCCCAGGAAAAAGCCAACCTATTAAATAGGTACTTTGCGTCGGTCTTTCATCAGCCCCATGGGACGCCCATGCCCGCTACAGGGCCGGGAAGTCTGGGTGAGGGTGATCCCCTGCCCTCTATTAATGCTGACTTCATGAAGGAACATCTTGAGAAGCTGGATACCTTCAAGTCAGCCGGCCCTGATAATCTTCACCCCAGGGTACTCAAGGAGCTGGCGAGCATCATAGCCCAGCCTCTAGCGCGGATCTCTGAAAACTCCTGGCGCTCTGGTGTAGTGCCTGAAGACTGGAAGAAGGCCAATGTGGTGCCTATCTTCAAGAAAGGGAGGAAAGTGGATCTGGCTAATTATAGGCCCATCAGCCTGACTTCTATCCCGGGGAAGATCTTAGAAAAGTTTATTAAAGAGGCCATCCTTAATGGACTGGCCAACGCCAACATCTTAAGGGATAGCCAGCACGGGTTTGTTGCAGGTAGGTCTTGCTTGACCAAACTCATTTCCTTCTACGACCAGGTGACCTATCACCTGGACAAGGGAGATGAGATTGATGTCATATATCTTGACTTCAAAAAAGCCTTCGATCTGGTGTCCCATGATCGTCTCTTGGAGAAACTGGCCAATTGTGGCCTTGGGTCCTCCACGACCCACTGGCTGGAAAATTGGCTCCGGGGTCAGACCCAGAGGGTAGTAATTGATGGAAGTCACTCATCGTGGTGTCCTGTGACCAGTGGGGTCCCCCAGAGCTCTGTCCTTGGACCCATACTGTTCAACATCTTCATTAATGATGTGGACACTGGAGTCAGAAGCGGACTGGCCAAGTTCGCAGATGACACCAAACTTTGGGGCAAAGCATCCACACCAGAAGACAGGCGGGTGGTCCAGGCTGACCTGGACAGGCTCAGCAAGTGGGCGGACAAAAATCTGATGGTGTTCAACGCCGATAAATGCAAGGTTCTCCACCTTGGGAAAAAAAACCCGTAGCATCCTTATAGGCTCGGCAGTGCTATGTTGGCTAGCACTATGCAAGAAAGAGACTTGGGGGTCATCATTGACCACAAGATGAACATGAGCCTGCAATGCAATGCTGCGGCTAGTAAAGCGACCAAAACGCTGGCTTGCATCCATAGATGCTTCTCAAGCAAATCCCGGGACGTCATTCTCCCCCTGTACTCGGCCTTGGTGAGGCCGCAGCTGGAGTACTGCGTCCAGTTTTGGGCTCCACAATTCAAAAAGGATGTGGAGAAGCTTGAGAGAGTCCAGAGAAGAGCCACGCGCATGATCAGAGGTCAGGGAAGCAGACCCTACGATGACAGGCTGAGAGCCCTGGGGCTCTTTAGCCTGGAAAAGCGCAGGCTCAGGGGTGATCTGATGGCCACCTACAAATTTATCAGGGGTGACCACCAGTATCTAGGGGAACGTTTGTTCACCAGAGCGCCCCAAGGGATGACGAGGTCGAATGGTCACAAACTACTACAAGATCATTTCAGGCTGGACATAAGGAAGAATTTCTTTACTGTCCGAGCCCCCAAGGTCTGGAACAGCCTGCCACCGGAGGTGGTTCAAGCACCTTCATTGAACACCTTCAAGATGAAACTGGATGCTTATCTTGCTGGGATCCTATGACCCCAGCTGACTTCCTGCCCTTTGGGCGGGGGGCTGGACTCGATGATCTTCCGAGGTCCCTTCCAGCCCTAATGTCTATGAAATCTATGCCTTTGTGCTTTCAGAAAGGAAATCAGAGTCCAGAAGCTTGTGGCATCGCAGCTCTGAAAGTCTCCCCAGGAAAGCATCTTAGCTGAGCATACTGCTCCAATGTGATCTCTTCCCGAGAGGTGCTTGCTGCTGTATGATTTTGGAGTGTTTTGTTTTTTTAAATGAAAGAAAGTATCCTCTACTGAGCTTTGTTTTCAAATTTTGAAACCCTTTAACAACTTTACTTGCAACACAAAGAAGACCACCAAGAAGACAAACCACCATAGATTTCCCAGAGCTATATAACACCCATCCCCCAGAGCAAAAATTTTCAGAGGTGTGAGGGAGCGACAAACTAGATCAGAAGCACAATGTCCTCTAGCAAACATCATTTCTTATAGCAAGCTGCAGATATCGCCTTCATCCTCAAAGAGAGAGAGAGAGGACTTTGCATTGGCTGGGGTGAGAGAGACTCGCCATGCTCTGTGATGCCTGGCGGATAGGCAGCTGACCTTTCCTTTCAGTACTCTGCTTCCTTAGCACTTCAAACTGACCGCGCTGTTTCTCATGTTCATTCTGCATGGAGGCTTGGGTGCACGGTATTTCTTCCTTGCAGAATATCTATAATGGCCAAGTCTTGATTAAAAAGAAATAATTTCAGTGGCTTCCACTGAACAAATGAGAGATGATTTTGTTTCTATTTGAGTCAAAGATGCAGCTTCTGTTCATTAGCTTCCTTGACACACTTTGGAACCTTTACAGTATTCAAACTCAGTGCTATTGGCTGCTTCATTTGTGAAAAAAGTAGTGGTTACTAAGTGCTGGTGAAAGGTGCTGGACTGAAAGCCATGGGACCCTAGCCCCTCAGCTGAGTCTATAGCACGCAAGATATGCCACTGAGTCAACGGGACTGCTCACCAGCTCAGGATTTGAGTAAGTGCAGTGCTGTACTGGGGCCAAGGCCTTGTTTGAATTCACAGAACAGTGGTAATGAAGGCAGCATTAGCAGCATCGTGCCCACATCGACATATCTCAGCCTGATCCAAACAGAGCACCTGTGTAGGGAAAGCACAGTTTGCTTTTCCTTCCCATCTGAACCATGGCCTCTGCTGGGCTCGAGCACAAGATCAGGTAACGTGGATTCCTAGTCACCAGGCAGCAAACTGAGACCCCTAATCAGGTCAAACAGCCAGCCAAGATAATGGGGGTGATATTCAAAGGCATCAATGGTAGTTGAGTCACGAGCTTAGTGAACCTTTGTGCCTTTGAAATTCTCTGCTATGATCTTTAAACTATGGGTGTGTACAGACGTGCAGGCAGCCTGTCAGGGAAGTGCCCTAACTATGGCGCTTTACACAAAGCACCATGAGTTAGAGCATCACTGAACCCAACAGGTGTTCGCCTGTTGGATGGGTGGGCTGCCTGCACGGACCCAGCCCTGCCCTCTTCACCAGCTGGCAACTGTTAGCAATGACTAAAGAGGCAAGAAGGATGGAGCCCCCCTGCTATGCGCCCCCTCCACTACCCTTGCTGGGAGATTGGGGAAAGCTGAGCTGGGCCTGCACAGTGCAGGGGAGGCTACCTTCCCCCTACCCCAGGTTCAGGCGCAGCAGCCTCTGCTGATGTCAAGATGCTCACATGAGGGGTGGGGAGAAGGGAGCCCCGCTATCTCAGGCCTGGCCTGGCTCCCCCCAAGACCCCAGCAGGGCTAGCCGGGCCAGATCCAAGAGCTGCGGGGGCTCCCTTGCCAGCTGTGCAAGGAGGAGACAGAGGTTTTCTGTCTCTGACAGCTCTGCAAAGCCGCATGGGATGCGGGCAGAATCATGCAAAATTAACCCTTAAAGGGAGCCTGTACACAGGTTCCTTAAGGCGCTCTGTCTTAGAGCTCCCTGTCTGATACTACATCAGATGTGGGTTACGTTTTCTCACAATCGGCCATTTTAAAAGTGCTCTGCAGCTGTGAATGTTTGTTGTGTTACAGCTACAGAGCATTTTTGGGGGCCTTATCATGCAAAAAAAATCACTTCTGTACATACCTATGACTGGCCTGAACTGGATATGAAGGCTTCATAACGCTTTGCCATTCCTCCAAACCATCCAGTTGCCTTTATTAGTATAACTGGAGTTGGCTGCTAAATTTATCTCCCAGGCAATGAATACTATGGCATCCTGCAGAAAACCTGTTGGTTTTAAGGAAAAAGGCCTGATCACCCACAGCTGGAGATTCCTGTGTGATAGCACCTAAGACAGTTATGTCTCAGTGAGGGCATGGCTATACAAATATTTGCCCACTACAGACAGGGACAGTCAGATGCTCAGACACTGCAGGGTTGAGCGCGATATCAACAGAAAGAGATGAAGATATTCAAAATTCATCTCACATTCTGGGAGTTAAGACTGCATCCTTTAGATACAGGGCGTGCAAAGGGTGGGGTAGAGCCGCTCCACCTCTGTGAGGCCGAACAGGCTGCTCTCAAGCGCAGAGAGGACAGATCCCTTTATGGGTTGCAGCTTACTGCTGGTTGTGCAGCCACACGATGCTCCTAGCTCATGTACACAAGTGACACGGGTCTCTGGTGAAGCAGCACCTAGCCTTCTTCCTGGTACTTATGTAGATCACACAAGTATGGGGAGGGCTTCTCATGGCCTTGCATCCCACCAAGCACCTCAAACCACCCAGGTGCAATCTGACCACTAATTATTCACTATAATAATTAAGGGCTTTTAAAAAGGTTTCCCTTTCCCTTCCATTTTCTTTCCTTACTGTATCATTTTCATGTAGTACTGGAAAGCATTTCTTCATTGTTTGGACTAATTTCCAAACAGATTAAAAACTGTTGTAGCAGTCAAGCTTCAGTTGCTTCGTTTATTAGATTCAGAAGACAGCAAATTCCTTAAAACACAGATATAAACAATTATGGTAATGCATTCTGATTTTATAATTAGTTTTCTTCACATGAAACGGACAAGTTTAGGGTTTCAATTTTTTATCCCCCCCCTTCTCCCTGCCGATTCCCATTTCAGAGTGTTTGTGCCTTTCCACTCTCGCCCTCCTCTTTGGTTCCTGATGTGCTGTATGCTAAGAGAGAGTGACTTATCTTTCAGATTCAATGAAATGTGAGAGAGAAGGTCACAAATGCTGAAAAGGCAAATATTTTATTGTCAAAATAAACATGGCATTTCTAGTCATTCTTCTCTTTGTGTTAAAAAAAACCCCCTGAAATTGCATCAGCTTTAGCTGCATTCTGAAGCTTTCGATTTATTTTTCACAGTGGGATCAGAGCAGAAACTATTTAACTTAAGCAACCATTAGGAGTGTTGGTAAAGGAATTTACAAGTGATGCTAATCTTTAGACTTGAGGAGAGTTGCTATTTTCAGAGCGAGTGCCCTGGGGAGAGTTCTGCCCTCATATACAAACATGCAACTCCCATTGCCTTCACGATGCGCCTGCTCCTGCCCCGTTACAGTCAGCGGGCTCCTTACCATTACCTTCAATGGGCACAGAATCAAGCCCTGGGAGCTGTGTTGAAAGCTAAATTTGGGCCCCTGTTATTATGACAATCCAGCATGAGCCTCTTAATTTAAGTTTGGTTTTTAACAACTTTGTCTTGCAAATCTGTCAGGTTTTGAGACGAATTTTATTTATAGATATAGGATGTAGTGATTGTTAAGAAATAAATCAAGGATTACAATATTTGTCTGATACAATCCACCCACATGGCACCCAAAATCTAATTGTAGCCCATGAGGATTGGAACGTTGCCCTGCTTAATGATCATCTTTATCACAGCTCCAAATTGTAAGCGGTGGTTAGGATAGAAAACAACCACAGATGAACAATAGGAGATATTAAATTAACTGGAAGATGGAAGCAGGGCCCCAGATGCCATCCTAGGAGTGGGCATTTTTACACATGCAAACGCCGCAACACTGAGCGCTTTGACAAGTGCCTGGCGCTGCAATGCTTACAGTTGTGTAAGTGCCGAAATGCGCAACAGCGCTGAGAAAACGGCGGCAGTGCGCTTTTGAATTGAAACACATTGGAGGTGCTTTAGTTCAAAAGCGCACCACCACCATTTTCTGCGCGCTGACGTGCATTTTGCCACTTACACAACTACATGCGGGGCAGCGCGGTGCGCCTTAGCTCGCATGCAGAGCAGATTCAATTAATTGAGTCTGCTTTGAAGCGGTGGATCTCCGGCTGCTTGCGGGATCAAAAACTGTGTGTATAAATGTCCTAATTTCCAGTTGATGTTGGGACCTATTAATGCAATTGTACAAGGCATTGCTGAGACCTAATCTGAAATACTCTGAACAATTTTGTCTGCCAGTTTTCAAGAAAGATCAGTTCAATCTGGAACAGGTGCAGAGAAAGGCTGCTAGCCTGGCTACAGGAATGGGAGACTCATTTTAGGCAAGGAGACTAAAATAAACTTACTTGCTATAACGGGGTCCTGACCCCATTACTAGAAAACCTGGGTGGTTTAGGGTTTGCTCTCACTGCTACCTTCCCCCTTCCCCACTTTTTCCTCATTTTCACCTCCATCTCTCTCCCTGTACACATGCACAGTCCTTCCCGTTACCTTACCACGTGGTCTGAGTTGGTGGGTCTCAGGGTGCTGCCACAGTCTGCGCCCAGGCTGGGGATGTGAAACCGAGTCCAGGTGCAGACAAAGCCTGATGACCCAGGAGGCAGAAGTGAAGGGTCAGGTGATGCAGAGCCTGCTGCATAAGCTCCAGGCTTAGCCCAGAGAGAGGCAGTCTGGCTGGGGGAGCTGCCGAGGACAAAACCCGCCTAGGGAGGCACAAGGACAGAAGCACAGAGCGTGGCAGGGGGGAATCAGAAGAAAGTCTGAGTGAAGAGAAGCTGCAGACTTGCACGGGAAGTGAGATTAGTGCTCTGTGCACTCTTCTGTTTTGGTTTCGTGCTGTGTGGAGCGTGCCACACAAGGGGAAGGTGAACCCTGGTGGGACATTGCTGTGCCCAGGGATGGGTGGTGGCATTTGGGGTGATTTTCATTTGCTGTTCCCTGGAGGATTGGGTTGTGGCTGAAAGAAATGTGGAGGCCACAGAAAGGAGGTGACTGGGGGCACTCCAAAATCAAAGCTTAGTCAAGCAGGCAGAGCATAAAGACTGGGGGGTGATTTGGGACTACGAACAGGCAATGTGGTGAATATCACACATTTTGGGACCCAGGAATCATGGAGCTTGACCAAGCTGAACACAGGAGCCAGGGGCCCTGAATAGTGGGCCCCAAGCTAGAAGGCCCAGCTAAACTAAAAGTGGGATGGGGCCGGGGAGCTGTGGTGTAGACACGGGTCCGTTCCTTTAAGCATGCTTTACCCCCAGGCTGGTTGGTGTTTGATACATGCAGAATTATAACAGGCTGCCTAAAACCTACCCCTGTTCCCTGCCTATATGCAGGATCTGGCATAGCGCCCTCTTACATCAGGAGGAAAGTAGCAGGTGACATTGACTGGCAGGTACAAGAGTCAGACGGTCCCCTCCCACATATGAACATCAACCAATGCACCGTCATCTCTCATCGAGAAATAGCTTTTTGTCCTCTACCACACGATTGCCCACATCACTGGAATCAGCCAGGACTACCTTCTGGCAAAAAGATTGGGAGAAACTAGGCAACAAAGCTGTTGAATGGAGCCGGCAAAGAATTACTCCCAGTGAGGAGTTAGCATCTGGCTCCAATTACAAATGGCACACGTGGCAGAGCCTGAACAGATGAAGAGTGGGTCTCAGCAGATGCAAAGTTGAAATCATGGGGCCTGTACGCAGCTGACCAATGTGTTTGTCAGAAGAAGCAAACCATGGATCATCTCCTGAGATGCCCCGTAGCACCACAATGCATCCCACAAGATTTGGCAACACCAACACCAAAAGCAGTGGCCTGTGCAGAATACTGGGAGCAGATTATATAGAAAAGGTGGACTGGAGACACAACAAAGAAGACCCTCCAGGCAGCCTCCTCTACTGAGTTTATATCAATATATGGCAGGTGAGAACATGGAAAGGGAGGAGAGGGCAGCGGGTACGGGCACTGGGAAGCCTCTAAAGGCTGGAACCCTGTAGCAACACCTGTGGTGTGCCTACACTTGCTTAACATGGCAAAACTAAGGCTTTCAGAGCCGCTCTAATTAAAATGCTCCCCCCCCCAGCCTCCTGGAGCATGTGTATAAATGCTCTATGCGCCTGAAATATGTTTGCAGTTGTGCATTAATATTTAAAATGAGGGAAGCAAATATGTACTTTAGGAAATGATAAATACTAGTCATTGCTATTAGTACTAATGACTACTAACAATAAGGCTGCTGACTTGCGGAGACTGGTGCCTATCATGTTGACAGTGTTTTCTCATATCCTCCTGACTTTATTTCTGTCTTATGCTCAGACTGGAAGCTCCTTTGGAATAGGGAACATCTTTGTGTCCTGTGACTGTACCGTGCCTAGTACATTAGCACATTAAGTAGGGCTGATAAGTAGTTCTCCCAGGTGTAATAATTATCAACCATCATCATCTCATGCCATATATACTAGGAAATATAAAGGTGGTCTGGAAGAATCCTAATAAAAAAGAAGCTGTAGCATTTCTGGCAGTGTGTCTGTCTGTCCGTAATGCTCCGGGCCAACTGTGCATGTGCTTCCTGGAGTCTTAACAGACAGAGGCACATACAGTCGGAGGTGGGGGTGGAGGTGGTCGGGGACACGCTGTGCTCCCCATTGCGGAGCACAGCATGGGGAGCAGCCCAGATTGTGGCATAGGGCGTGTGGCTGTGTAGGGGGTTGAGGCAAGTGGTGTGCATGAGGGGAGGCATGGTGTGTGGCTGCAGGGTGCCATGCAGCGAGTGAGCAGGGGGGCATGGGCAGCACCCATTGGCTGCAGCACATGGCTGCAGGGCAGGGCATACCCCCCATGACCGCTCTCCACTTGGTACCCTGTGGCTGTGCACCATGCCCCCCCCCCCGGAAGTTCCTGCTGGCAGCACAAGGTGCGCGGGGGTGTGTGGCATGGGACATGTGGGGAGGGGTGTGGCGCGCAGTAGCAGGGTTCCACAGGGAGTGGGTGTGGGGGCGCAGGCAGTGCTCACTGGCTGCAGCATGCATCCATGGGGTGGGGCACGCCTCTCATACCCACTTCCTGTTGCACTCTGTGACCGCGCGCCATGACCCCCAACACAGCAGGAAGCCATGTCCCCCACACAGCCGTGCAGCATGCCCCCCCATGTGTGGAGCACCTGCCAGCTGTGGCCTCGTGCCACGCAGCAACAGTCAGTGGGCACTCCCTGTGCCATGGCCGCTCCCCAAGCCATGCCCTGCAGCCATGCAACACCACCCTGCATGCCCATGCGCCACGCCCCCCTGCATGCTCCACGTCACACCCTGAGGCAGCTGCTTATGCCAATGGGTGCTGCCGGTGCTGTAGCCGCTTCCTGTGCCACACCCTGCAGACATGCACCATGGCCTGGGGCTGCTGCCTGCGTCACATGGCCACAGCCGGTGGGCTTTCCCCACGCTCCTGCACAGTGGCCACTCCCCACACCACGCCCCATGGTTGCATGCCCCACTGTGAGCCCTGTGCCACACCCCAGGGCCACCCCCTACTCCACATGGCTGCAGCCAGGGGGCACTCCCCCCTGCCGTGGTTACTCCCTGCACCACGCCCCAATGCCCCTCCATGCACAGCTGTGCACCACGCTCCCTGCGCACCTGTGCCACACCCCGGGCCACTCCCCACACCACACAGCCAGAGAGCACTCCCTGCACCGTGACTGCTCCCCATGCCATGCCTCGCGGCCACGCGCCACCCCCCCCATGCAGCCATGCTCCCTTTGCGTGGAGTGGCAGGGATCAGGGGCGGAGTGGGGCTGGATCCAGAGTGGCAGGGGGAGCGGGGCACAACCTAGAGGGGTGGTGGGAGGGGGTGGGGAGCAGGGCAGAACCTGGAGCAGCAGCAGGGGCAGGGGAAGAGGGGCAGTACCTGGACTGGTGGGGCGGGGGGGGCGGAGCGGGGCTGGACCCGGAGCAGTGGGGGAGGGAGCAGGGCCAGATGCAGTTTGCTGTCCCCATCCCCCCCATCATTCATGATGGGCGTTGTGCTAATACTTTTATAAACAATTTGTTATATTAGAGTGAATGTAATACAATACAAGTACCATGCAGCCCCAAAGCAGCCAGTGGCAAAAATGTCTTTGAATTCTGTTTAATACTATATGAATATATTACTGTAACAGTATCTTTAGGCTGATGGATCACTGAACATTTTTTACATATTCAAGTAAAATGATACTATTGCACATTTACAAATTATATTTCACCTCAAAGGAATGTAACGCTTTCAACAAATATGTGCTGTATATGCAGGACATGCTTCAGAGCAAAGCAAACTCAGACAGAATAGGATCTGAAGAGCATCCCATTCATTTGAAACTGTAGAAGACAGATCATTAACTTAATCACAATTCAGCCAAGGCATCATTGTTAACACCCTTAATTTTTCAAAACGTGCTGCGGGAACTTTAGCAACCACAAGTTCAACTTGGTTTAACTTGTCATGAAAAATGGCATCACCACCAAAGCCACCCTCTTAATGACATGTTAGAGCATTGATTCAACACTTGCTCTCCCAGCCAAATACTGACTGGTCTCCCATTCATGTACTGACACAACCCAATTAGGTTGTGAGAACTGATAACACGCGCAGGCAAGATGGTCTGAGTGAAGGCCACTTAAGACATACAGGATAGAGAATAAATAATAAATTCTGTGACCTTGCATTTGGCAGTGCACAAAAAGCTATTAATGCAACATTTAAAAGCTTGACTGGTACCAAGACCTCCATATAGGCAGGGAGATGCTTGCAGAATGAATTACTATTGTGGCAAGGTACATTGTATAGCAGCTGGTCACAGGTGGAATAACACAGGATTTGTCTGAGGCCAGTTTGAGAGACTGTTGAACCTGCATATGTATAAACAGTACATTAAAGTCAGAGTGTGTTTGTTTTTATTTATTTCACTCATCAAGGCAATTTAGCCTGACTGGGAGAGACAGAGACAGTGGAGGTTAAATATTCAGGGTGGGGATCTAGCTGCATGAATCCCATTAAGGTTAATGGGAGTCGCACTGCTAAGTCCCTATGTGTCACACAATGAACAGTCAGTCACCCTTGTACTGTATGCCTTGACAAGAGCTTAGCAGAAACCAGAAGCTGCACTGGAGATAAGACGTTTGATGAGTTAAGTGAAATGATTATTTTAGAAGACAGCAAGTCCCATTGTAATGTCGGTATGTTGGGAAGCTCAGACTCTATATTGAGAGTCAAGGAAGAGAGATTAGGGTTTCACAGGAAGGGAAAAGGCGTACCTTTACCTTGCTGAGACCCTTTGTAGACCATTCAGAGCATCGGTGTTGAGTCTCTTAATGATGGCACCATGGGTCTCATCCTGAGCGCGCCTGAAAGGCACTAAACCCGTCAGCTATCAGTGAAAATGAGATTTGCTGAGGAGCAGGGCCTTAGTAATGGGATGGTCCAAAAGTGGCTTTAAGTATGTGCAGTGTGCTGAGTTCTGGAAGACAGCTAACGGTGGCATTAATGGAAACTTAAGGTCCTAGCTTGCAATGCTGCATCTTGAAATGAATGGCAATGCTGGCTGGGACTGTGGGTGCTGCACCGCCGCAGAAAGAAGGAGGCAGGCAAAACCTGCACATTGTATTCAAATTAGTCTCACTGCACAGGACACCCCGGGAAATTCTGTGACTTCTGGTTAAGTAAACTTGGGCCCACTGTTGCACCTGTAAAATAATACGCAAACCGCATATGTCCATTAGCTTCAATGCATAACGCCCAGGCTTCTCCTTCTTGTCATCCTTTTGAAATGCTGACTCTGTCTGTCTCTAGCTTGTCTGCCCATCTGCAACAAAAGATAAGGATTAAATAACCTTTCTATCTCCAGGGAAATAGGGTAGATTAGCAGCCTTTATTGTCCTCAGAGCCTGCAACCTACGGGTCAGTTGAGATTTCATGCCACCTTTTCTCCAGTACCTGTAATCTTACATTGAGTGACTCGTCCAAAGAAAATGACCTGGCTCTTGAAGGGTTAAATCACTAATTACGATATGGGTACCTGTCCTTCTGGTAATGCACAGTTCCTACGGGATGACTTTCATCTTGTGGGCAGTGGCGTGTTGTGGCGCTTTCCGGGAAGAAGGTGCCATATCTTGGTTTCCACTTGTGGCGCGCTGTGCTTTTGTAACTAACCCTTTATTAACACTGAAGGTCCATAGGCAATGTGAGCGGTGCTGCTCCAGTGTTATTTGGCCATAGTTCGTCTCTATTTGTCACGATAACCAGCATTAGACACCTTGGAAAAATCAAGTGAAATAAAAAAGGATTCCTACTGAGTATTGGCCCAGATGATGAATCTGTCGACATGCTAGAGCAGGAGGTGTGGGATGCGATCGGCGGCGCGGGTCTGGCCCTTGAGCGACGTGCCTCCTGCACTTCACCCTTTCGGACGATCTGATGTGGCGAAAAGGTGTGAAACAGGGAAATCCAGGCCCAGGTAATTCAGCTCACGTTTCAAAGGAGGTTTTGCTTGTTGATTAGGTAATCCTTCTCGAGGAAATGCACGGCACCAACTGCTTTTCATGCTAGATTAGTGCTCCTGTGGTCAATTTGCTTTTACTAATGTCAGGGCCCCACGGAGCAGGTTCATCTGTCGCATAGCAACTGCTTCAGCAGCAGTGGAGGTAGCCATGCATAAAAGATTACACATGATGGCAGGGCACAAGTGTGAAGATTTTCAAAATTAGATACAATCTCAGCATGAATATGAACTGCAGAATTGACATGGAAGGATTTTTTCAAGTCATCAAGTTTCCATATTTATCAGGAAAAGTAGTTTAACTGCGGTGCACATACAACCGAGAGAATTCAGAGGGCAGTAATTTAGGGGGGGGAAAAACCCAACGACTGTATACAAATAAATGTAAACACAAAGCTCCACATGTTTCCTACCAATTGCAAGGCCCGCTTTATCCGCCTCGCACTACAGATGCCCTTTGGAGAAGAGGCAAGCTACAATATTTTATGCACATTTTTCAAAAGGTCGCAGCCTGAAATTTCCTGCAATCGCCAGGAAGAGTGGGTGAGAGCTCGGATGACTGCATTCACAGTGGACTCCTGAGACACCGACATCAAGTTTCCACGCGTCGGTCTCTACTCTTCCTATAATCTCCAAGCAGCGACAGTACCAGCTTTGACCTTTCCCTTTCAATTGCAGTGGAGTCTTGCCCCCAGTCAGGACTCCCTGGACTTAGTTTCCATGCCCAGTACAATCTTTAAAAGCAAAGACAGACAGACAGATAGATAAAACCAGGCGGACAGACAGATCTGATTTTTTGTTACAAGGTGATGAATAAATCAGGGGTTGGCTTGTGTTCCCAGGGATTTTTTTTTTCCTTCTCTAAAGCACAGAGTGAGCATTTGAAGAGCTCTGTTTGGAGTGCTAGTTTTCTTTAACAGACTACTTATATGGTAGGTTTTATTTATTGATGTGTTTGGTACGGTGCGTGGGCTTCTAGACTTTACAGGCAAAAAGTATGCCTTCCACTTTGATAGGGAGGACAAAAGACTTGGCTAACGCAGCAGGGAGCCGTAGCTGTTCCTCCTCACGCAGGGCTAGCAGGCTGCTGGAGCCGGGGACCCGGGAGGTAAATCAGGCTAATGAAGCAGCTCAGGTGCCGCTACTTGAGTTCCTTCAAGTCCCACAATGATTTTAAAACCAAGCCACATATGGCATCAACTATTTTGAAGACTAAGACAAATTTGTGGAAAATCGAAGAGAAAGCTGTTCTCCAGGTCTCCTCGGTGTTTTCATTTAGCTAATAATTAACTCCCGTCTCAGAATTAGGAGTCTAGAAACCATCTCCATCCCTGAGTAAATTTTATCCAGACAAAACACTATATTGTGACAGTTGCTGTCTTTGATGCTAACGCAAGTTTATTAGGACAATTACAACTCTTTTTACTCGAGGTGAAAGAGAAAGTGAAGGCTGAGCACTGCCATAGAGAAAGCACTGTGCTAGGAGCGGCCTTTTGCTATGAAGAGATCAGGCTCTTCCAGTTTAATCTTTGGATTAAATAGATTTCCCAAGGACGAGACAGCTAAATCATCGTCTCTCTCCAAGGAGGATGGGAGCATAGCTGCATTGGCTAATCTAAGACAACTCTTTTTTCCCTTGGAAGATGTCTGCAATCCTAAAATGGGTGGATAAAATAACTGCAGTTCTCAGGGGTTAAATTTACAGACTGGAGCCATTCCTGTTAGAGGAGCAGTTATTAAAGCCACACTTCAGTGTGCAAGAAGCCTCCCTCGGCCCCAGGCCCCTGGAATTGGTTTGGGATGTTTTGTGGGGCAACAGGAAATATATAATATATTGGAATAACAGTTGTTGCAAAAACCAGAGATTGTCCCTGCCCTGAAACATGATAACGACAATAGGATCCCTTGCACTTTGAGGGGTTATTCATCTGAGGATCTACAACAGTGGTTGTCCACTCTTTAGGCTCGGTAAGACTCAAGGCTCCCCTGGGAAAATGCCAGTGTCTAGTTTTCATTAATTTTTGACTACAGAAAAATAATAGAGCCAGTTTTCTGTTGCAAAGAACTCAGAAAGACCGCACCAGGGCAGAGTGTGTTGAGCACTGTGGCCTCCGATTTGAAATCTCTGGGTTTATTTTGTGAATCACGTTAGCACATCTAAAAGTACTAGCATGGCAATCTTGGAAAGCGTGTTTGCACACCTAAACAGTGATAACATTGTGTCTCCATAGGGCACCCTTGAATTAATCTTATGGCACTTTAGGGTGCCGTGGCACCCTGGATGAGAGAAACTCATCTATAAGCAGTTTTTTGGCTCCAGTGATGAGTGCCACCCCCTTTCTCCTCCACAGGATGGGAACATGCTGAAAATATAGCTTGCCGCTATGCAGCTAATGGGAGATGATCCAGGACAACCTATTTACACATGGTTCATATCCTGAAACAGTCAAAAACACCTTCAGAGGCGTGAGTAACAAGGCGGGTGGCTTGGGCAAAAGTGGGGCGGTATGCCAAGCATACAATGTAAGGCAGGGGTGGGCAAATTGTGGCCCGTGGGTGGAAAGTGGCCCGCCAGGCCATTCTATTCAGCCCACGGGGCCCCTAAAAAATTTAGAAAATTAGTATTTATCTGCTCTTGGCTGCCTGTCATGCGGCCTTCGATGGCCTTCGATGGCTTGCCAAAACTCAGCAAGCAGCCCTCAGTAAGCAGACATAAGGGCATGCTAGAAGAGGGCCTGTATATGTCTTCTAAATAAAACACTGGCCCTAAAGATGAAGGAATTTGGTTCCCCTCCTCTTGCTGCATGTATCAAGCTTTTTCTTTTTCACCTTTCTCAGAGGTATTGGGTGTTGGCTGCAGCCAATGCTGGGGATTTTGGCTGGGGTGCATCGGTGCTTCTGCTGGGACTAAAACCTGGTGGTTCTTTGCTAGAGGGTCTTGTCCCTCTGCGTCGGGTCTGACTGCTGATCACCATGTTTGGGGCCAGGAAAGAGTTTTACCCCATGGTCATATTGGGACAGATGGAGGGGTGGGGGTTGCCTTCCTTAGTAGCGGGGGGCATTGTCCTTTTCCTTGGATCTCTCAAGCATATTTTAACAACCGTTGCAGCAGCAGGACATTGGCCATAATTGTTTCCCTGCTTTACCCGCAGAAGGTTAGGGAGCTATGCCTTGTGGTTATGTGACAGGGTTGACTGTGTAGTTTTGGTAGTCGGTGAGACAAGGACTTGTACAGGAAGGTTTGGGCAGGGTGTTAGACTAGATGACCTCCAGACAAGGATCAGTCCAGGGTTTGGCAAAGCAAAGCAGGGGTGCAGAAGCAGGGATGGATGTACACCTGCTCCTAGCTGCTTCCCTCCACCCACCAGCGGGGACAGACCACACCGTAGGAGCCTCTGGAGACTTTTTTTAGTCTCCAAAGCATGTAAGAATCCCCCACGTCCCCTCCATGCTTAGAGGCACATCCTGCCCTTTCCCTCCCCTCCTCTTCCCCTCATCCCCTGCCTGCTGCCCCTGCTTTCTCCACTGTCCCAGGAGCAGGAGAAGCTTCAAAGTTGCTCTTGCCCATCCTAAGCAGGCTGCATGGGGTGGGCTTAGCAGGGAACAGTGACAGCGGTAGCAGAGATCATGGGCGGGGGTGGTGTCTGGAGTATCTAGAGTACTCCAGATAGGTACTCATATTACAATAATTAATTTAGTGCCCACTACTATGCTAGCTAGGCAAATGACAAAGCTTGAGACGCTAAAGATTTCAGTAAGAGAAGCCGACTGCCATTCCTCACTGCAGCCTGAACCCTTGCCAGTTTACTTAGGCAAAGACAATTCAGTAAGCTGGAAAGAGTTGGACAAGGAGATAAGTCTGAGACTTTTGTCTGGAAGTATGAACGTGCATGCTAATCACCTTTCCGCAGAGAACAAATTCCTCAGGTGCATGCTTACTATTGAGAAACTTGTGTGTGTACGTAGGTGTGTGCGCGTGGGCAGGTATACATATTCTGAACGCGTAGTATTTGGAGTGCTTCAAAAGCAGGGGGAGTTCAGCAGCAATCAATTGGTGACTAATGCTGTTCTTCCATCTTTTAGAATTACGCTGTCTTCTGCTCGCTCACTCACGCTCTCCCTCCCTCAAAAAGTCACACACGTAACAAGAAAATAGGCATTGCCAGGGTAGATTAAAGCAGAGGCTCACCTTGTCCAGTGTCCTGTCTCTGATAGCAGTCAAAACCAGCTGCTTCAGACACAGATGCAAGTCGTTTTGGGGATAACTGTTCCCAAAGAAAGTGACCGCCTAGCCCCAATAATTAGCGGCTGATTGAAGCATGGGAGTTGATAGCATGTCTAAAATATGATTTTATTTTTTAATATTTCCAACTGTAACTGGGTATTCCTGTTAGCTGTCACAAAGGCTTTTTAGTATTCTGCCCAGCTCTCAGCATCCAGAATAGCCTGTGTTTATTGAAGTGAAATCATATATTCTTACATCACTTTTGAATTTGCCCCTTTCAGCTTCCCCAAATTGTGGTACTAGGAGAAAGGGTGAACAGAAATGCCTGGTTTACCTCCTCTGCTGAATTCATTATTTTGTACACTTTTATCATATCCCATATTATTAATCTCCTTTTTAAGGTAAATAGTCCCAATCTTTTCACTCGCTCTTCAGATAACCTTTCATATATATTTCTTGCCTAATAAAATTAGCATATCGTGTGCAAAAAAACTTGATATTGCATAAAGAGCAATATTAGCATTTTTCCCCATGTAATAGATTGGTTTTGTGACTGCACCAGTTTTATCAGAGTATCAGTGCTTTTATAACCCAGCAGAACCATATTTAACTCCGTGATGTCTTCCATAGAAATACAGTGGGTTTTGATAGAATTAATTTTGATTATATCATCTTTATCTGTTTTTAAATATTTACAACTGCGCCACAGGATCTTTGCTGTCAACCAGAGTATTCTGGATGCACCTCACACTCATTCTGCATTCCCTGAAAGTCTGGCTGTAGAAAAAGCGATACTTGGTGCTACTACCTTTTTCTTACAAATATTTCAAATCCAATCATATGATCACTGAATCCTAGTTGTGCTGCAACTTGTGTTTTATTGATCAGACCTGGTGTGTTTTTGAAACCAAAGTCGAAGGCAGGCTAGGCTGTGATCTTGCTGGGCCCATCACAGCGACTGTGTGCGAGGGCACTGAGTTCTGAAGGACTATAGGTCCGTGGGAAAATGCCCAGTATTCGGGTTTTTCCCCCCCAGTTAATGCTGTGTTCATCTCAATGAATGTTATACTTTGTTTTTCTTTTTTATCTGCATTTATGTTTACTTCTCTGTCCACCCAAATGAATACACACACACATATTATATATATATGTGTGTGTGTGTGTGTGTGTGTGTGTGTGTATTCACACATTCATATTCAGTATATGTATAATAATATGAATACACATACACACACATATATATATATATATGTGTTTGTGTATTCATATTATATATATATATATATATATATATATATATATATATATGCATTTAGTTACCCATTCCATTCCAGAAATCTATTTCTCCCTATTGTCCTTCCTCCCTTCCTTCCTTTGTCTGAGGTAGCCCTATTCTTTATTTCTTTGTCACAGCATATATCATTTCTCTCCAAATACTTCTATACACCACTGATTTTCCTGATTTGCCCAAATATGAATTTTCCAATTAATATACCTTTTTAGACTCGCTTTTGCCCAAAAATAAATAAATAAATAAATAAATATTCAGGCAGCCTTGTGTTGTATAAAACTTGCATTAGTTCAGAGAAAAATAGGTTCCAGATTTTTCTTGATTGGTAATAGCATTTTTTTTGCTTGAAGGAACAATCATGCTTTCCATTTTAGCACATTTTGTGTTTTCCTCATTATACCTTTTCAGCTTAATAGTATTTTGCGATCACTTTCTTTCACTTGAGATTTTGTTCATCTATTGCACTATATATCCATTTCTACAATTACTATTTACTAATTAAGAAACATCATCATATTTCATTATTAATAGCCACTGTGTCCTCTTCCCTTCTGTGTTCAGAGGCAGCCTATTTTCCCTATCCAGAACTATTTATTTCAGTCTCATGTCAGGATTGCCTCCTTGCAGATTCCACAGCTTCCATCCATCAGTGGCAAACTCGAGCCTTTTATTGATCAAAATATTCTACTCAACAGCTCCCAGCCCCATGAATGACCAGGCATACATTTGAAATTCATTACTTTTCACCACCATCTCTCATTTTACCTAGAGTGTCCAAATCTTTGCTTCAAAACCTCCAAGTTTCCTTTAAGTATTTTGCACTACCCACATGAAAAATTTAACCTGGTCCTCTTTGCTGTGTTTGGTGTTAGCTTCCTACATTCACCACCCCACCTCAATAAGTGCATTAAAGACCGCGAGAGAAGGATAAGCTGTGAGGCAAAGTAATATCTTTTAGTGGACTAACTTGTATAATTGTGAAAGACAGGGGACTAGCTTCTGCCCCAGACCTGTTGAAGGCCTGAAGCCATCACAGTCCAAGCTAAGTATAAGTTGGAAGAGCTGCTTTAGTTTAACCTCAACTAAACTCATTAGTGGTCAGAATTCACATAATTGATTAACCAACGAGTTATTCACTTGGGCTATCTTCTGAAGTTATTTGAAAGGCTGCCATAAAGAAGAGGAAGAACACGTTTTCTCTGTTGCTGCAGAGAGCAGGACACCAACCCACAGCCTGACGCTGCAGCAAAGTAGGTTTAGTTTGGACATCAGGAGAACCTACTTCGCTGGCAGAACAACGAGACAGTGGAACAGACTGTCTGCGGACATTGGGGAATCTCCTTCATTGGAGGTTTTCAAGAAGAGGTTGACTAAGCAGAGTGCTGAAGCCCAGGACAGGAGGGTATTGGAGAACCAGGCTCAGCAGGAGGAGAATGGTGAGCTCCAACACCAGCTTAGCTTATGGAGGGGATGCAGAAAGGGGAGTTCAGGCTATCCAATTAGAGCAGGGTGGGCAAAATGTGGCCTGGGGGCCAGATGCAGCCTGCCAGGCCATTCTATCTGGCCCGCAGTGCCCCTAAAAATTTAGAAAATTAATATTTATCTGCCCCTAGCTGCCTATCATGCAGCCCTCAACGGCTTGCCAAAACTCAGTAAGCGGCCCTCCGCCCAAAATAATTGCCCGCCCCTGAGTTAGAGGGTGTGATCTGTGGATTTATGCCTGCTGTCCCCAGGTTTTGAGCAGAGTCAGTGCCATACCTAGGCTCCTGGTGGCCCCAGGTGAACTCTTAGTATTGGGCCCCCCTTCACCAGAGATAATGATTTTTTTGTTGCAAAAGATTTTGTTGGTATCAATATCTTAAAATAGTTCATTCTCAATTGATAACATTGCCAGTCCTGTATATGCAAAATATTAAAACTTTATTTTTTCAATTGTAACTTTTTTTCATTTTTGGGCCCCCTTTCTGCCCGGGCCCTGGGCAGCCGCTTAGTTCGCCTGTGTCCAGGTCTGAGCAGAGAGGAGGATGTTTGCATTTTCTCATGCTTCTGGGCTTTGCTAATTGCCACATAGGGTCAGAAGGATTTTTTTCTCTGCATTTTGCTACAGCTGTTAGGTGTTTTTCTTTTGCCTTTCTCAGAAGCGCTGGGTGCTGGCTCCATTCAGGGCAGGGCATTTTGACTGGGGTGTGCCAATGTTCCTGCTGGGATTAAAACCCAGATGTGCATGGTTAGAGGGCCTTACCCTTCTGCTCAGAGCCAGATCGATTGCCACATTTGGGATGAGGGAGGAATTTTACCCCACAGTGTGGTTGGATCACATGGTCGACTGGTGCCACCTTAGTCGGGGGGGCACGGGACCAGTCTTGATCGCAGCCAATCTCGCTGACTGGGGTGGGGGGAGTGGGGGTCCACCTGCAGCAAAACTCACCAACCAGGAAGTAGCCGCAGCACTACATCCGGCACTCCCACTCCCCGGCCGGCAATCTCAAGGGACGCACTGGCACTCCCACCTGCCCCCCCTTGCCCATCACCTAACCGGGGAGCACAGCTGGTCAGGGACTGCACCAGCACTCTCAGGGGGTGCACGTGCACCCCCGTACATCCCCTACGCGTCACCGTTGTTGGAACAGATTCCGCCTTCCTCTGTAGTAGGGGGCATGGTGCTCTTCCTTGGATTGCTTGAGTGTTTTTTAACAACCCTTTCAATGGTGGGGTAGCCCTTACCCTCCTGCTTCAACTATGGCAGGTTAGACTGCTCTTGGTGTTTGTGGCAGACTTGACTGTATCATTTTAAGAATAGATTAGATAAGCACTTGTCTGGTATGGTTTGATAGGGATGATGTTGCCTTGGGCAAGAGTTGGACTAGATGGCCTCCTGAGGTCCCTCTAAACCCAAACTTTCTATGATTCTTTGATTTCCAAAAGCCTTGAAGGGTTCTTGAAGCCTGAAAGTCTGTCTCCCATCTCCCTGAACTACGTTGGTCTAATAAAAGATAGCATCATTAACTTATAAAATCAATCATTCTCAATTTTCAATTCACAAAAGTTATAGAGGGTGCCTCAAGCCTAATCAAGGGTGCCTGGAGTCAAAACAGTTTGAGAATCACTATTATAAATGTTGCTTCCCTCACCTCATTGGACAATCATGGCCATGAGAACACTATTACAATGTTACAAATTAAGAGGCACTCAGAGCGACGTGCCTGTTAATTTCGAGTGATAGGAACGATAGAGGTCCCAAAGTGAGACAAAAAGCAAGACAAAATCCTGCTAAAGGAGTTGGCCAATCTTCGTTGGAACCAAATATATAGATATGAGATTACTCATGGCAAGAAATAGTCAACCCTGTATGGAGGCAGCCCATATTCACCAATTTGTCCATCCCCCCCAGAAAATAAAGTATTAGTAAGGTTGAGGAGAGAACTTTTTTGTGAGGTATTCCAGCTTGTTTCAAAATAGTCTACTCTGCCATCCAACCCTCTAACCATAGCCACTGTCACGTCATGCTGGCTACCTGTATACCATGGTGACCTGTGAAGATAGCACACTTAATCCTGTGTCCTTTAGTTCTGGTCTGTCAAACAACTTCAAATAGATCTTCAAACTTAATTTGATAATAACCCTTAGCTAGTTTAAATATTTCAGTGAGTTCACCTCTTAATCACCTTTCCTGGAGGCCAAATAATCCCCATTTCATCATTTTCTCAAGTACTGTGTGAGGCCCCTCTAGTCCATTAATCATTTTGTTTGCCTTCTGCTGTGCTTTCTCCAATTAACTACATCTGTCTCCAGCAATCGTGACCAACATTGGACACTATACTCAGGCTATGGTCTAAATGCCATAGGGCCTTACAAAGTGAGAAAATAATTTTATTCAATCTCTTACCTCCTTAATACATGACAGCATTCTATTAACCTTCTTCATTGCTCCTGCATACTGAAGTGAGAATTTAAGTGTTGGATCAGCCAGTACACTCAGGGCATTTTCCTCCACCATACTAATTAATTCATCAGCATTTCACCTATTTCTAGTTTTGGTATTTTTCTACTTAAATGCATCTCCTTATTGTAATCATCATTACTTGTTATTTGTATAGTGGCAAAAGAGTGGTAGGTACTTTACAGACAAGTATGCAGGGGAGGTCACTATCCCAATGAGTTTGCAGTCTAGACAGACAATTCAGACGCTGATCAGTGAAATTGCTCTTGAAAGCTCAACAATTCTAGTTGAGATTTAACTTTTATTCCCTTGCATTACATATAGACACTTTAAATTTCTTGTTCCGATTTTAACCCATCTTTGTTGGATAACCCAAGATTATCCAACAAATAGCAATATCCTTCAGAGTTTTAAAAGCTAACCCTATTTTAGCGTTATCTGCGCTTCTAATATTAATGAGGGTGAAATGGCACAGCCTGGGAATAACACAGCGGGATGTAATCGACACATTTCAGATCAAATTGTTACACAGACCTTCTCAGAGACCCCATCTCAGCTTTTCTTAACAAACTAATCTGTGATCTATATGAATCTGCACAGGTCCCATTTCCTGGACCAGAGTAGGAAGATGTGTCTTTTAACCTGTTACTGGCTCATAGCAGGCTGCATGTTTCAAAGGCTCCAGCCAAGTTGCAGGCTGTAAAAAAAGTGACTGCAGGCCTATCTAGGAGGCCTGGGCCAGCTGATGGGAATAACTGGCTGGACCGGAAGAAGTTAAAACTTCCAGGGAAGAGAGCTGAGGGAGAGAGAGAGAGGAGGACTGTGATACTAGAGGCGACAGGAGAGAGCCAGGGGACTCTTGCTGGTCTGGGAAAAGACCACAGGGCCTTTTCTGTTGTACCTGATGTTTATAGCTTTATGGTTTATATCATGTTCTGCAGGCACATTTGCCCAGGAAAATAAAGACTGCCTGGTGCAACCTGACAGCCCACTACACTGCCCATTTTAGCTTTGCAGAGTTTCACAGGATCTAACATTTGCACAACAAGCTTTAGAGACTATAAGACTAGCAAGCTTCCTGGGTCAAAAACTGATGCAATGTCAACAGTGGAGGTAACGGTAATGCAGAATCAAGTGCTGCACCAGACAAATAGGTAGAGGAGTGTCTGCTGTTTTGGCTTTTCTTCTGATTGTCACGTTTACTCAGGAAGACTGGCCTAGTGGTTTGGGCACCAGGCTGACATCTGGCTGACATGGGTTTACCCTCCCCTGTATACTTGCTGCCAACCTTGGACAAGTTACTTAGTGGACCAAAGTGCAGGTGGCGGCTGTCTCTGAGGCACCTGATTAAAGTGTAGGAGTGATTCTGCAACCTGCATCTGGGCATGTCAGTGCCCCCTTTATAGGAATAAGGAAACAGCTGCACATCTCCATCTGACATGCCCAGAGCGGGTAACAGACTCACTCCTACATGTCAGCCAGAACTGGTCACAAGCTGCACCTTGGTCATCCTCTAGGTGAAATAAAAATCTATTCTTAGTCTCTCTGCCTCAGTTCCTCATCTAATGGTGAGAGGTGCTGGGAAGTTACTAAATGCCTTTAAGACTGTGAGCTGTTTGGCTACTGTGGCCATGAAGAGTCATATAACCACCCCAAAATAGATAGATTTCTCAAATTAGATCCAGTTTTACTCCTATCCCATTGGCAGTGAAGGCAATACCTTGTCTTTACAAAGCAGCTAGGCATAGAAGAGTCTGCAGGCTCAGTCACTAGGTCTGGCTGAACTGAATTTTATAGCATCTTGGGGAAAGGGCCAAGGCAGCTGCTGGGGCAATCAGGGGTCACTAAACCATAGTACTGCTGTGGCAATCCATCCAGCAAGCCCAAATATTGTGGTAAGAGAAGAGGTGGCAGCTGTGCCATCCAGGGATACAGTAACACCAGTGCAGCCAGAGTGGTGCAAACGTGCTGGAGAGAGAATGAAGATCTGAGCCAACATTGCTTGCCTATTCCCAAAAACCGTGTCCCCTTGCATCAGAACAAACCAGGATCTTGAGAGCGAATAGTCCCTTTAACAACAACATTGCTCCTGAGGTTTCCAGAAGAAATAGCTTTACACCTGGGGAGTTTTCCAGTCTGTATGGACAAATACAGCAAATTCCATTTGTAAAGACATGAGAAACTAAGAAAAGATCGTCCTAGGCCACATTTTATAGCACATCAGACTCTCTCCTGTTTCATTATGCTATTCAAGCTGCAACAGTCATTCAAATTCTGCTTGGTTACATGCAGTCAGGAAAACTGTATTGATGATACTGAAAGCTGAATTTAATGCATTATGTTCAACATTCATTACATCAGTTGATGGAAACCAATGGTCTGCCATCTTCAGAGTTTAGAAAATATCTAAAGATACCTGGAAATCGCATCAGCCATGATCTCATCTGATATAAATCCAAGAACTGGCACGGTTCACTGTGACTCTGTGCAGCTACACTGACTTTTACCAGCTGAGTATTTGACTCAGTGTTTACAATAAATACATTGGGGGGGGGAGGGAGGGGGAGTTGTTTGCTTTTTGGTTTTTTTACCCAGGAGGCAATCATGATATGGGATTTTGAAACCTAAAATGTAATGATGTCATCTACTTTCCAGAGATTTAAGATTTAAAAATACTAAGGGAATGACTTGGATGCCCATGGTATAAATAAGATTACCTAATGAACCATTTTGTAATGAATGTGGAAAATAAGATTAAATCATTCTTGCTCACATGAACAAATTTTGACCAATTACCAAACCCAAGTTTCTGGAAATAATTCCTCACCTATTTTCAGTCATAAGTTATTGTTAGGATCCTCAAGGAGATATTTTTGTTTCAGGGGAAGAGGCTTCTTTAAGATGAAATGAGCGTCTTACATAATCAGTTTCCTGAAAGGAGTAAGGTCCTTGATCCTTCCTCATTTCTGTTAATACATTTGTGTAATTAGAATGAGTCTATGAAGGTTGTAAGAAAGCCAAGTCCACAGCAGGTAGTATGTGCTCTGTCACTGACTTGGGTGGTGCCATCATTTCACATGGTAGCTTTGGTATTAGATATAACCACCAGACAATGGTAACTATCACTCCTGGAAGACAACCCTGATACCAGCCATCAGCTCAGCCAAAAGCAGCAAATACTTTATTCATTTTTCAGGATTCAGCTATCATTAAACCTTCCGTATGAAAGTAGTTCTAAATTACTACATTAATTTCAAAATCAAGCTAAGTTCCTTCGTAAGTGAACATTTTCATCAGGATCTGAAAGAATTCATTATAAAGTTGATTCAGTAAGAGCTCTCAACTTATTATATCAAAGGAACAGCACAATTTATATAATTCAATATATTCTTTAGGGTGGAGGTTGAAAATATTTGTGAAGCTGCATTTTGGGATTCATGTAAAACTTCTAACAAGCGTTAGGCAAAATCTATTTATTGTTCTTCTTCCTGAAGGTTAAATGTAGACTTGTTATAAAATAGGGGCCAAACCCTCAGCTGGTGTAAGGCATCTTTGCTCCATTCACCTCAGTGGGGTTACACTGGTTTAAAGTAGCTGAGGGTCTAGTCCTTTGAAAATATTTATTCTTGCTTCTACCTAGTTCACTATATCAAATTCAACCTGCACTGGTGGAAGAGGTGGATAGGAAAGGAAAAATTTGCTACTCATTGGGTGCATCTACATGTGCAGTTAATGTGATGGACTATACTCTGGCTCAATTTGAGCTGGAGCAAACCAATCCCAACATCCCTGTTTACACATGCATTTAAGTGCAGTAATTTACTGCCCTGCTGGACACCACTTGTATTTGCCGGGACACAGTACTCTACTGTGCACTAACTGCCATGCACGTGTAGATGGTGTTGCTTTACTACTCAGTAAAGTGTCTCATGTAGATGCACCCATTGTGACACCAGCTTTTAATACTTTAAAATATTCCTGAAGGAGCATATGTGGTCACAGAGTTACCTCAATTCAATGGGTAGAACGATGCTTCCCTAATCCATGAAGAGGACTTCTTCATGCTACCACCTTACCAGAAACACATAATAGGAATAATATAATTTTCCCCACCTACTAGTGCTCTAACCCTCTGGAATTTATTTCTATGAATAAACAATCGAAGGGTAAAATCTGGGACTGAGAGGAAATGAGAAGAGCTGGGCCAACGATACAACCAAATCCTTTAAGTGTGGGCAGCAGGTTTTCCATAGTGATTCCTTGAACTTCTTTCCAGTTCCGTATCTGCAA